>NC_056733.1:477497349-477837349 GCF_019279795.1 Protopterus annectens | reverse complement strand
AACACCAGTCTGTATGTACATAGTCTGCAATATATCTAATATACTCCCAATCCTAGATGCTCTCAACCTCTCACTCTCTCCTGGGGTCACTTTCCCTCTTCACAGCTCTTCCTAAACTCCGCTCACAGCTCCCCAACCCCCAAACCCTACTAGTACCACCCCTCTATTCCTCCAGTCTCCATTCTCACATACTCTTCCTACTCACTTTCTGGCTACCTTCACCCCTATTGCTACCTCTCTCATGTCCACTCCTACTCACCCTCCTTTCTGGCTACACCTCAAATCACTTACTTGTTACACCCCAAACCCACTAATATACTTGCCAAGATTCTGCTGTCATAATCTGGTGAACAACACTTTTTGATTTATACCATCGGTTTGTTCACTACAATAATTTTTAGTCTGTTGCCTCACTATCTATCTCCTTTCCTCCACTCTCTGTTTTCTCAATCTCTCTCTCTCTCTCTCTGTCTCATTCACTTATATAGACAATGTTTAAAAATTCATATGCTCTACAAATGTATGCACACTGTTTACAATATCATGTATTCTGTAAATACTTGTATATTGTTTTACATTGTTATTCTATGTGTAATCTTGACATTTTTTGTAAAAAAAATCTGAGGGGCTTTTTTTCCAGGCCTCGATTGAAAAGGGTTTTAGCTAAACCAAGGTTGATTTTCCTGGTAAATAAAGGCAAAATAAATAACTAAATAAAATAAAGGTCAGAAATGAATAATAACAGACCTTGAAGAACTGGAAAACTTTACAGCCAGAGTGGAAAGAGATGTTTGTGTTTTGCCCAACAGACTATTTCTTCTTCTTCTTCTGTCAGCTATTCCCGGTTAGGGGTTGCCACAGTGGATCACCTGTTCGCTCATGATTATCAGTAGAGTTTTACGGTGTTGAGTTGCCAGCCCAGCGCCCAACCTTCCACGGAAGGCACACACACGCACACATGCCTAGTGCCAATTTAGAGTGTCCAATCCACCTACAGCATGTCTTTAGGATGTGGGAGGAAACCGGAGCACCCTGAGGAAACCCACGCGACCACAGGGAGGACATGCAGACTCTGCACAGAAGGCACCCCAACAGTGGGTTGAACTGGAGAACCCCTTGCTGCACCACCATGGCCGCCCAACAGACTGTTTGAGGTTTATAAACAGTCAAGTGTAATAAGACACAGCAGTGATGTAACTATGGTAAGGTAGGTTGATAAACAGAAGCAATGAGGCATTGAGCTCAGTAATGTTCTAAAAATAAAGGTACATGAACAGAAGTACGCTATAAACCAGAGTGTTGTTTTGTATAAAAGCAAAATACAAGGGGATGGATTCAGAATGGTTACTGGTAAGTGTACTATCAGTAATCATTTCAAGTTCAGAAATAGTCATACCACTATGCTTTAGTAAAAAGACAAGCAATACCGCAATGCGGTGTCTCCATGGCATTGCTAAATACTGATGAGGCATTCTGGAGTAGATGCATATACTAGTTAGCCATACGTTCTCCCTTGGAGATACCTGCAGTAGGGTATTTATGCAGCCAAGTGATTTAGACAATTGCACAGCTGCACACGTATACTCGTGTTAATGAACATGGCCAAAAGTTTGTGTTCATCCATCATGCCAGTGGTAAGTGCCGGGGAGTTTAGTGGATGGGTAGTATTTGGGTGTGCGTATGTGTAAGTGTCTGTCTGTCTAGTCGGGGGTTAGTTATGGCATAGGTAGGGTCAATGTATGCATGCGTGTATTTCAATGTGTCTGTGTGTGTGTGTGTGTGTGTGTGTGTGTGTGTGTGTGTGTGTGTGTGTGTGTGTGTGTGTGTGTGTGTGTGTGTCAGTGTGTGTGTGTGTGTGTATGCGTGTGTGCATGTGTGCGTGTGTGTGTGTGTGTGTGTGTGTGTGTGTGTGTGTGTGTGTGTGTGTGTGTGTGTGTGTCTGTGAGTATGATCATGTGTTTGGGGCTGTGTGTGTGTGTGTGTGTGTGTGTGTGTGTGTGTGTGTGTGTGTGTGTGTGTGTGTGTGTATAAATATATATATATATATATATATATATATATATATATATATATATATATATATATATATATGCATTAATGTCTAAATATGTGCATGTGTGTTGGTGGTCGCCACACCTTCATACTCATCTACACTAATAAGCAAATCCTGTAATATTGGAGGAGGGCACTAGACACCAGGAATTACTCTTCTGATTGTGCTTTAATGGCACTTAGAAAAGAAGCAAGACAACAGGAGTTGGTGGAGGGCACTACACACCAAGGATACTCATCATATCATGTCTTAAAAACACTTAGAAAACAAAACAAAAAAATATTTGCAGCATGAATGCCATGGGTCAGTGGGGACTACTAGACACTGCCATTAAGAATTTAAAAAGAATCAAACCCTGTACCCACAGTGCTATGGAACACAGCGCTAAGTCTCAAAGCCACTCCTGGAGACCAGGGCTAACTTTTCAGATTGTGTCTTAAAGGCACCTAAAAATTTAAGATTGCATGGGTAAGAGGGAAACACTAGACATCATACCTTAGAGGCAGTTAAAAAAAAATTATGCACGAAAAATGTAGGTTGGGAGGACTAGATAACAGGATACTTTATATGGCATGCCCTAAATGCACCAAAAATCATTCAAACCCTACACCATCACCCATTATACAGAGGGTATTAGTCCTCTGTACCACCACTAGGTATGGGGATAAGGCAAATATTACCTAAAACTAAAATAAAAGAAAGAAAGGATTCAAACCTTGCACCCTTAACACAGGGAACAGCTGTACTAAACCACCATGCCAACTCACAGGTTAGTGTAGAAGGGATATGTTCATATAATAAGAAGCATGACAATCTATCCTTTGGCATTATTCAGTGACTGTAACAGTTTGTGAGTTAAAAGGGACAGTGTACCTAGAAGCATTCCTGTTGACCTTGTAGTGCAAGAAATCTGGACAAAGCCAAATATATTGTGGGAGCAAAGACTCACAATCAGGGACAGATATTAGTTATTTTTCTTAGAAATTTTCTAGAATAACAGCTTCTGCATTGACATGCATTGTCTGAAGGGTATGAACTCTGAAACTGAAATCTCTGTTATTAATTACAAAATGCATGCTCCCACAGTGCTCTAGAAAATCACAAATTTTGTAAGAAACAGGCCAAAGATATGAAGCCAAAAATATGGACATTCTGCAAAAATTCGGACAGTGGAGATGTAGGTCTGTAAGAGGCAACATCAGGAATATTCTGTAAAATCAGGAACAGTTGAGAGGGATCTGTCCATATAGGGGGAGGCTTCAGGACAAAGTCCGAAGAAACACGATATGACACCAGAGAAAATTTTTGTAATGTGGCCAGGATGACAGTTAAAAGAGTAACAGTTCTAGCTTTGAGATGCAGTTTCTGAAAAATAAGAAGAATGAAACTGTAATGTCTGCCATTACTGACTGTGTGTAATCATCTTCTTGATTTATGAGGGCAGTGGTAACAAAAGAGGAGACACCAAAAACTTCCTGTCAACTCAGGGGCAGGTAAAATGTATGTAATGTATGTGCGTGTTTGACTGCATGTATATGTGTGGGATTGCGAATGTGGGAGGGTACCTATGCCAGTGCAATGCACAAGCCGTATTAACTGTAGCAGGAAAGTAATGATCTTTGCTTGCAGTAAAGGGCAGTTCAGAGACATGCACATTTGTTGCTAAAGAGGTCTTTTGTCATTGAGGCAAACATGTCTGAATCCCAAAATTTCACATCATGGTAGCGGTCTCTTTGCACCCCAGCTCTTATGGTAGGTGGTGGGGTTCTTTCTGAATTCCCCTTAAGGAGTTATAGGTTCCAAAGTGCACACTGTTGAAGATGAGGCTAAACAGCAGTTAAAAAAGAAAGTCTTGGATTAAATACAAAGGAAAGAGCTTAATTCAGTGAAAGAAATGTAGACTCTTGATAGAGAGTCCGTGGGGGGTGGAGAGTCTGTAAATCATAAAGAAATCTGATACAGAACCCAAGGAGATAAAGTTCTCTGCCCTGGAAAGCAGTATAAAGCAAACATCTGTTATACAGGTAGCGTGTGCAATTGTAATAGATGGACTTTGTGAAACAGTGTGGGAACAAAGTGAATTGTGTAAAGAGCACGTCTCAGTATGAAATTAATGTAACGATACCTGAAAACCAAGGAAGCTGTAAAAGCATAGTAGAAAACATTGCAGCTCAAAGTAAAAACAAAAGGTTGGAAGTATAAGTAACAAAAGATAAAGCACTGGGAAATGTGGCTCAAACCAAGTGTAAAAAGTTGAAAGTAAAACACACTGAAAAGGAAACACACAAAATACACTTCTTGAGTTAACCAAGTTGATTGAAACAATGTTTAATGGCTCAGTTTTAGAAAAAACATGTTGAACTGCCTGATGTACTACAAACTGAAATGTGAAATGAAAAACAAAGACTCTGGAAAGAGCTGCATGAAATAAAAAAACAGTGAATCAGAAAAAAAAACTTTGCAAAGAGCTTCATGAAATTAAGAGCCTTATAAAAAGGAATCTCTTTTCAAGTCAATGTGTGTTAGGAATGGAGAAAAGTATGTGGCACAAATGCAGCCAAGAAAAATCCCAAAGGCATATCAGAAGGGTGACACTATTTCATCAGAAATTGTAATATAACCGAAGAAATCTGTTTTAATGGAGATCAAAACTAAAGAACTGAGAATCCATCCCAAGCTATTAGTCATTATACAACGACCCCTATTAATATTCAAAAACATGCACTCTGATTGGTCAGCGTGCACGTTGTAAATCAGAGTTATAGTAATGGAAAAAGGACCAGTCGCCCGGACTTTTTCCATTACTATAACTCTTTTTTCAGCAACGGAGAACAAAAGATCTCCGTTGCTTCACACTGTCTCGCTATATTAAAGGAGTTTAACATAATGAGACAGCTTTAAAAAAAGCAACGTTTTTTCTCTGTTGCTTTCTTTAAAGCTGTCTCACTATGTTAAACTCCTTTAACATAGAGAGACAGTTTGTAAAAAGCAACGGAGATCTTGCTTTCTCTGTTGCTTTTTTCAAAACTGTCTCGCTATGTTAAATGGGTTTAACATAGCGAGACAGCTTTAAAAAAAAGCAACGGAGATTCTCTGTTGCTTTTTTTAAAGCTGTCTCGCTATGTTAAACTCCTTTAACATAGCAAAACAGTTTGTAAAAAGCAATGGAGATCTTGCTTTCTCCATTGCTTTAGCCCACAGCTCTGATGTACTGCATAGGCATATGCATACGCAGTACATCAGACCTGCCGCAGAATACCAGACAGCTACGGAAGGGCAGCAAGGAGGCATTATACAATGCCATTATTTAAGAAACGTAATTATTTTTTTTCTTAAATAATGTCATTGTATAATAGCAATAACCCACGCCTGGGTGTGGGTAATGCTGGATTTACCCAAGGTTGGCTTTGTTTGGCCACTCGGGCTTCGCCCTCATGACCAAACTACACCAACCGTGGGTAAATCCAACATTACTCACACCCAGGCGTGGGTTATTGCTATAATAACCCATGGAGAAAAGTTTTGACATTGATTGACACATTGTAACTGGAATCAGACCTGATAATTTAAATATAATGTATCAACATCATCATTTTTACATAGATCTGTTGTTATCTTAATCTATTTGTCAGGCTAAATGTAAATATTGTATATAGCTGAATATTTATTAATTGTAAACAATCATTATTATGTTTTAAATCAAAATAAAAAAAATTATTTGAGTAAAAAAAAAAATTGTAATATAAACAAAGGTCAAAGATTACCCTAGTATTTTTCACACAAAGGGGAAGCTATTTTCAAAATTTGCATAGGTGATTTGGTTTATACAAAGGATGACAAGAACATAAGAAGAATCTTCTTTCAATATTGTCAGGTTTTGGAAGCTACTATAATCTAAGCCAAAAAATCCTGTCAATCTGGGAGATTTGACTTTTAAAACGCAGAAGATACCAAACATGCTGACATCATACTGAATAGACAAAGGCTAGGTGAACAGCAGATCAAGGTAGCCATGTCATTTTTGCTTCACTGTGTCTCTGAAAAAAGGCAGACTAATTCACAATGGCTGATGAGCCATGGTGGGACTCAAAAGGCCAGTAGTTTCATTGTTAACCCCTGGTTACGGCTATATGGTGGATCATGTAGAAGAATGATACAGTCTGATATACAATATGAGGGCTTGGCACCTATGTGAGTCACATAAGCTTACCTGGATGGAGGTGGAGAGGGAGAGTCATTTGCCTGTCAGAGCCCAAGGAGAATGGAATTTCCAGAGCAAGATTCATTACTCTGTCAAAGTAGAGAGAAAGATGCAGGCCACTGGATCTACAAAGAGAAGAGAAGCAAAGAGAAGAGAAGAGAACAGAAGGGAAATGATCAGGAACATCCCAAGAGAAGTTAGAAGGGGTAAAATACCTCACCAACACAAACCAAGAGAAATAAATGTCTTCTGCCAGGAAGGAACCCAAGGTTAGAGGCCTTAAGGAGTAGGCAGTAACTGACAGCTATGAAAGCTTCAGTTACAGAAAAAGAGAAGATGACAGCCTAGAAGAAGGAGGCAACAAGGATTGGAAACACAAAGTCTAAGCTTGAAGAAGGACTGTGAGTTTTTCTTTTCTTTATTATTTCTAAAATTAATCACTATGCTTAAGAGTCCCTGTCACTAAAGGTTTGTCTTCAGTGTTGTTGTTGTCTTTCGGCTTTTCCCAGTTAGGGGTCACCACAGCAGAACTCTGGTCCGCTAATGATTGGCAGTAGATTTTGACGAACACCGAGGTGCCAGCTTGACGTTCAACCATCAACGAAGGCACGCCCATTTATGCATGTCTTTCGAACACCCACCCAACCGCATGGAGGACATGCAGACTCCACACAGAAGGCACTCCCCACACTCCAGCCGAGAATGGAACGGGAGAACCTCTTGCTGTGAGGCAACAATGCTACCGCTGCACCACTGAAAATTCAGTAGAGTAAACAAGCTATCAATTTCAACCTGGAAATTGTTGTGCTTTTATTCCAAAAAGGGTAAGATGGAATGTAACAACAGAAGAAATTCATGTTGTTTTAGTTCTCTTACGTAAGACGCTAAACAATATTTTTATTTAACATTTGTTAACTGGGAACGTCCAACTTGGAACAAAGCCAACTTTCAGCAGAGGCCCAAGGAGAAAATCTCCAGATGCATGTCTTTGAACATGGGAGGAAACCAGAGCACCCAGAGAAAACCCACACAAATGCAGGGAGAACATACAGGAGACACCCCAACCAAGAATCAAACCAGAAAACCTCTTGCTATGAGGCGATAATGCTACCACTGCACCACTGTGCTGGCCAACTATTTTATCTCAATATCTAATGTTTTAGCTTTTTCAAGTTTCACTTTATCAGAACATACCTAAAAAATCCAATCTATTGCATCACAACACATTGAATTATTGGAGTTGGTGCTACCATGGGATTTGAAGGGGGCATGTCAAAAACAACTACTTTTTCTAAACCTGATGAAATCCTGATTGTAACCATATAATGTGTGTATGTACACACACACACACACACACACACACATATATATATATATATATATATATATATATATATATATATATATATATATATATATATATATATATATATATATATATATATATATATATATATATATATATATATATATATATATATATATATATATATATATATAATAGACATATTACCTAGTACTCTATACATGTCTGGCTCTCTTGACGTACACACACACACACATATATATATATATATATATATATATATATATATATGTATATATATATATATATATATATATAGAGAGAGAGAGAGAGAAAAAGATATATATATATATATATATATATATATATATATATATATATATATACATACATATTATGGCCGGGATTCAATAAAGCCTACACTAAGTGTGCACCGTTCTGAGTGAAAAGACAACACCGACATAACTCACACCTTCTTCCTCCTAATTTTAGTTTTCCTACTGATATTCTTGCAGGTTTAAATACTGACAGGGAGTCATAAAGGTTACCACAAAGTGTAGACTAAATGTACACTTAGTGTAATCTTTCTGAGTGACTAGAAAGCATAAAAAAATGTGATAAGTATTTTATTGAATACATATCGTGTACACTTAGTATAGGCTTTATTGAATCTGGTCCTATGTTTTACAGTACATTGTAGATCATCTAAAATATTTAGGAAAATTATTTGAATGTAGTTTTGCATTATAGTTTAGAATCAGCACCAATTTCATTTTCCAGATTCTTTCTGGATTACAGCCATGATGAACAACCTTTTGCAAAACATATTAAAAAATGGAATATAAAGAGCAACCTTGACCATCCTAAAGAAGAAACTATTGAGCATGGCAATTGTGACTGAATTCCATTTTTCCATATATAATGCAACTATTGCACCTTTCATTATCTAATCTAATTTTGTCTAAATTAAGATTTCTACAGAGAAATAAACATGCATGACTGTGTGATCATATATAATAAAATATCAATGAAATCTGGGCTGAATTACCTTGATCCTTAGTGTTTTGGTAAAAGTAAAATGTAGAATACAGTGTGTTATTCTTGGCTGATGCTGTGAATAACTTGCTATTACTACCTCAATTTCTGTATTCTTGGATACTTGAGGTAGCACAGTAATCATTTATTTTGAAAATGTTAGTATGTTATAATTAGGGGAAATAACCATTCTAACAAAATAGATTAGTGTAAAGGAATTTATACTGTAAAGCATAATCTGTGGAGGGAGTTTTACATGTACTAATTTACATGTACTAATTAATGATAAGAAAGACCAGATATCTCTTAGTATAAATGTGTGAGATACAGTTTGGACTAAAATCCCTAATTAAACTTGTTAGAGGCAAGAAGTACCCATTCAAGGATGACTTGTGATGGGTCTGCTTCTCTTGTTTGAAGTTGCACTTGTTCAAGCAAGAGAAGATTGAGACCCACTTTAGCGAAAGTGCACTTTACCAAGCCACAGTACAGTGGGGACAAGGAAATATACCTTTTCCCCACTGTAGTGCTATCTCAGAGTTTGTATATATATATATATATATATATATATATATATATATATATATATATAAGTAGTGGGGGGTGGGGGGTGCAGACTCCCACATGGGGAGTGCAGGGAATGTGTTTTTGTTTTCCCGAACGGACCCTCACTACTTATATATACTAAGTGCGAGAATGTGGCCCAAGATTGGTAAAGTGAGAGAAGTAGACCCCTTGTGATATAACATTTATTTGATGTACTCAGTTTTTATGTAGAAAACCATTATTAGTTGGACAGATATAATTCAGCACAGTCTGTTGATAATTTAGTTGTACTTTTAAGAATACCTAACCTGAAAAAAACTGTGTCATATTTCCATGCTATAATAGGTTAATTAGAAATAATATACAGTGATTTCAGGGACATTTTAACTTTTTAATTATTAATTATAGTAAAAATTCCCACCAGCATTATGATTCTAATTGACGTTATTATTGCTATACAATAATGACATTAATGGTACATTTATTTCAGTAACCAGAACCAGAACCAGAGTGCTAATCAGGAATCTTGCATTTACTACATATGTTTAAGAATTTAAAATATATGTTGGTATGGCTTTCTCTAACCCTAGAGTGCTGCCTTTGTGAGATACCACTAGCATTTTCAGTCTACATTTGTGTTTAATAAAATAGCTTTTTACTAGGAAAATCTGAGTACAATACTGTTTTGCTTTTGTTTTGTATTCGGCATTTCCAATTTGGATGCCAGACTTGGTACTAAAATAGGCAAACTGACTCTATGAGATTAGGTACCCCAGTGTTACTAACAAAATTAGAGTGGTGGTCATATCATATATATTTATCATACATATAAAGGATTGTTGCAACTATAAATATAAAATAGAACATTATTCAGGCATTATTTTAAACTTAAACATGATTTTAAAGTCAAAGGTTTTAATAACTGCGAAGTCACAGAAAGTAGCTATTAAAATGGATGTTAAAAAGAGAAATTAAGTAAAAAGTAACATGGACAGAGAAAAGATAGAAGTTATGAGGTAGCACAGATAAACAGTAATCACAAACGGTGTAAACACTGGGAGATTTTCCACTTAAAGGAATGTTAGAAATTATTGAATGCTAATTAAATTAGACATATCTGCAGTAGAAGGTAAAGAGTTTAAAGAAATTTTAGTGGGTTACTGGGACTACGTCTGGAGGGGAGTAGGAAGTGCAATCAGATTAAGGTTACTAAATCTGCTTCAGTTCTTTTGGGTCTATAACCTGCCAGCATAACACTTTGCCAAAAACAGATGCATTATAATAAAGGCAGGAAAACATTTCTTTTTTCCTGGGACAAATCAGCCTTAGAGTTTCATGATTTGAGATGTAGGGGTTGTGAGGAGTGAAGCCTCTCTCACGGGAGATGTGAGAAGTTTGCTGCCATTACATCTGTAGACTGGTGGTGTAGTTTTGATTAACTATTATGTGGACAGGCTTCAGCTGAATGTGTTATATACATGGCTTGGTGAAATGTTCTTAAGTCCTGTAAAGCACTAGTTTAGTTAGGATTTGGTGACATTGAGGAAGGCTGTATTCATTCACTCATTCATGCTGGCTATAACATAACTGTACTTGCTGAACTTTTCTTGAGGCCTGTGTTATTGATAGATTATAGTAAAAAGATTGGTAAATGAGGAGGCAATTTTCTTTGATAATTATTTCCATGTATACACTACAGTTAATTTAAGTTAATTGCTGTTGCAGTAACTGTTACCTAATTAGCAGCACCTTAATCTTTTTCTGCTTAACTTTGGAGAAATTTGCTGAACACTAATTCATTGTGGACAGCTTTTAATTAATCTGCTCATTTGATGCTTACATTTTACAGCAAATATTTTACCAGCTGCAAACAAAATAATTGACGTTTCAACAAAGCATTCCACTGCCTTTACATCATTTTCTTAAACTGTAGAGCAGTTTCTTTTAATCTACTTCTTTTTTGTGCCACTCCTGCCATCTGAAGCATTGAAAGGTTTAGCTGTGTTTCCTATTTAAGATCTTCTTTGATGGAATCGCAGTTGTTATTTGTGCTCAGTCAGTTTTTCAAGTGGAGAAATTATTTTCCCTTGATTGTTCTTCTGAAATGTATTGCACCTTTTCAGGATAGTACATGAAACATGTATAAGGGGATGCGTTCTTGCTCATATTATGGCAGCAGAGTCAGACTGAAGGTTTGAAATCCAGGCACGTGAACAAGACATGCTCCAGCATTCTTATTTATTTGTTTGTTAAATGGGAAAATTAAATAGTTTTATGAGCTTCTTTCAGCCATGACTAAGGCCCCAGTGGTAAGGATGAATTGAATATATATATATATATATATATATATATATATATATATATATATATATACATATATATATACAGTTTGAGGTAGCCATTTAACCAGACAGTTCCTTGGAGTTGGGAAGCAATGAAAGTACCCGGTAAAAACTTTTGATAATATAGCTAAAGCATACAAATTCCACTGAGAAAGTGACTAGAGATTGGGATTGAACCCCATACCCTAGAACTGTGAACCAGAGATCTCAACCAGTGAGACATTGCATTACCGTGTTCTTTGTAAATTCCAGTGATGCCATGATCACCAGGAAAAGAATATACTATTCCCATTCTATGAAAGAAGCAAATGTCCTAAAATTAGGCTTCAACCTCCTCTTTTTATAAGCAGCCTGTATTTTGCAACTGATACAGGGCCAGAGACCTGCATATGTTCAAAGCTAATAACCTCACATGTATTCAAACTAGGCAGAATGTATGTGCCTTTATAAAAAGTATATAAGTTGATGGCATCCCCTGACTCAAATATGATCTGCAACACTGAAATTTCCATTTCCCATATTATTCAAAATAACAATAAAAATACAGACTCTGAAACAAAGAACAATAAAATCTCAGATTTTACTATCACTTTAATTGTTAATTAGAACTGCTGCTTCCCATGCAGTAGCGCCTAGCAGTGATCAGTATAGATGCCGATATCTTGTAGAGGCTTAATTCTCCCTTCTAATCTGTCTAGATGCCAATCTCTCACAGTCTGTTTCCCTTAAAATGCCCTTACTGTCTAGACATTTTTTTTTACTATTAGAGTAACTAGTTTGCACATCGCTGAACATTATTCATCAAGTTCCTTGTGTTACTGACCTATTTAATATTTAAATTTCCATCACTCATCCCTAGTCAATCAGTGGCCACAGATATGCATTTTCTGACTCTCTCTGTGGCCATTCTGGCTGAGGTGGGTATTCTGAGGCATTGTAGCAATTGCCTCATGTGCACTGACAGCCCACATATTTTTAATAAAACAGATAAAGTATGAGAGAGGTGTAAATACACTTTAATGGTGGAGGCAAACCTCTCTCATGCAACCAAAATTAATCCTATTGTGGTTGTCAGTGATACTTGCACCACAGCTACTGCACAAGATAAATACACTGTACATTAAACTACTTATGCTGACGGACTTTCAGGTAACCTTCCTAAAACACTAAGACCTCCTGCATGGCACAAGCAAAAAAAAAGAGTTCTCAGCCATCACTTAAAACACCACCCACAGCTACATATAGTAACACTGTATCCAGTGCCTCTACTGCTAAGCCTTTAAGCAAACCAGCATACAGTCAAACTTCCTGGTCACTGGTGATTCTATAGTGAGGCACACTGATGTTCCCCTCACCAGACTGACAAATGAGAGAGTCACATTTAGCTGCTTTTCTGGGCCTAGGATCCATCAAGTCACACAGTCACTCAGGTCATTGAACCAAAGGTACCAGTATGACTCTGTCATAGTTCATGTGGATATTAATGACCAGAGATGTACCTCTCTTGATTATATGAAATGAGACATGATTGAGATTGCTGATTACGTGTCTCAGGCAGGTATGAACCCAGCACTGAGCAGCATACTACTTTCTCCAAGGATGATGCCATGTTACCAACAGAAAATGATTGATTTTAATGATTGGCTTAGCTTCTGGTGACAATCTAAGGGTGTACAATATTTGACGGCCTGCAACAACATAGCTGACAGATCACTCTGCTTTGCCAGGGATGTTCTACATTTATCCCCTCTAAGCTTTCTCATATTTGCAAACACTTTTTCCACCCCTATAGTGCCTTTTTGGCAATGCCAAACTGATAAACCTCCTGACTTAACTAAACTTATGAAGGAATATCTCAAGGTGGCACTGCTCAATGCTAAAAGTCTTAACAAGAAACTCCACTCCATGTAAGCCTTTCTATTCCTGGACAGTGCAGGCATCTGTTTAGTAATGGAGACATGGTTTAAAGTCATGGAGAGTAACCTGGCAATGCAAGGTTATAATGCCTTTCACACCTTTAGACCAGCTACTACACAGGAGAGAACTAAAGGTGGAGGAGTCTCAGTCTTTATTAAAAATAATTGCACATTCAGACTAGTTAAAATGTATGACCCACTGGAACTCATACATACCCAACTCAACATAAACAGGGTCTTTTACCACATCCTTGCAACCTATAGGCCCCCTTCCATGTCCCATTAAACCCATACTACCTCTCTCAATGTACTAAAGTCTCTCACTATTCAATCCAATAGGTTCATAGGTTCATAGGTAGGTACTAGGCTATTGGCCCTAGGGCCTATATAAGCCTAGCCAAAAAGGTACCCTGGCTTTTTCCACCCAAGAAAATTATGTTTCTGTGCCCCTGTCAAGCAGAGCCACAGAAGTGATCCCCGGGGTGAATTTCCTATTTCCCATCCAACCATCAAGATTTTTCTTGAAGAGTGCTAATGAGGAGCTCTGTTTGACATAGATAGGTAGTCTGTTCCAGAGTATGGGAAGTCTCTGGGACAGGAATCTATCCCTCCAGCATGTTCTGTTTATTGTGGTGACAAGGTTTAGGTCCCTAGAGCATGTAGCGCAGAGGTATTGGGATTTCTTTAAGTGGAGCATGTCCAACAGCTCTGGGGGTGACATAGCTTTGTATGTTAGGCAGAGATTGCCTCTGAGTAGGCGATATGTGATGGAGTAAAGCTGGAGTTTTTTGAGACGGTCTGCATAGGGCATCTGTTTGAGGCCAGTAATCCTCTTTGTGAGGTATTTCTGCGGCCTTTCCAGTTGTTGTAGATGTCTTGTAAGTACATACCAAAAGGGGCATTGTACTCTATAATGGGTCTAATGAGTGATGAGTAGAGGGGAACAAGAACCTCTTTTATCTGGATGAGAAACCTTTTGATATGATGTGTGCCATGTAGAAGGATTTCCTGACCACTGTGGCAATGTGATTATCAAAGGAGAAACTACTGTCCACCTGTGTCCCAAGGTCTCTTATCACACTTTCGATGTTAAGTAGACTACCACCTATGTGGTAGTTCATGGGTACAGAGTTTTTGCCAAAGGGGATGACAATGCACTGTTTGGCATTGAGCTTGAGGCCATGGCTTTGACACCAGGCATCTGTCTCAGTGAGGCCCTTTTGTAGGATGTCCACATCGTTAGGAGTTTCAATTATGGCTCCTATTTTGCAGTCATCTGCGAACTTAGTTAGCCAAAGACCTTCTGTGTTAGCCTGTATTTCAGAGAAGTAAATACCAAACAGGAGAGGACCCAGGACTGAACCCTGTGGTATTCCACTTGTCACTGGTCTGAAGTCTGATTTGGAGTCTGCTATTTTCACAGTGTGGGTTCTGTCAGTAAGCCAGTTGGCAACCCATGTTGTGACATAGGGATTTATACCTAGTTTAATGAGTTTATCTATAATTCCATAGTGGGGGATGGTGTTGAATGCCACCTTGGCGAGATCTAGATAGGCTGTGTGAACCACCTTGCCCTCGTCTAAAGCTTTGGTGACTGCTTCAAAGAAGTCTATCAGGTTTAGGAGACATGATCTGCCTTTTAAAAACCCGAACTGTGTGGGGTCCAGAGTTTGGAGATCTCCAATGTCTTTGTTTATGAGTTCCATGATGATATGTTCCATGGCCTTGCAGACCAGGCTCGTCAGGCTAATGGGGCAGTAGTTCCCGGGGTCTGTCATGGCTCCCCCTTTGTGGAGTGGGATAACCATTGTGGTGCACCATTCAATGGGCACAAAGCCTAAGGTGAGGCTATGACTGAACATGGTACTTAGGTGGGGTGCCAGTTCATTCTGTAATTCATGTAGAAGGCAGCCTGGGATGTTGTCAGGTCCCATGGATGCTGTGTTCCTGGCTTTGGAGAGTGAAGTTTTTACCTGTGCAGCCGTGATTACAGGAACTTTGCATTTTTCCAGTATAGAGATGGGCCCTTTAAGGGATGAGGGGGGTAAAGTTAGCACTGAACCTATCTGCCAGGATGTTGGCAATATCAGTTGGTTCTGTATATTTAGTGCCATTGTGCTATAACTCAGAGCAGATCTGAGTGTTGCCATTGAGAACCTTGACATAGCTATAGGATGCTTTGTGATTGTCTTTAGAATCAGTGGTGATTTTGTTTTCATAACTAGCTTTGGAGGATTTTATGAGGGATCTCAGCTTCTTACTGAGGCTGACCAGGGAGTTTCTCCAATCATGGGATTTTACTCTTTTTTGCAACAGTTTCTTTCTTCTGTTGTAGAGTTTGTTTATGGCAGAAGATCACCAGATTGGCTTCCTTTTTTTGGAGGATAGTATCTTGGTTCTGTTAGGGATAGCATGATCCATGCATTTGTGTAAGTGCTTATAAAGTGCATCTGTGTAGGATTCAGCAGTTGTACCTCTATTGTCCATCTGCATGGGTGTTGTGAAGTTTGCCACTTCTGTCTTAAGAAGCATGAAGTTGGCTTTGGAAAAATGTTTTACGGTTGTTTCCCTAATGGGGGGTGGGGGTGGGATGTGGATGTCTAGGGCGATTAGCTTCTGGTCGGATCTGACCAACGAGGAATTGACATCTGGTATGGAACACCGGTCACCCATGTTGGTGATGACCAGGTCTAAGATATTGCTGCCCCTGGTGGAGGTGTGGATAAGTTGATCCAAGGCATTGGAATTTATGAATTCCAGAAAACGTTGAGCAAAAGAGTTGGTACATGAGTAGTTTTCCCAATTAATAGTGGGTTAGTTGAAATCACCCATTATTACGGTGTTGGGTTGTACCCTAATATTTTCCAGTGTATCAAGAAAAGAGGAGTGGGAATCCTGGGGCATTGTGGGGGGTCTGTAGCAAGCTACAGTCTGGACTGCAGTCTTGCCCAGAGTTAGTTGAACTTGCATAATCTTGGATGCATTACACTGAGCAACTAGCTTGGAAGTGCGGATATCCTTAATGAACATGGACACGCCTCCGCTTTAGTGTTTCAGTCCAGGTTAGGTGGCTGAAAGGTGTGGTATGAATTATAGCCTGGTAATACAGGGGTGCTCTCAGGAGCTTTGAACCAGGTCTCTGCCACTGCACAGATGTCAATGTTCTCCATTTTAAGGAGTGCCTCGAGTGAGTGCATTTTAAGGTTTAGACTTCTAGCATTGAGTAGCGTTACCCTCAGATTTTGCTTGCTTGTACCTGTTATAGTGGTGAATTTGTCATTTGAACCTTGCTAAAAAAGGCACTATGGGGTGGCAAGAGCCTTTGCCAGTATCCCGAATCCCAAGGGTGACAGGTGCAGGCCATCTCTGGCAAAGCATCGTGGTCCGTCAATCATGTCATCCCAGGCAGACAGATACTGGAGTCCCTTAGAATGACACCAAAAGCTTAGCCAATTGTTGAAGTCAGCCATTTTGTTCTTGTACTGTGGTATCATTCTCTGTGATGGCAGGATGATACTCAGGGTTAGGGTCATACCTGCCTGGGCTACAAGATTGGAGAGCTCTTCCATGTCTCTTTTCATGTAGTCCAGGGAGGTACATCTCAGGTCATTCACACCAACATGGACAATGACAGAGTCATATTTGTACTTGTTGTGGAGTGACCTGAGTGCATGCATTATGTGGCGGATCCTGGCTCCCAACAGGCAGCTGACAGTAACTTTCTCCTTGTTTAGCCTGGTGAGTGGAACATCAGTGTGCCTGACTATAGAGTCACCTATGACTAGAGTGTTGGGTACGTTATGCCTTATGGGGCTGTAGTTGAGTGGCACACTGAGTTTGTGGGCTAGTTGAGTGGCACACTGAGTTTGTGGGCTATGTGTCATTTGGGTTGTGTTGGGGGTGGAGGTTGCTTGCATTTCAACTTTGGAGGTCTCGGTTGTTTGGGCAGATTTTTATTGAGAGCCTCCATGAATGTAGGTGTGTGTTTTGTGCTTCTATGTGTGTGTTTTGGTGGTGTAGGTTTTGAGGGACTATGTGATGAGTGTGGTGTGGTGCAAGTGTTTACCTCCTCCTCTTGACTGTCTAGTCCAGTTTTCGGTGAAGAGAGTTTTGCTTCCAGTTTGGCTATATAAGTGCATCTCTCACAGGTTGTAGTGCTGGGTGGTAGGAGGAGAGGGTTGTCTCTGTACATGAAGCAATTACTGCAATGCCCCAAGATACCCAGATTAATCAGGTAGACAGGAGAAAACATTGGGAGCTGACCTTTAGACAAGCCTGGATAGGTGCTTATTTATTAAGTACTAAAAACTGTTTTCCTCTAGACAAGTGAGGAAAGTTGAGTGGTATAGTAATTTGTAGCTTATTTTGTACTTACAACAAGTTCTGAACAAATGCTAAGCTCAAAGAAACAGATTTGAGTGCTAAAACTAAAAAGCTGGCTAGTTGCAAGGGAAAATTTGAAGAGCAGACTCTATGGCGCCAGGAATACTTTAACCCTATTTAAGTGCGGGGGAGGGGCTCAGGAGCTTACAAACAGTCCTGGATACAGAAAATCTGTATCTGGACTAGACTTGTTACAGGAAAGGGGGGAAACAAGCTTAGAATTTTTTTTTCAGTAAAGTGGAAATGGAGAAAGCTGGAACAGAAGTTAATTCAAGGTTAAGAATCTGAGTAGGTTGGCCTTCACAAATGTTCTGTATTAGATTGAATGAACTAATGACACTAGACTTGGAGGAGGGTTACAGATCAAATATACAATATGGGTGGGCAACTGCAAAGCCACCAAGTATAACAACACCACAACAATAGGGAGGGTGGGTGTGAAACTATTACAGCTACTAGCTGTAGCTACTAAATGAAAGTTTTTAATAGATCAAGGAGCAAGCAGACTCTAGAGAATGCTTTTAACTGCAAATAGACTAGACTAGAATACAGAAACCTCAAAAAATCAAAAATGCATAGAAAAGCATGGATAGAGCACTCACAAACAGAAAATACAACTCTCAGTATGAAAAGGCAGTTTACAGTTAAGTAATTCAGTAAACATGCAATTAGAGTAATGAAACAGTATCTAGCAATGAAAAATACAGTTAAAACAGTATAAAACAGTAGATAAATGCAGTGAAACAGTAAAAAAGCTTTATAACAGTGCAAAATATAGTAGATTAATTGTATAGCACAATTATAAGCATTACAGAAGTGCAATTCAATGAAATAAGTGTAAGAAATAACTTATCCTGCTCTTGGAATCTTAAGGAATTTCTGCTTAGTTTCAGTAATGAATTACCATCCACAGCCTGATAAATACAAACACAATCTTCATGGGGGATTTCAACTACCCCTCAATAGACTGGAAATCCTACATAATTTCTAATGCACTCTATTCTCCTTCCAGGAGTACAAACTTCCTTGACCTTGTACTCCTCACCCAATGTAATGTCCTCACTCTTCAGGTCTGATCATATGGCAGTACTGCTTGAAATAAAAATTAAATCCGGTGACACAATGAAATCAAAAACCTTTAGGAACTATTCCAAGTCTGACCCCTCTCTACTAAGTGACACCTTGGCTAAATTTCAAGCATCCCCAAACCCAGTAAACACCATAGCATATGCTGAGCTATTTTCAAAATCCCTGTACAGCCATATTGATAGCTGTATACAGCGAGGTGTATCCACTCGTATTAAGAATAAGACAAACTCAAAAGACAAGCCACTCTAATGGAATCACAATATCAAGCAGTTATACCACCTATATCCCTGCTGGACAGGGGGTATTGGGTGTTGACTTGGCAAAACAAGGACTAAATTCTTGGCTAGGCTTGTAAGAGCCTCAGGGCCAATAGCTTAGTAACTTCTTATGATCCTAGGATCCTATACAGCAAAACAAAAAAAATCTTGGCCAAGCATAGGAGGAACAAAGCCCAACATAGTAAAAGCCCCGTCACTAATCTAAACAGGCAGCTAAGAGGGCTAATTAATACTTCAAAGGATAAATTTGAAGCAAATTTATTTCTTAGGTGAAGGGCAACTGCAAAACTTTCTATAGCTATGCCTATAACCTCAAGGGAAATACACAGCAATGAACAGAACTTACTGTAAATGGCATCACTCACACTGAAACAGAAGCCATTGTTAACCTTTTGGCTAAGTTCAGCTGAAATTTCCCCCACTCCCATGCCCCCAGATAGTCCAAAGCAAATACCTCATAACACAATCCCACCAACCATTGCTAGGGCATGGGTCATCAATGTACTTTCCAATGCCATGATGGGTACCAATAACATCCCGGGGTGCTTACTAAATTGCATGAAACATGAACTCTCTAGTCCACTTAAATCACTTTTCAGCTGGAGCCTACAGTCAGGTTTTGTGCCCAAGGAAAGAAAGATGACTATAGTCATTCTCCTGCACAAAGGAGGTCCAACCACCAATCTGGGTAACTACAGATCCATAAGTCTGACCAGTCTCATACATAAGGCCATGGAAACAATCATTATGGACATGATAAACGAGGACATAGATAACCTGCAAGTGCACAGTTCAACGAATATGTAACCATTAAGCCTGTTTTAATATCCAAGGCAGAAAATATATGAATGATCTTGTTCATGTTTTATATTATACACATATATAAAAAGTTAACTTTGTGTTGAGAAAAATTATATTTATCTAACAACTTGTCTGTTGTGAAATAAATATATGGAATGTATTGATGTCTTTAACAAACATTTTGATAAAAGTTATGTTAATAATAATTTTACATTTTAGGGGGAATGAACTTGGCACATCTATGCAAACATATTTTTGTAGTTCTAACAAGAATTTTTATTATATGATGAAAAAAGTATTTGTTTTTATACACTGCTGAGTGTTATCTTAGGAATTCTATTTCAGGAATTGCATAAAGAAATGACTAGTATATGTGAATTTCTAAATGTGATCCCTTTAAATGTTAATTGGACAACATATAGGGGAAATGCTATTTAAGCAATGGGTAGCAGATGTGCATGTTTCTATCTGATGAAGTCTAGCTTGTAGACAAAAGCGCTCATATCTGTAATTGTGGTTTTGATATAAAGACTGCATTGCCTCTATAAGGTGGCCTGGATTCTTTTTACATTTCTTAGTATTTGGTTGTTCTTTTATTTTTTGAGTTTTGAGTATAAAGTGCACAGTTCAGTTTTGTTTAAGGAAGATCATGCCTACTAAAGCTAGTGGACTTCTTTGAGAGGGTCACCAAAGCAATGGATGAGGGCAAGACTGTGCAAACAGCTTACCTTGACCTGGCCAAGGCTTTTGATACAATACCCCACTCAGACATTGTAGACAAGCTCACTAAATTATGTATAAACCCTTTTGTCACTCTCTAGATAGCCAACCTGCTCACTGAAAAGACTAGGAGGTCAAAAATAGTTGAAGCCCTCTCCACCAAGAGGACAGTCACTAGTGGAATCCTCTAGGGCTCGGTACTGGGCCTGCATATTTTTGGCATCTATTTCTCTGAAGTGGAAGCAGACACTGAAGGTTTATGAATAAGTTTGCAGATGATTGCAAGCTGGAGGTTATCATCAACTCACCTACAAACACTAGCATTCTTCAAGAAGGCCTATCTACGATTAACAAATGGTGCCAAAGCCATGGTATTAAACTTAATGCTAAGAAATGCATAATTGTACCCTTTGGGAACTCAACCATCCTAGCTAATGTTGATAATATGCTCCCAAGAGTCAACCCAGTTGTGAGGGATCAGGGTATGCACATAGACAGTATCCTTACCTTTGTCCTTTTATGTTGTACAACTTATAAGTAAGGGTATGGCATCTAGGTCCAAAGAGTGCATTATCCCACTGTACTCTGTCATTATCAGGTATCCGCGGTGGTGGTGCTGTGGTAGCGTTGTCGCCTCACAGTAAGACGCAGTCCGGTTCGATTCTCAGCTAGAGCGTCATCTGCGTGGAGACATGCCTGAATGGGAGTACAACGTCAGGGCTGGTAACTCGGCATGTAAAAATCAACTACCAATCTTTAGTGGACCGGAGTTCCTCTGTGGCGACCCCTAACCGGGAAAAGCCAAAAGACACAAACAAACTCTGTCATTATCAGACCAATCATAGAGTAAAATACTCCCTTTGGTATATATCTGACCAGGCATATGCAGCAACTAGAGAGACGTCAGAAGGTCCTTTCAAAAAGAATACAAGGCATAGCAAACATGCCTTATGCAGAGCACCTTAAAGCTGTTTCCCCCTCAACTCAGCCCATTATATATCACTGAGGGGTGATCTATGTCTGGCTTACAAGGCATCCACAAACTACACACTTATAAATGTCCTGCATATTTGTAAGTCAAACAGTACCAGAAATACAAGGTCTAGGGACCTGAATTTTCTCTGTAACTTAAACAAAACGCGCTGATGGGACAGATATATGTCCCAGAGAATGCCTTTCCTATGGAACAGACTTTCCATCCATATAAAACTGAGTTCGTCAATTACCCAACCTAGAGCTGTGGATGGGGAATAGGAAATTTACACTGTGCCTGGCACTCATGTCCTTTATGGACAGAGGTAGCTTATAAATGCCTGATCCGCAACGTCCTATTTGGATATAGGATGTCATTATTCTTTTTGGAAAACTTGGTTAGGCTTAGAAAGGCCCCGCTGGGTCATTAGCCTAGTAATCTATGAATCTATGAGACCTCTTTCAGTTAAAGAACATAACCATTTTATAAAACTAAACACCACTTTTCAGCCACCCATATCTCTCACATGCGATGATTTAAGCATATTGCTATGATTTTAGCCCTCACATTTAGCCTTGTTTCTCCTAGATTTATTATATTCCTCATAAAAGTTGGACCTGTATGTGAGTATATAGTTTATTAAATAAGTAAACTAAGCCTATACAAGGATTCACAACCACAAACTTATAATATCTAATGTATAAAGGATGTCTATGGTGAAGAATAAGAAAGTGCTTCTCTTTCTGACCCTCTAGTATGATTCTAAAGGTGAGTGATATGACTTAATACTTGGAAGCTGAAAAGTATCAAATACTCCCTAAAAATCTTTTACACAAATAAAACATGAATTATTAACAGACCTCAAAAAACATTTACAAGCTACTCATATTTAGTCTGCTACTCTATGAAGCTATAAAAAAACAGTCCAGGTCTAACTTATTACAACAAAAGCTATCAAAGATCTAACATCAACATCCACAGGCAGAACAAATGCACAACTTCAACCCACAATACAACAAGCCTTCCAGTGCATTGAAAAAATTCTTAATGAATCCAGCACAAACAAAGCTAAGCCTATTCTCTTTAAAAATATTTCGCTTCAAATACATTTAGTATCATCAAAAAAATATAACTCCAACATTGAGTAAGTGTCACAAATCAAACTACTTGATAGCATCATAGATCAATTTTTAAAATGTGACTTTCACATTAATTCTCCATTTAATACAAAGAAGGTCAGGATACTGTACAGGGGGAAATCTTTCTTAACTGACGGCATGTTACACAAATACAAGGTCACCACTCCTCGTACTTGTTATAGTCACCAACAATCCTTACTAATTTACAAAAAGAAAAAGCCAAATACATAACTGCAAAAGTCATGCCAAACACGCAGCCTGTCTTACAAATAGAGCACATCACTGTAATGCCTTTCAAAAACAGAATGGCCAGTTCTTAAAACCTGTCTAGCACTCATACATTTCAAGCTAATACATAAATATTTTATATACCAAACAAATAGCAATTGAGAAAACATCTCTCACAAACCATCAAGTTTAGATGAAAATCAATTGTTGCAATTTACCAAATCTAGTGATCATGCTATTGACTTGCTATACTCAACCTACATCCTTAGCACCATCTCTGGTGGAGCTTTTGCACATCTGCAAAATGAGCAACACCAGAAACACTAGATCCAGGGATCTAAACTTTGCTTTTATCAAAAATAGAACATGATGGTGAGACAGATAGGGACTCAAATGATCTCCATGTTCTAGAATAGGCTTCCCATCATGTGAAGCAGAGTCCATCACTAACCCTATTCAAATATAACTCTGCTCATTGAATGGGAAATCACAAATTCATCCCCATGCTGGCCCCATGTTTCTTATAGACTGAGGTCAAGAGTAAACATTCCCTAACTAACACTGGATGGGTAATCACAAAGTCATCCCCAGGCTGATCCCCTTGTCTCTTATAGACTGAGGATGACAGTAAACATTCCCACACTAACATTGGATGGGTAGTCATAAATTCGTCCCTGGGCTGGCCCCCATGTCTTTCATAGACTGATGCCAACATTAAGCATTCCCTAACTAACATACCCCACACATAACTTTTTATCAACCTCCTGACATACTCATAACAAATACACCCCTCCCCCCAGTTAGGATCATAGGATCATAAGGAGGTTACTAGCCTAATGACCTTGGGGCCTTTACAAGCCTAGCCAAGAGTTTATCCCCAAAAAAGAACCCTCAGTCAGCACCTGTTGCCCCTGTCAAGTGAGGAACAAAGGGGGAACCCCTAGGACATATTTGTGGTTTCCCATCTACTCATCAAGGTTGCGCTTGAAGAGGGTCAGTGAGGTACTCTGTTTGACATGTATGGGAAGTCTGTTCTAGACACAGGGCAGCCTCTGAGAGACAAACCTGTCTCTCCAGCAGGTTTTGTTGATGTTGCATATCAGATTTAGGCCTTGTGAGCAGGTAATGCTTGAGGAGTTAGACTTAGGGATATGGAGCCACTCTAGTAGGGCATGGTCTGTTATTGCCTTATAGGCAAGACACAGATCACCTCTGAGCAATCTGTACAATACCTAGTAGAATGATAGTGATTTGAGCCTGTCTGCATAAGACAGGTGCTGGAGGCCATGGATTCTCCTTGTGAGGAATTTCTGTGGCCTTTCCAGTTGGTACAGGTGTTTGGAGAGGTACATACCAAATGGGGCATTATACTCAATTATAGGCCTAATGAGTGAGGAGTATAGAGAGGTAATAACCTCCTTTTTTGCTGGAGGCAATCCCTTTACTTATGAGATGAACCAAGTCACATGAGCAAAAACGCTGGAAATCAAACTTCTTATTATGGTGTTCTGCACCCCTACACCCCCCCGCTAACTATATATTCCAACTCCGAGACCGTGAGGAAAGGGCAAATATCCACTCCTCACTGTACCATGACCCCACAAACACCCTTTCAATTTCCAGCGTTTTCGTTCATGTGAGCTTTCGCTGAATAAAACTTTTGATAATCTAATATAGACCAGTTATCCAAGCTTACAGATGACTAAACCAGCTGTTGTTATTCAATCTTCTACTGACTAACATGTGCTTCTGTATGGTTGAGACCATGTTAACATTTAGCGCAAGGACAATGGTCTTAAATTAAATGTGAAGAAAGTAGTATCATTCATATTGGTAAACAAATCATTTTTACATAACATATAAGTGACACATCCCTCCAATCAGACTGTCAAAGGTATCTATAATTCCTTATCGTTTGGCCATCATGTCTCCACAGTACTTTGGAAGATCTTCTATATAGCTCCTCTAATTCCAAAGGCATCTCTTCTAGATCCAAAGAAAGTCTTAATTCCCTTTTAGTCATATCTGATTAGACCTCAGAGACTCATAACTACAAAATTCAGTGGCCTTACAGCCCTCATTCTGTACTTAGTCTCTTGTAGATTCCTCTAAGGAGATCTGATTCTAGTCTCTCAAACCATGAAATATATGACCCTCTTTGACCCCCATTCTTTCACAGAATGGTTCCTCAAATACTAGGTTAAAGCAACTAGAGCTTTGTCAACAAATACATAAGACGCATTGGTACAATACAGCCATATCCAAGGTCACCTGCAGGCAGGTGCAAGGGGGTGCACTTGCACCCCCCTGGAATCGGCTGTCAGGTGATTAATTGTCTTCTAATTTAAAAAAAAAAATTTAAGGGTGTTCTTCTTTAAGAATGCCCTTTGCGTCCAGTCGTACAAACGGAACAGGTACTTGTGATCTGGTTTCGTCTTCTCCTGGCGCCGGAACCGTAGCTGTAAAGACCTGTAATGGAAGACACATGCATGCACGTGCCTGAAATTTAAACAAAAATGCACCCAGTCATGGCTGTCTGCCTGCCATACTCAATACCCACAGGAAGGCTGCTCCTTTGAAAGGCAACATCCACGGGTAAGCTTAAGGCTCCATCTGGTGCTCTGTTTAACATTTCAGTAGCTGGTGTGCCTCCGTTTAACTTTACAGTAGCTGGTGTGCCTCCATTTAACGTTTCAATAGCTGATGTGCCTCCGTTTAACTTTATAGCAGCAACTTGTAAATTGTAACTCATTTAACAGCTTTGTGTATGAGTTTCTGAATACACTTAAAAATGATAACGAGGTGTTTAAGGCAATTGTTACACAGAAATATTCTGTTTTATGGAATATTTTATGAAAAGGAAAAAGAAACTGGAAATTTTTGGGAATGATATACATTTGCTGTGCAAAACAAAGAGCATATGGAAAGTAGGTATTCTGTTATTTTAGGAAAATGTAAAGAATGGCATAAATCCATTATGAGGAAATGTTATTTGATAGATGTATAGGATGGACTAGCAGAGGAAACAGAAAAAGGGAAGGTATTAATAAAAATACAAGTGTGGTATAAGCATCAGCAAGAATGATAGCTTTTTTTATTAAATCCTACTTTGAATATGCCTCATGTTAAATAAAAAATGAAATATACCAGAGTGGAAATGTTATGTGTGAAGGATGGCTGCCTGGTGGAAGAAACAACACTTCATACTTTTAAAGAGTCTGAAAAGGAAGGTACATTTTTTTGGAAAATGTGGCAAATGTTTTAAAGTTTGATTGCACAGTCTTACTTTTGAGATTATATTATATGGTGTATATGATAAAGTGACTTTAAAACATGACATTGTGGTGGACAGGGGTTTTATGAAATTACTGTATAGCAAACAGTGGGATATAGAAGGTATGGTGAAAAATGTTGTTGTGGCTTGCATGTCTCCATTTAACTTTTATAGTGGCTGGTGTGTTAATGTTTAACTTTTTAGGTGTGTGTGTGTGTCTGTTAAATGCCCCCGTTACTCCTAACTAGTGGTTATGATTGCCTAGGCTCAAACCCTGAGCCTTAGGTACAAAGACCTACATCCTCTACCCACACCACCATAGCTTTCAACTATCTACATTTTCACATACATTTGTCTGTTCCTCTTAAAATTTGTGGTTTTGTGGCAAATCACTGATAACGGAATTCACTAAATGATGACACTTTAAATTTCAGTCTTCCTGTCTTTTTTGGCAACACATGGTAACACAAAACACTATTTCAGCAACTTTCTAAGATTATACAACCAATATTTAAAATGTGTCTCTGGTTTTGGGCCTTTGCCCTCCCCCCACAAATACATTTTTCCTTCTCCTGATTTCTTCTGCTGTGAGATTGAGATGTTTAGTTGTGTCAATTGGATGGTGCAGTGGTAGTGTTGTTATCTTACAACAAGAAGTTCTCTGGTTTGATTCTTGACTGAGGTGCCTTCTGTGCAGAGTCTGTATGTCCTCCCTGTGTTTGTGCAAATTTCCACCCATGTTACAAAGACATACATCTGGAGCATTTCTCCCTGGGCTTCTGCTGAAAATTGGCTTTGTTCCATTTCAGACTTTCCTGGTAAACAAATGTTAAATAAAAAAAATTTCAAGGAGCTGACAGCGTCAGGAGAAGAGAAGTTTAGTGCTGCTTATTCCAAGCCAGATTGCATTTAGCAGCACAACAGGTAGTAGCTTTACTTTTGATGCCAAATGCTATGGGTTCTACTCCCAGAGTATGTAGATGGGTTGCTGATACTGTACTGTGTTGTACTTTAAAAAGAGTGGATGCTGCAGTCCTGTGAATGCCTTCCTTTGGAGGAGTTACTTAGTAACTATGAACCTGTTATCAGTCTGCCATCCATTCTCTATTGCAATATTAGTAGCTTATCATTTTTAATGTAACATAGGCAATTTATTATTCAACTGCAACAGCCAATTTATTTGTAGATGAAACAATGAAATATAAAGTTGTTTCCTAACAGCAACCTGTTCATTAGTTAGAAATCCCTTTAATGTGGAATTATTTAGATGACTTACTTCTGCAGTATATTTACTGATATTGGTGGATTGTAATGACAGAACTTTGAGTGGCCTTTTATGGTTGAAAATTTCTGAAATGGGTAGTTTTGTCATTATTGGTTCATACATTTTGTTTCATTTCATTGCTTACTAGAAGACTGTTCAAAACTACAGACTTAAAACACATTCTAACAACTGGTGTTGTATTAACAACTAGTGCTGTATTATACAAGGAATATAATTTAATACAATCAGGAAGATGAATCAAAGAATGCATACATGTGTTGAGACTCAGATAAAGATTCTGTCTGTATCATGCATCTGCAGTTCCTGGCATGTATGTCTACAAATGACCTTTGCCTCTCTTGCTTTCTGCCTGTTCTGCAGTTTGTGTGTGTGTGTGTGTGTGTGTGTGTGTGTGTGTGTGTGTGTGTGTGTGTGTGTGTGTGTGTGTGTGTGTGTGTGTGTATGATTTGATAAAGCTTTCAAAAGAAAGACATACTCATAAGAGATACAAGCTTAGTCTTGGAAAAAAAATGTAATGCATTTTAGTTTTACTTAATTTTTTGAGGAGAGAGTAGCATTTGATATCCAAGAAAATGCTAATGTGGAAGTTTTTCTTGATGGCAGAAGCATTCGTGGAGCTTAAGCCGTTGCTTAAAAATACAGGATGTCTTTAGTTTCCGTACATGTGTAGGTTGTCTAAGGAAAATGTTAATGTAGAGTTTGTCCTGATAACAGAGACATTATTTGGTGATTTGGGGTGTAAGAGCCCTGTGGGAATGCTACTGACCACGGTGACAGTGAAAGAGGGAGGTAGGAGTGTGTGTGTGTGTGTGTGTGTGTGTGTGTGTGTGTGTGTGTGTGTGTGTGTGGTGTAGGGGAGGGGGTTCATACCGTGCAATTATCCAGATTTTTGCCTCATATTTTCAGTTTCTTTCTCATAAAATTGTGTTTTTCTGGCAAATCATTGAGGACCGAATTCAGAAAATAATGGCAGGCATTTGAGCTTTAGACTTCATCTCTTTAAGAAAATGCATTCTAATGCAAAACATGTTGTTCTATCCACTTTCTAAGGAGGTAGGGGATGAATGTGTGTGACTTATACCTCTGAAATGTACAGATTTTCACAGAATGTCCAGATTTTTGCATTATATTTTGGTCTGTTCCTCATTAAAATTCTGTTTTTGACAAATCACTGGGATGAGCTAAGGATTAAAGTTACTAAATAAATGACATGCATTTGAGTTTCAGACTTCATATCCTTCAGAAAATATATTCTAAAACAAATCCTGTTATTCTATCAACTTTCTAAATGTGTCCCTAGTTTGGGACCTGTGTGTGTGTGTGTGTGTGTGTGTGTGTGTGTGTGTGTGTGTGTGTGTGTGTGTGTGTGTGTGTGTGTGTGTTAGAGAGACAGAGACAGAGTCAGAAAGAGAGAAATGCCCTAGTTAGATCTAGCAGCTGGAAATAAATTCAATTGTATTTTCAAGGAATTGTGAGCTTCAAGGGAAGAGAAGTTTACTGCTGCTCATGCTAAGTCTGCTTAAAATGTGCAACTGTTTGTTTGGCAAATGGTATCATTATTGTGGCACATAATTTTTAAAGCAGTGTTAGCACACCAGGTAGCATGCTTGCATCTTGATGCAAAGGGCTGTAGGTTCTATTCCTACAACATATTTATTTATATTTTAAGGTGATATGGTTCTACAGTCCTTAGTATGTCCTCCTTTGGATGAGACACCTAATAACTATGAACCTGTTTTATAGCTTGCCACACATTCCCTATTGCAATATACCAGCTTACCATTTATTTTAATGTAACATAGGTAATTTATTCTTCAAGGGCAACAGGCACTGAATTTGTAAATGAAACACTGAAATATAAAGTTATTTTCTAGCAACAACCTCTTCATTGGTTTCAGATTTCTTTAATGTGGAATTATTCAGATGACTTTTACTTCTGCAGAGATTTTAATGCTAAGTTCTATTTTCATTGTAAGACTATTGCTTTGTTTAGGTTTAGTAAATGTCTATCAGTGTTTGTACTATAAATTTTGAAATAAAAGTTGTAAAAGAAATCTAAATATCTGCAATCATTGTAGAAGTAAAGCATAAAACAGTATGCACACTGAGAGATTTGAACAGCGTCTATGACAAATGGGGAGAAATATCCAAGTAATAGGACACTGGAATGGCTGCATGGGCAGAGGGGGTGGGGCTGTGTGGGCGGGGCTCTGGGTTTGCACCCCCCCTGCAAAAAATCCTGTGGGCTCCCTTAGCCATATCCTACATATCCTCTATCTCTGGAACAAAATTTTCATTACATGTCAAGCAGAGTAGTACCCTTGTCACCTTCAATGTAAAACTCGATAACTGGATGGCTGCCACAAATTCGTTTCCAGCATATCATTGAGGCTGGTGGAAACTTTTGACTATGGGTTAGTGCCAAAGTATGTAATGCTCTGCAGACCAATTGCCTAGCAATGGCTGGCAGTCAGGGCAGAGGTTAAGGTTGCAAGCTATAGTTCCTATGGTACATGGTTTGATTCTCTCAGCCTTTGTTTGCCTCCTGTGAAATATTTAGTAAGTCATTTCCAGATGTTGCTCACAGGTTGCCTCTTAAAAGGGACTGTGAGCTCAATGGTTTTACCTGGTTAAAAAATAGGATTATTACTAGTAGTAGTACTTACTTATGAAGTTGCAGTACTGATAGGTTTGCATTCTGTGCCATTACCCAACTGCAGTCACCTAGTCCATAAACTCATAAAAGTAGATCATTAGCTGATACACCCCAACTGCATACCTCTTAACAAAATAAATCTAAAGAAAGCCTAAAATAATGGGGGCAAAGGCCAAAAAATAGGGAAACATTTTAAATATTGCTCTAACAAAAGTTGTTAGAATATCAGGATATGTGCTAGCATGCATTTTATGAAGAATATGAAGTCTGAAACTCAAATGTACATCATTATTTAGTGATTTCAGTCCTCAGTGATTTGCCAGAAAACCACAAATAATATGAGAAACAAACCAAAAATATGAATCAAAAATCTGGATGTTCTGAGAAAATCTGGATAGTTGAGAGGTATGCTCAACCATCACCTTGACGACCAGCTGCTGACTGTAGACTACTGAATAAATACAGGACTGATATCACACCTCACTCATTTATACAGTACACATAATGTAGCCAACTGACTAGTCTGCTGATTATATTCCTACACCCAGTTACCAAAATTTGAGGGAACACTTGGCTACTGCACATCCATCCCATAGGATTAAACATGTTTTGCAGCCAGTAAGATGAGGGTATCAATTTCACTTAAGTGCTGTCAGCTGTATAAACTGGTGATGACTCTGTGGTATGCATCAGTCTTCTTTTTTCATTAAATCATTGACCTCCACTTTCACTGCCTTTGTTTTGCATAACTAATTAAACAATCTAACTTAACACATTCAGGATATATTTTCTATTAGACTTGCAACCTTAAGTGACAAATAAATAGTAATACTTCACCTCCCACATGATTCAAATGCTACTAGCCATAATTCATTACTATTTGTGGATTCATAGACTTTTAGATTAGTACTAAGCTAACTGCCCTTGTGGGCCATTTTAAGCCTAGCCAATACCCCATGTGAGAATCAAGCCCTGCACCTTGTGTTTGTAAGGTAAACAGCTTAAACATTATGCCAACCTGTAAATAAGGGTTGTACTTTTTGAATTATAGTTTTTTTATTAATAAAGAAATATTCAAGGTAGAGGGCTAGCCATTCAGTGGTGTGAACCTTTGCTCTAGATGACTGTCATTGTTAAAGTGACACCTTGACTCCACATGGAAAAATGGGAAATAAGGTTTGTGGATGGATGGATGGATGGATGGATGGATGGATGGATGGATGGATGGATGGATGGATGGATGGATGGATGGAGAAAAGGGCTAGATGGGGAAGGTAACAATGAACTCCTGTGAGAAGAGATAAAAAGAGCATGGATGATAGCATGTACAGACAAACATAAAAAGCAGATATCTAGACAGACAGGTAATATAAACACAAAATGTGGGGAGTTAACAAAAATAGGCTCCTTGTATAGGATTAAATAATTCCTAACCCCATCTGCCAGAACTGCCATAGCTCGGACACATCTGCTGTCAACCCTTCTCTACGCCTCACCCATCTTCACAAACCTAAGCAAATCAAACCTTAACAAAATCACTAGCTGCTATAACAATATAGCTAGATTTGCCACAGGCTCACCCTACATAACCCACCACTGTCAAAATCTTCTCAAATTAGGCTGGCTAGAACTACCCAATCAGCACCAGTATAACCAACTTATAGTTATTCATAAAATCCTCTACGAACCTAACAGTACTCCCATTCTGACTAATATTATCACCCCCTACAGCAACCTAGTGTCCCTCTGCTCATCCAACAGAATGCTAGTACAATCTACCAAAGCCAACAACTCAGCCGGATAATCATTATTCTCCAACTCTGCTGGGAAAAAATGGAACTCCCTTCCTGCTGAACTAACCACTATATCCTCCTTGCCCCAATTTAAAATATCCCTAAAGAAATATATAAACAGGGATTGGCTATGTCCATGTCTAAACCCAGACTAACCCAAAAACATAACAAGAAAAAAGTAAAAAAAAAACACAACTCCCATGGGAGAAATACCCAATAATAACCTTTCTCTACCCAGACTACATACACTTCTCAACAACCATTAGAATTCTGTTATCAGGAAGATAACTTGTTATACTTTCCATTCTAAGGCTATGCTCTTCAACCCCTCTACATACAATTTCCAACAACTTCCCTTCTTAACTAGCCACCTTTTCTCTTGACTATCATCCTTATATTCAATCTGTGAATACTTTTCTTTCTACGCACTTCAAAGCTGTAAAATGTCTCTGTATATTTCATACCATAAACCTACAATGTTGCTTGATTTAAATGTAACCTTGACTATAAATTGTCAATGATTTGTAAATGTTTAGATTTCTATGTAACCACAACTTTAAAGTGTCACTTTTTTGCACATGTGGAGCTTTTCTCCTTGGGCCTCCACTGAAAATGGACATGTATCCAGTCGGACTAACCCAGTTAACAAATGTAAAATAAATAAAATAAATAAACATCAGTGGCACAATGCAGAAATACAAATGAAGGGCAATTGGTGATAGGGAGATTTGGACTAAAAACAGTGTATGGGGATGAGTACTCTAAGATGGGGGATGGGATGGGTACAGGGGGACCTGTCTGACCAGCCCATCACAAAACCCACCTAGACATCAATCACCTCTATAACTGATATCATGAACAGGATCTGCTGCTGTTGGTCCAGTGGTCTGAACTCCGAGGAAACACAACTCTTTCAGCCATTCCAGCATTCTATGGTGCCAATGCAGGTGTCCAGTTGCCAGCATGGCTCTGACACAATGAGTCACTGCACCCTAATACCAGCTGAGCAAAGGGGCCCTTCTGGGCCACTCTCAGTACAGGAATGTCTGCCCCGGAGAGGTGACCACTGAGGTTACCAGTGAACTCTCAAGGTCGTCTTCAGCAGGACAACTGCCACTTCCCTGCTAAGATGCAGGCCTGGTGTCCATTGGTACCCAGCTCCAGATTCATCATCTGGCACAGACCCAGGTCCCCATCTCCATTCTGTAACCTGCACCAAAAAAGACCTGCAAAAGGATAAGAAAAAACAGAGAGAGAGAAAATAAAACATATTGGTACATGTGTATGTTACTGATATAATTGTAATTGCATAGTGTCATAGATGTATCTCACTGCCTAAAGAGTGTGTCATCACTTCTGAGACAGGCTTTCCTGATGAATGAATTCTTTCTCCCTGGCCACTGTAAAAGGGATAATTTGATACATTGTTAACTAGTCAAAAGAAGGTAAGGAAATAGACAGTTGAAAAAATATACAGTTCTTAACAATAAAATATTGTTACACATTCCCTAACCTCGGCCTCCCATGATGAAGCAGATCAGGGCGGTCCCACTGCAGGTCACTATAGTAATGCTCACAGTGATTGCTAGAGTGGATAATACCAGTAGTCTTACTCACTGCCTAGGCAAGCTGATGCCATTCATCTGACACACAGACTTACGCATGCTGAGGCACTTAAATGTAACCCTTCTTAAACACCAAATGCCTCCTAGATGAAGCACATATAACAAAAGCCATAACCAGCCCTAAATGCACTCTTTCACAACAACACCCACATCATAAGATTAAGTCTAGTATCTGTTCTTATCAGTTTAATATCTGATATGTTCCTTATCTGGGGACCATATATTAAGGGAGGGTGGCCTAATGGTTAAGGTGTTTGCCTTACAAACACAAGGTGCAGGGTTTGAATCTCACAGGGGATAATTGGCTAGGCTTAAAATGGCTCGCAAGGGCAGTTAGCCTAGTACTAACCTATGAACCTATGAACCTATCAGCACATGCAGCCACATCTCATAGAGCCTCTACTTCTAAACCCATAAGGCAAGGCACCATTCAACCCAACATTCTGGTCAATGGAGACTTCATTGTGATTCACACTAATGTGTCTCTCACCAGATTGAGTAAGGAGAATGTCACAGTCAGTTGCTTATCAGGGGCCAGGATCGGCCATATTACATATGAACTCAGGTCATTGGACCACAAGTACCAGTATGACTCAGCCATGGTCCATGTGGGTGTACATGACCTGAAATGTACCTGCCTAGACAATATGAAGAGAGATATCATGAAGTTCTCAGAATATGTGTCGCAGGCTGGTATGAGCCTAGCATTTAGCAGTATTCTACCTTCTCCAATGATGCTGCCACAATACAAACAGAAGATGACCAACTTTAATAATTAGCTTAGTTTCTTGTATCATTTTGAGGGGGTGCAATATTTGTCAGCATGGAAGGAGATAGTCAAAAGTCCACACTGCTTTGTCAGGGATGGCCTTCACCTCTCCCTTCTAGACTTTTGAATATTAGCTAAAACAATGTCCTCCTCTACAGTGCCTTTTTAGGCAATGCCAAACTGAAAATACTTCTATTATAGCAAATCAAAACCAAGAAAATCTAAAGGTGTTATTGCTCAATGCTATTAGTCTAAACAAGTCACTCTACTCCCTGCAAGCTGCTCACCCTAGAGAATGCTGATGTCTGTACAGTCACTGAGACATGATTTACAGCCATGGAGAACACCCTGATAGTGCAAGGCTATAATACCCTCTACACATTTAGACCAGATACTATACATGCAGGGACAAGATGTATACCTCAAGACTGGTCAGACTGGAAGATGCACTTGAGATTCTCCACATTCAAATCACTATATGCTTAATCCCATACCACTCCTTTGCAAGCTACAGGTCCTCCTCTATGACCCAGAAAACCCATAACATGTATTTAAGCTTACTGGAAAAAACATGCAAACCAATACCATAATTATGGTTGACTTTAATTACCTCTCTATTAACTGGAAATCATATACAACACCAAATATGCAGGCACAGAAATTCCTGAATTTTGTAAACACAAATTCACTGGACCAAATTGTCAGTATTCTGACCAGGGGTGCAAACATACTGGATTGATTCTGGTCTTCACTAATATGGGAGAGCACTATACATCCCCAAGTATAATGTCAGACCACAAAACTGCCTCCTTTGAAGTAAAAATAAAACCCAGAACCCAGGCTAACCCTGGAATGTTCAGGAACTATTTTAAGGCTAACTTTATACTATTAAGTGATAACCTGGAAAAATTTCAAACTACCCCTAAACACTGAAAAGACTGCTGCCTATGCAGAGCTGATCATAGATACCCTGTACAAGCATGTTAATAGCTGCATAGAGGCAGCAGTACCCACCAGGAAAAAGTACAAAACTTAACTCACAAAACAAGCCACCCTGGTAGAATAATATCAATAGGGTGTTGAGCAGAAGGAAGAAAATCATGGCAAAAATTAGGAGGTGTAGTATCCAACAGAATAAAAGCACTCTCATCAAACTAAACAAGCCATTCAAAGCACAAATAAAAGTCTACCAAAGCCAAATTTGAGGTAAATTTAGCCTTGGCCATGGAAAACCATGAGGCATTTTTTAGCTACGTCTCCAACCTCAAAACCAATACACAATTATGTAGAGAGTTCATCATTAATACAGCCACCTATACTGAGCCAGAAGATATAGCAAACTTACTGGCAGACAAGTTTACCTCTAACTTTACCCCTCTCTCCCCCCAGCTTCCCCTCAGGAAATACCATCAAATATAAATCTCCTTACTATCATTAGAGAATAGGTCCTCAATGGTCTAAGGCCAAGAACACTGCATCAATGGGCCCTAACAATACTCCAGGATACCTTCTAAATAGTATGAAACATGACCTGTCAGGCCCTCTGGAATTACTACTTAAGCATAGCCTTCAAACAGCCTCCGTGCCTAGTGAATGGAGAACAGCAACCATCATTCCTCTGCACATGGGAGGGCCATCTACAGATCATGGAAACAAAAGACCCATAAGACTCACTAGTCTCTTATGCAAAGCCATGGAAAGAACTTTCATGAAAATGATAAATAAGGACATAAAAAACCTCCAAACACTTCTACTCAACCCAGTTTGGTTTCGTCAAGGGCAGGTCATGCCTACTCAGACTGGTGAACTTCTTTGAGAAGGTCACCAAACCAATGGATGAGGGCAAAATGGTTTACACTGCCTATCTTGAACTGGCTGAGGTATTTGACCCAATACCCCATTTGGGCATTGTCCATAAACTCGAGAGGTTAAGTATAAACCCTTATGTAACCCAATGGATAGCCAGATGGCTCACAGACAGGACCCAGGAAATTAGAATTTGGGAGCCCACCTCTACAAAGAGGCCAGTCACCAAAGGATTCCCTCAGGGATCAGTCCTCAGACCACTCCTTTTTGGCATCAACTTCTCTGAAGTCAAGGCCAATGTCAAGGGCCTCTGGCTGACCAGATTTGCAGATGATTGCTAATTAGAAGCAGTCATAGAATCCCCACTGACACTAATGTTGTCCAAGAAGGGCTGACACATACAAATATCTGGTGCCAGAGCCATGGACTTAAAACTAAAGGCCAATAAATGCATAATAGTATCCTTCAAGAAGTCAGCCACCCCTGGTAAATATTATTGTGATATAACACCTCTAAGAGTCGACCAGTAGTCAGGGACTTGGGGACAGACATAGACAGTAATCTAACCTTTGGCAATCACTTCAGTTATTCATGGTAGCTAGGAAATCATTCTATGTTGTGCAAACTTATAAACAAAGGTATGGCATCTAGGTCCAAGGAGGTGATTGTTCCACTGTAGTTGGCATTCATCAGAGCTATCATTGAGTATAGTGCCCACTTTGGCATCTACCTAACTAGATACATCCAACAAGTGGAATGTCCACAGAGGTTCCTCGCTAAAAGAATAGAGTGCGTAAATAACATGTGCTATGCAGACCACCTCAAAACCCTATCCCTGTATTCTGTCTCCTACAGGCTGATGAAGGGAGATTTATGCCTGGCATACAAGACATTGTTGGACCTCACTCTGATGGAACTCCTGCATATCCTCAAAACAAAAAGTAACAGAATTAGCCATTCTAAAGACTTAAACATTTCCTGTAATATAAATAGGACCTGCTGAATATATAGGTATGTATCCCGGAGACTACCCCTTCTCTGACTCAGGCTGTCCATCCATGTGAAGCAGAGTTAATTCCTAACCCAATTCAAATGTAACTTGGACAACTGGATGAGGAACAGGAAATTCATCCCTGATTTAACACCTGTGTCTCTATTGGACACAGGAAGCCTGCAAATGGCTCATCTTTCTGGGGCCAGGTGTGGCAGGGAGTACTACAAGACAGCAGTGCTGTGGGTAACCATAACAGAGCAGTAGTACAGGTTCATTTCAGGATCAAAGATGTATAGCATGCCAAGTCCAAAGCACAACATATCAACGTTCACAGAAGGGTGACCATCAACACAGAAGAGCTTACAGTGTTGGAAGAGTCGAGAGGTTAGATATAAACCCTTATGTTACCCAATGGACCCAATGCCATTATGGGTGATTGAGTCCCCATACCTAGTGGTGGCTTGGATGTGGGAGCTGGGCTGGTGATGACTGCTCATGTGTCTGAAGGGGGCACACCAGTTTAGTACTAGCAAGTATATTCCTATGTTGTACACAGACCTGCATGTGAGAAGGACTTATTCAGCATAGCACCTCTACATGGCTGTTCTCCAGATACCTCAGTATTAGAGCTTTAAGATATATATGTCCTCAAATGCTATTTACAAAACCCTCATATAACATCATATGTGCCATGGGTTGGGGAAGGTTAGGTATATGTTATACGCAACTGGTAGAGGGTCCAGCACAACAGGACAGCACATGCCTAATGTCAGCAGGTCACCTGTGGCTGATAATGACAATATTCACATGGCACAGTCTGATGACATAGTGGCACTGTCAACAATGCTAACACTGGAGGGCAAGTACACATTCTCCACATATGGGGTGATTGTGGAGGGGGCAAGCCAGACGTCTGGCATTACCTGTGTTTAGAACTGAACATCCTCTAAAGGAGAGCCTCACCCAGACTACACAGGAGTCACTAACAGAAATTACATCTATCAGTTGTACTGCCTCTAAAGTTTGTGGTCCCACTGTATGGGAGAAGAGTGTTGGTGGCAATTGCTACCATGATGACAACTCTTTCTCTGACCTATATTTCACATCTGTTATGAATAAATAAATGGTGCATGTCAGTGATCCAGGTACAGACAGCTGTTAAACATACTATGTTATAGATGCTGAGTGCACTGCATGGCCTTCCTGAGGACTGTGGGATGATCAGTAGCACATACAGAATAGCATGACATATAGGGTTTTGGAGCAAAATGCACATGCTCAGGTCTTTGGCAGCCCATATGATATCCATTGATGTGCCTATGACATAAGTAGCAACTGTTTATTTTATTTATCTTTTTGTTGACTGGGTTAGTCCCACTGCACTAGTGGCCTCTTTTCAGGGGAGAGCCAAGGTTGTTTTTATAGTACTAGGGGAAGCTTGACCAGAGCATCAGGGAACTTAATCTACTTTTTCTTAGGTACCATGGGATCTTTTACATCCACCTGGGCTACCACTGATTTAATCAGATGGGAACTTGGCTTAATATCTCATTAGAAGGATGACAAAATCAGGAGTGCAGCACCCCCTTTATGCAGCACTTTAATGTCAGCAATCCATCTACCTGTTGTGGGAACAGAACCACAGCCTTCTGCATCATAAGTGAGTGCGCTACCTATTGCAGCATGGAAACGTCTGCCAAGCATTGTGCCTTTAAAGCAATACTGGCCATGGCTGTGAAAAGGGACTGGATATGAGGACAGTCACAGGTCTGGCTTAGACAGATGGCACACACTGCTCTGGAAACTGCATCGCTATCACCCCAGCCATTGCAGCCACCAAACCTGGTTGTGACCAATCTCATGATTCTACTCAAGAGCACCCATGAGACTCCACCCCCAGGGATGCCTCTCTAGGCAACCTAATTTAGTTATCAAAGTTCCACACCATCTCTATCTCCTGTTGGCTAATGGAGTACCACATCTAGATGTGGCTGTTACCAGCGTAATGGATGCCATTGTTCTATTGGCCATCACAATGGGGTGCAACAGCATTGTTCCTGTACATGTTCCTCAAGTGCTGCACCATCCCTAATGCAGAATGCATCATGGTCTGAAAATAACCAGCCACAAAATACATATGGCCAACATTCTAAACATTCCAGCTCCACCCCACCACTGGGGATCCCTGGCTCACCTCAACCTATCTGCCTGAGTAGCTACTGCATCTGCCTCCCATGATCATTGTTCATATGGCATCATTGCTGTCAGCTGTCACTATGCACTATCCCACCTGTGTAGATGGTAATAGCTATGCTATGCTAACCCCTTGGTCTGCGTGGTAAGGTACATTTGATGCACAGTGTGGCCAGTCTGTGCACTGTAATGGAGAACCTGTGCATGATAATGTATGCATCATCTTTATTCTCATGACCCATAGTTGCTGACCAGATGTCCTCTCTCTGCTATTGCTGCAAAGTATTTTGCCTCCCTCCTTGCATGGGTTGCCACTGCAGCCAGATTCTCTGACAACTCTGCTCTCAACTCCTCATCTGCTTCTGCAGCAGCTCTCGGGTAGTAGTGCAATATTCTCAAGTAGTACTGCTTGCATATGACCATATTGTGTCACATGATGCACACCACAAATTACTGGCTACAGGCCTTAGGTACATACTGCAGTGTGCCACCAGATGCTTCCAAGCAGTGGAAACATTACTTTAGGAGTTGCAACACATGTTTGACAGTGCCCTGTGTCTACAAAAGTGTGGTAGTGTAAGTCATCTCAGACACGATTTGAGGAATCTGGGTAGGATCATCTATATTTCCAAGATATATCCAGCACCACCTGCAAAACACAACAGGGGACATCATTAGCTACAGCCTGCTGCCACCTCTATACTACTTGTATGCCAGGTATTCACCTGGAGATGTGTGCACTACCAACCAGATAATTCTGCATGGCATGCTGGTAGGTCGCATTTGTGCAGGATTTGGGAATCAAGGAAACTGCCTGGCCAGTGCACAGATGCAGTGTATATAATAGCTTGTGCATTGCACACCACCTGGAATTTGGTGGAAGTGGAAGGTCTTCTTGTTGATGTACTATACATCATATGGCACAGGCAATGCCTTGATGGCATTGTGGGCTAAATATTAGCCCCATGCCCACAGGGAAATTAGTTATATTGCAAAATATCAAAAAGAAAAAAGAAATACCGAACCAAACAAGGCTAGGTGCAGAATACTTTAATATATAGCTAGAAAATAAGAATGGTAAGCACTTTCATGGTAGACACACCGCTTCATCGGACAACTGTTAAATGAAATAACCAACATTTAAATAAAAAGTTTATCCAGTGAAGAAGCAATAAAATATGATGTCATTGAATTTGCATAATATAAATCATGACATATGTAGTATTACCATCAAAGGGTTTGAATATATACATGTGTATATATTTAAAATATATGTATATATAAAAATGTATAAGAAAATGTACATTAGAATAAAAAACAGTAAAAGTATGAAATATGAAAACTATGTAAAATCTACTTATGCAGCAATCTGTGCCTTTTTAAAATGGTTTTAGTGAAGAAATCCCATTTAAACCAGGTGTTTTTCAGCATTTAGTAAAAGGATCCATTTCTGTTCTAAATTTTCAGTGTAATTCTGAACATCTCCACCTCTTAAGCTGATATCTAGTATTTGTAGAACAAAGAACTTAAAATAGTGTGTAGAGTCATGCTTCATAATGTGTGCTGCTAGAGCATTAGTGTATTTTTTGTTTTTATGTCTCTTAAGTGCTCTAAAATTCTATCCTTAAGTGATCTGTTTATCTTACCGACATAAAAAACATGGCATATTTGGCAAAAACTAAAATAGACAACATTCATATTTTTGCAGTCAGCATAAAAGTCAACATTAATAGTAAAACCTAAATTAGGATGCGTATAGGAAAGACAAGTATAACCAGATTTACAAGCGGAACAACCTCTGCATGGAAAAGTTCTATCTGAACTAATTATTCTCTTCTCATATGTACTTGTTTTGTAACATAAGTGCTGTTTAAGAGATTTATTGTTTCTAAAAGAAATGCACTGAACTAGTGCAAAATAGCACAAAATATACTGAACCTACTGATATTGCCAACATCCTGGCAGACAGATTCAGTGCAAACTTCACCCCCCCTCTCACCTCCAAAAGGGCCCACAACAATACCAGAAAAGTGTAGTGTCCCAAAAATCACAGACGCATAGGTGAAAACAGCCCTTTCAAAAGCCAAAAACACAGCGTCAATTGGATCAGATGGTGTCCCAGGCTGCGTCTTGCATGAACTACAGAACGAAATAACCCCCCACCTAAATGCGCTGTTCAACCTCAGCCTCACCACAGGCTATGTGTCCATAGAATGGCACACGGCAACGGTTATTCCTCTCCACAAAGGAGGTGCCACAACTGACCCTGGTAACTATCGCCCCATAAGCCTGACTAGCCTGGTCTGCAAGGCTATGGAGCACATCATCATGGACCTCATTAACAAAGACATTGGGAACCTCCAAACACTTGACCCGACCCAGTTCTGCTTTGTTAAGGGCAGATCATGCCTACTAAACCTGGTTGACTTCTTCGAGACAGTCACCAAGGCCATAGACGAGGGAAAGGTGGTTCACACAGCCTACCTTGACCTCACCAAGGCTTTCAACACCATTCCCCACTCAGGTATTACAGAAAAACTCACCAGCCTGAACATAAACCCCTACGTCATGAGATGGGTTGCCAACTGGCTTACAGACAGAACTCACACGGTAAGAATAGCGGGCTCCAGGTCCGACTCTAAACCTATCAAAAGTGTTGTCCGACAAGGCACGGTCTTGGGACCCCCTACTGTTCAGCATATACTTCTCAGAAGTACAGGCAAACACAGGAGGACTATGGCTAACCAAGTTCGCTGATGACTGCAAACTGGGAGCCATAATTGACTCTCCCAGCTGACATGGACATCCTCCAAAAGGGCTTTACTGAGATGCACACTTGGTGTCAAAGTCATGGCCTCAAGCTAAATACCAAAAAATGCATAGTCATCCCATTTGGGAAAAACAAAACACCCACAAATTACCACATAGGTGGCAACCCCCTTAATACAGAAGAGGTAATAAGAGATCTGGGGACCCAGGTAGATAGAAATCTCTCATTTGACAATCATATTGCCAAAGTAGTTAAGAAATCCTTCTATGTGGCCCATCTAATTACTAAAGGGTTTGCATCTAGAAATAAAGAGGTTATAGTGCCCCTCTACTCGTCACTCATTAGACCCATCATAGAGTACAATGCCTCATTTGGGATGTACCTCACAAGACACTTCCAACAGCTGGAAAGACCACAAAAGTACCTTACCAAGAGGATTACTGGTCTCAAACATATGTCCTATGCAGCCCAACTGAAAAAACTCTGGCTGTACTCAGTGGCATATTGCTTACTCAGAGGTGATCTCTGCCTGACTTACAAATCCATGTCCAACTCAGAATTGAAGGACATGCTCATCCTAAAGAAATCCAAGTCACTGCGAGCCACGCGCACTAGTGAGCTAAACCTCACCACAGCAATAAATAGAACATGCTGGAGGGATAGATTCCTGTCACAGAGACTCCCCATGCTTTGGAACAAAATTCCAAATTACATCAGGCAGAGCCCCTCACTAACACTCTTCAAGAGAAACCTTGATGAGTGGATGGGTAACAGAAAATACACCCCTGGGATCACTTCATTGGTTCTGCTTGTCAGAGGATCAGTTAATTAATCGATGGGACGGCAAAAGCCGACACACACTGGCTAGGCTTATAAATGCCCTCGGGCAGATAGCCTACTACCTACCTATGAACCTATGAACCTATACAAATGTGGAAGCTCTCCTATCTTGTTTGTTAACTCTGGTATACTTCTCACTATTTTTCAATTATTCTTTATCACATCACAATATTGATTAATGTCACTGGAAAACTGTAAGGGTAGTCTATAAATGACATTAGTAGCTTTTTGTTGTCGTTCTATAGTGTTGACAGATGTTGTAAAATAAGGCTTATATCTATCACGTCTTTGGAGCCATGCCTCAGAGATGCAAGTATCTATCTCTTGTTCTCGATAGCCTCTTTCCAAAAATTCTACTTTTAAAGACTCAAGGGCTATTTTTGCAGATGAAGTCTGAGTATTCTATAAACATGTCCTTTAAGCATATTATTCATAATATGTCTAGGGTGCATACTGTTTTTGTGTAGAAGTGCATTATGTCGTGTGGGTTTCCTATATAAACTAGTGGAGACAGAATTAAGACTAGATTTATCTAATCTTACATCTAAAAATTCCAAATAGTCAGATGAATGTACACATGTAAATTTTAAAAAAGTAGTTGTACTGTGTATATATAACATAAAATTGTTCAGCTCTTCTACGGTTCCATTCCATAACATACAAATATCATCAACAAAACGGACATACCATATAATAAACTGTGCAAATACATTATTATGTGAAAACAAGATTTCATATTCCCAATTCACTAATGCTAGGTTGGCGTAGCTATTTGCACAAGCAGTGCCCATAGCCACGCCAACCTTTTGCAGATAGAACTGTTGATCAAATATAAATATGTTGTTTTCAAAAACAATTTCCAATAATGTGCATAAAAGCTTACTTTTGTCATTAGGAAAACCATCCTTACTATTTAAAAATTTCTCACATTAATAATGCCCCAATCATTAGGAATAACGGTAAATAATGACTCAATGTCTAGCGCTACAAACATACTCTACAATGATGTTCCCAACTTTAACATATAATCTCTCAAGGAAAGATTTAGTGTCTTTCAGTAAACTATCACATGTCTCTAATATAGGATGCAGAGTCTTTTCTATATATAAGGATAATGGTTCAGTACACCAACCAGTTCCTGATACTATAGGCCTCATAGGTGGGACAGCTCGATTTTTATGAACCTTGGGTAGGCCATAAACAGTAGGAATCAATGTAAAATCTACATTAAAAAAACTTAAATAACTCTTCATCTATTAGGCCTGTCATTAGTAAATCAAAGACCAGAAAAGAGACTTTTTTTCTGTTATTCCAGATACCACATGTTTAGGAATACAACTGTAAGTCTCTATATCATGTAAAAGTATATTCATTTGTTTTAAATGCAATTCTCTATCTAAGACAACAATGCCACCGCCTTTATCATCTGGTTTAATTTCAAGGGAATAAGTATTTTTCAGTTCATTTAAAACTAGATAGTCATCTGGTGACATATTAGAAAAATTCACCTTGGTGGTTTGGTGAAATAAGTCTCTAAATTCTAATTCACACATGTCAATAAAAGTCTGTATAGTAGGATGTGGCAGGGGTACAAATGTACTTGTTTTTTTAAAGGACTCACCTGTATTATTATTGTCATTAGAGAACATAGTTTTTAAGGTTAATCATCTTCCCAGTAACCTTAAATCTTTAAGCATCTCTGCATGATCAGCTCGTTTAGAGGGGATAGAAGATAGTCCTTTATTAAGTAATTCAGATTATGCATGAGAAAGTTTAAAAGAAGAAATGTTATGTATTAAATTCAGTTTTAAAAACGTCATTTCTTGATTACCTGTTGTACCCTCTTGGTACTGTGCTGTCGTTGTAGTCTGCCTTTCCAATTCAGGCTCCTGGATCTCTGTCTGATGGGTAAGGGCTTCGGTAGAGAAAACATTTTGTTTTCTAAAAAAACTTAGGTCTAGCACCATTCGCTGGAAGTTGCTGTTGCGAGGTGGATATGCCCGTTTCCAGCTCACTAATGTTTCCATTTAAAGTATTTAAAGAACTTGAGTCTGCATTGTTTTGTTGCAGGATACTTGAATATGTTTGAGAGTCCTGCAACACAGATGGAGTAGCTACCCATGTTGGTAGTTCATTAACAGGAACAGCCATCCATTTCTGCGAGCCGGAAGTAGGAGTGTTAGTGAAGTCTTCTGTGATAGGCTCCTGAGGCACCTGAGTGGTAGCAGAGGCAGCCAAAGATGTAGACTGTTCATGAGGCCATGCGAAAACAGCATTCTTTTGAAAATCCTGAACATACCTTTGCAGTTTTTTTATTTTCCCTAATATGAGACGCTTTTTCATGTGAAATGATGTTATCATGCACCAGATCCAATCGGTCTGCTATAGTATGGTTAGAAAAATTCTCCATAACATGTTTTTCTGATTCAACAATATCTGCATATAGACTTTGTTCCATAGGAAGAAAGAATTCAAGTAACAGGTTCACATATTCAGTACTGAACTTTAAGTTAAGTTGCTGCCACCTTCTTAAAAGTTCAGGATATGTGTTTCTATAGCTGGGCATGTTCAGAACTCTTAAGCCTCTTGAAATAACCTGATGTTTCAGTGAGGCTTCTAGATGTAAACATTGCCATTGCAGCCATTTATATTTATATAACTTGTTCTTCAAAGTTTTGTAGTTTTGAATAAAGTCTTCCATTTGATCACTTTTATGTGGATCTAAAGGTAATTCTGATATAACAGTTTCTTCCAATAAAGGATTATTTGTGATATTTAAAATGGGAGTCAAACGATCAGTACCTGTAATAGCAGGGATTCCCACCTCCATGGAAGGTTCAGTATTCACCAAATTAGCCATTGCTCCTGCTCCAAGTAACAAATAGGGAGAAATCCAAGCACAAAAACTGGAGACAGAATGATGGTCGGTATAACAATAACAAATGACAAAAAGAAGAAAGAAATACTGAACCAAACAAGGCTAGGCGCAAAATACTTTAATATATAGCTAGAAAATAAGAATGGTAAGCACTTTCACGGTAGACACACCGCTTCATCAGACAACTGTTAAATGAAATAACCATCATTAAAATATAAAGTTTATCCAATGAAGAAGCAATAAAATATGATGTCATTGAATTTGCATAATTCTATAAAAAACACATGTAATCATGACATATGTAGTTTTACCATCAAAGGGTCTACATATATATATATATATATATATATATATATATATATATATATATATATAAACATGTGTATATATTTAAAATATATGTATATATACAAATGTATAAGAAATGTACACTAGAATAAAAAACAGTAAAAATAGTATGAAATATAAAAACTATGTAAAATATATTATGTATCAATCTGCGCCTTTTTAAAAATGGTTTTAGTGAAGAAATCTCATTTAAACCAGGTAGTTTTTCAGCATTTAGTAAAAGTATCCATTTCTGTAATAAACTTTCAGTGTAATTCTTAACATCTCCACCTCTTAAGCTGATATCTAGTATTTGTAGAACAAAGAACTTAAAATAGTGTGTAGAGTCATGCTTCATAATGTGTTCTGCTAGAGCATTAGTCCCCGGGATTCATGAAGCTCGGCGCAAGGACGGCGTTAGCCTTGCACCGACCATGCGGCGTAGAGATGGCGCAGCAGCACTATATGCATATTAATGAAGGCGTGCTGCCGCAATGTCCACGTGCACAGGAAACGTGCGTGAGTGCAGGGGGCATGTCTAAGCACTACACGGAGGCGTAAACATGTCAGCTGCAGATGCGCAACCTAAAATGCTGACTAGTACAGCCTGCCTCTAATAGTAATCACTCCTGTCAGTGTCTGTGGCTACTGAAATGTATGCAAAGCAAACAAGACAATTCCGCGAACACCAAAATAAAAAGTAAACACAAAGGCACGTAGCTGAATATTGAGCCCCCGTCCCTCGAACAAATGACAATTAAAACCCCATGTCCATATTTCATTGTAGTGTTGATTGTTATACCAAGTGGAAGTGAAACGCAGCGTGTTTGTGTGCCGCTGCCCTTTATTAAGCCTAGCCCAATGGTTAGGGTTACTACCTGTCCCACTTTGTGAGTGACAGTCCCTCTCTGGGCAGTTGTGTCCTTACCAAAAATATTAAAAATAGCAATTGTCCTGCGATTGTAGGACATAATTATGTCCCATATTTTATGTAATAGTTACATAAAATAGTTATTTCCGTATCTAAAATATCTAAATGTTACAAGAAACAGAATAAGCAACTAAACTGTTACAAGAATAAGCTTTTATTTAGGCAAAAAAGTAAAGTTCTATCCTTTGTACTGACTGTGGGTATGTGTCGGCCTGTAAATATGTGTCGGCATATAAATTCTGATGTGTGTCCCGAAAATGTCTCACTTTGGCCATTTAAAAAGGTGGCAACCCTACTAATGGTCAGAGTATTCACTCAATATCTGCCCATTCGTGGTCCAAGTCGTCCTTGTCTGGATGGCCCAAAGATGAATGGGTATTACCCGGATCTACCTACCATGTCATGAAAGATAAGTATTTGCGTGTACCTATGTGCGTGAAGTACAGCATGTGGAAGATCAAATATGCTAGGGTTGTCCTCACAACCATATTGGTACCAGAGATATGGAGAGTACGCAATGTGTACTGCTGTCTGTGCCATGGGCCATCAACCAGAAAAGGGATGGATGGTGTGTTTGTGGAATATGGGGGGGTTACGGGTAATGTAATAATTCGTCAAGGGGAGACTGGATTGGATGTACAATAGGTGAACTGGAGGTGTACGAGGGAGCAGTGGGTGAATCAGAAAGGAAACTAAAGAACATACATTCACATCCGCAATACACCCTGACAGGTCATACTGCAGAACACAATCCAACAAACATATGAATATTAAAATGTGCGATACACATGTACAGAAACATTACCGGCTCACACCCATATAATAGTCTGGCCTGAACTGGGCCATCCAACCCCAACACACCTGGATACATAATTGAATACCCATCATCCCCTCCACAGCACACCACCCCCCCCCCCTTGCTGAACGTCCACCAAAACCACCCATACTCGGGCTGCTAGCTTGGCGCAGCCATATCTGCACATAGTGTCCCCTACCCACATCTAGTAGGCAGTCTCACCCTAGGCAGTCTCAGGCTTGCAAACTAGGTATCCCCTGCATGCATAACCTTACCACATTTTCAAATAGCCAGAAGAATGGGGTCCGGCGTCCACAATTTTTGGACATCCCTCATGGGATAAGTGTCTGATCTCAAGATTAGACTTTGTGGCATAACACGATGTCCACCCCCGTTGACATCCAGGCACAAGTCAGATTAGCAGTACTTGTCCACAGCCCTGCTCAGCCTCCACCCGGTCCTGCAGAACCTACGACCTGGGATTAAACACCTGACCATGATGCACATCTCCCCACGTGCATTATCGGGAATACATACATTTCACATATTCCCATGAAGCTTTTGCATAGCCATCTTCCAAATAGTACATGTCCACAAATTGTATACCCCATCCATGTTCCTCATCATAATGATGTACACAACCCCTGTATACAAATGGTACAGGTACCTCCCTTATGCGGTCATTCATATACATGGCCATGCATAACTCCAGATATGTAGTCATATATCTATAAATGTACATACTTATATTTGCATAGCTACACATCACACATACATGCATATAAGTAGTTGTCAAGTATGTATCCTATTCATAAATATGTATACTTGCAAATGTATACATATGCCTCTCAGAAACATATGAACAGTAACATGTACTATACATATGTACACCAACCGACTGTCACATTTGTTGCCAGTACTGTGGAATGCCTGTAGTAAAGTCATATATCCTAATTAGCATCCATAGAGAATATATCACGGATGGTTTAGTGGTAAAACCAGTGACTATGGTGTTCCTGTTCCCGGGTCCAAGCCATGCAAGGGCTAATTTTATATGATGCCCAGAATAATGGCAGTCAGATATAGGGTGATTAAGGTGCTTTAAAGCAGATGTAAGCAGGTATGAGCGATGGTAAGTGGCAGTCATTTAACAGTATGGGAAATGTAAATAAGAATGTAGTTGTATATGCATGTGTATGTACAGACAGATATATATATATATATATATATATATATATATATATATATATATATATATATATATATATATATATATATATATATATCCATGAAGAATGAACATGGTCACAATAAAGCATTTATAACGAATGTGAAGGGAAACAGCAGCGGAACCTGCCATAGTATTTAGTACTGTCATATCAAGCTGCCCAGAGGTGAGCAAACCTCCTGCGTCTCCAACCACAGGTAGAATGCTAACAGTGGAACTAACTTTGTCCACGTACTAAGTCTGACTTTCAAACAGGTACAGGGCAGTCCCAGTCACCATTCGGATGAGCTGAAGACTAATTGAACACCCTGACCATTATATGAACGTCTGTCCCAGGATTATAAGCTTGGGACGTCTGAATATACTTGGAGTCAACATACGGGATGTGTCCAGAGCAGTAGGAGTGGTGCATGTGTGGTGGTGTGGTTTATTTCTGACCAGAGAATGGATGAATGCTGTGTTAGTGATGTTTTGCTGTGTTTGTTCTGGTAACTATGAACGATGGGTATACATGCAAATGAAGCAGCACAGCAATAGTGTAGTGGTTAGAGCATCCACCAGTTGAGCAGACGTTGCCGGTTCAACTGCAGCACACACCATTTATGATGCGTAATCCATATACGAGCATATCTTGCTAATTTTATGCTGTATAATGATATAATACCATTGAAATGTGAACTGGAGTGACGTATCACAGTAGGAATGCAGAAGGTGTTTGCGTGACGGGAAACGGTGGTTAAACGGAAAACTGCTGCTGAAAAGTGTTGTACTCACCCTTTGTCCAATGGCCCTTGTTCTGCCCAGCAACACAATAAACCGCCTCGGCCAGGCTCGACGCCAGGGCCCTACACATCACAATCAATGTGATTTACCACTAAGCCACGGCAGTTATACCTAACTCTGATGTTATCACAAACATAGCATGTAATCATGTAGATGTATATGCATGCATACGTATGCATTTTATATATATATATATATATATATATATATATATATATATATATATATATATATATACAGAACGAACATGGGCACAAGAAAGCATTCATAATGAATGCGAAGGAAAACAGCAGCGGAACAACTGTATTATCTAGTGCTTGGCATATCAAGCTGGCCAGAGGTGAGCAAACCCCCTGCATCTTTAACCACAGGTAGGATACTAACAGTGGAACTAACTCTGTCCACATGGTAAGTCTGACTTTCAAATGGGTACAGGGCAGTCCCAGTCCCCAGTCAGACAAGCCTAAAACCAGATGACCATATGAAAACCCTGACCATCATATGAACGTATGTGCCAGGACTATAGGCTTGGGAAGTCGGAATATACTTGGAGCGAGTGAACATGCAGGACGGGTCCAGAGCAGTAAGGAATGGTGCATGTGTAGCGGTGCGGTTTTCCTAACTGGAGAATGGATGCCTGCTGTGTTAGTGACGTGTTGAGACGTGTGTACGGATAACTATGAACCATGGGTATACATATAAATGAAGCAGCATACCAATAGTGTAGCAGTTAGAGCATCCACCTAATGAACAGGCATTCATGGTTCAAGTTCAGCTATAGCACATATCATTTTCCACATGGAATGAATGTCGTCCTGCTGTAAAACCAACATAATAACATGTAAAAGTGAACTTGAGTATCACATGGGATTTTTTACCAGATCATTTCAATCAAAGTTGTACTGTCATAATGAATAAGGCACAAGTAAGCACAAATAAGCGGCAGTAAACATATATAACAAACAGTTAGCATATGCGAGTGCGCTTGCGCGGGTGTAAGCAGCGCCCAGCATAGGAAATGTATATGAGTATGTACAGATGTAATATATATACACATATATATATATATATATATATATATATATATATACACACACACACACACACACACACACACACACACACACACACACACACACACATACACACACACACACACACACACACACACACACACACGCACACACACATATATGACAAATGAATGTCGTAACAATAAAGCATAGACAAGGGATGAGAAGGAAATCAATAGCAACTATTGTATCATAGAGTTCTGTCAACATATGCCATATCATGCTGGCCAGGAGTGAGCAAAGCACTGCTACTCACACCACAGGCAGGATATTACCAGTGGGAGTAACATTGAATTGCTAAGTCCACTTTACACACAGACAGAGGGTAGTCCCAGCAGGACTACCCAAAAATTATATAGGGCGTTTAGCCTTCCGACCATTACACAAGCAAGAGCAGGTATGTTCAAAGACTAAATGGTGGGAGAGCCTGAGAATACATGAGGCGGGACAACATATGTGTAGGGCCCCTAACGCTCTGGAGAGGGCAATGTTTGGAGGTGTGTCATGGCTGCGATAACAAGTGGATAATGGAAGTTACGCATGTAAGTTGAACACGGGTGGGGTGGTGGAACTATGGGTATGAAATTATGGATCCAGGCGTGCCAGGGTTGGATGGCCCGGTTATAACTGGACCGCCCTGTGGAGGTCTGTGAGTTCGTAATAGGTATATATGCATACACACATGCAGACATCAATATGTAGAAGTACATTCTCTGTAACACATACATTCCATTTGTAGACATAAATAATAGGAATGTGCACATTCAAACATGGACAGTAGATGGAATAATAGGCTGTGCAGAAGAGGGATGGGACGAAACTGCTAGAACCCAGAGGCATATACTGTGTCCAAAGTCAGTGCTGTGCTAACGATAATCAAATGTGAGGGCTTCCCCACACATGGAATCATTCCTGTGATCTGCCCACAACGCCAAGTACTAAACCGGTCTAACTGTAAAAGAAATACACTGAACACATACATAATTAGGTTCCCATGTGTAACGTGTGTGATACTGCATAGTCATACATATTAATGAATTGTAATGTCATGTTAATGGGAGTAAGGATGTAATAAAATATAGAGTCTAATCTTGCCATAAACACATGCATGTTCCATGTGGAGCAACCCAATAATTGCAAATAGTATTCCTCTGGTCACTCACATCACCAATGTTTGTGGACTAAACGTAGGTGAGGTCTGAGGATACGTGGATTGAGCAAACCAATGGGATGGCCAGTGTGTAGTGGTGTCAATACACTGTGAATCTAACAGGAGAATGGATGACAGCAGGGTTAGTGAGGCATTGGGGTGTGTTTGGGGAACCAGGAGCCATGGGTATATGCGTATATATGCATATGGAGCAGCACAGCAATAGTGCTATCATTAGAGCAATCCCCTAACGAACAGACATTCTCGTACCGAATCACACTGTATCACATTCCAATTACCATTGGTAATCCATACATGAACATATTGCGACATCTGTCTGCTGTATAGCATGCTAAATATCGATTACAAGATAACTAGAGTGAAGTGTCAGTATCATAATGAATAAGGCACTAGTATGCAGGTGCAGCATATATAAACACCATTACACATGTGTAAGTGTGTATGGGCGAGGTATGTATTGGTTTACAGACACACACACACACACACACACACACACATATATATATATATATATATATATATATATAAAAATATATATACATATATGTATAGACATATATATATATATATATATATATATATATATATATATATATATATATATATATATATACATATATATATATATATATATATATATATATATATATATATACATATATGTACATATATACATACATAAATACATAAATACATATATATATCTATATGTGTGTGTGTGTGTGTGTGTGTGCGTAGATATACAGAGATATACAGCTCTGATAGGAAACAGCACACAGGAATGACATATGTTCACAGGCTATGCCACTGGAAGTGAGGAGCCCAGGCAAGAAACATGACACACGCAGCATGCCCTTCCACCCCCCCCACAGCCGGACACGGGAAACATACATGCAATCAATGTAAAGTGTCCACTGCTTCCCAGTCCACAGGCAGGATACAACCGGGGGGGGTACACAGTGCACCCATGGATTCTAATCATGGAACACAGACTGGAGCGTCCCTTGCGGGATACCCCAAAAATTGGACAAACCAAAAGAAGGTGATAGACCGTCCATTTTGTCCGCAGTGTATACAGACTCAGAATACAAGGTTGGGTAACCCTGATGACCCATGGGCCGAGACAATTGTATGAAATGGGTCCTGTGAAGTGGAGAGTGGGCAGCGTGTAGTGGTGTGTCCAGAACAGACCAGGTCCCAGAGTAAGGATGGGTGCTGTTGAGGAGGCGAGGGTGGGGGAACTATGGGTAGATACTTATGGGTTTAGGTGTGCCGGTATTGGCTGATGTTGGCCAATATGGACAGCCCTAGGGATGCAAGCGAATGTGTTCATTGGGCAGAGGCGTTGCCCAATGAGCAGCCACACCCACTGCGAGACCCACTAAAGCAAAGTGTAATCTATATGGCAAGGAATGGAATAACCAGATGTAGACGTATATATGTAGAGCTTTGTGTGTATATCTACCCATAGCGACATAGAGATATGCCTCTCCCTCACCGTAGTACGAATGTATACATACAGAGAAAGAATACAGATACATACCCACATATAAATATATACATACGCAGACAACCATAGACCCATATGTCGTTAGATTTTATATATATATATATATATATATATATATATATATATATATATATATATATATATACAGCAAGATATAAATATACATGTATGCATACATATGCAGATATATCTGTATATATTAATGTAAATATGTATATGTTACAGTAAATATACACATGTATATAGCTAGGATATGATTCAGCAGTTACGAGTAACATATGTTCACAGACCGTGCATATGGTGGTGGGAGGTCCAATAAACAAACGTGTAACACGTAGCATCACCCCCCACCCCTCCAGCTAGGCCGGTGAGACATACAGACACACAATAAAGGTAAACACACCACTGCTTCCCAGACCACTGGCAGGATACTACCAGTAGGAGAGACCTGCAAGGTCTACAATTGAAACATAGACATCGATGTCCCTTGTGGGACACCAAAAATTAATGATCAGAGCCAGTCCCAGTAATGATTTATCAAACCAGGCTGTAGATGTACATGGACCAGTAGGTTGTGCAAGCCTGATAACACATGGTCGACACAACGTACATGTGTCCCGACACGGGGAGAGTGGGCAGTGTGTACTGGTGTGTTTATACTCCACCTGCACCCACAGTAAGGATGAGTGCTGTAGAGGAGTGGCAAGTGGGGGAACTATGGGTATGCGATTATGGGCCTAGGCATGCAGGTGTTGGCTGCCAGAGCCGTATTAGAACTGCCCCGTGGATGTAAGTAATATTCCGATGTGGGCATAGCTGATGCCCATACCTCCCAACCCCTAAGAGCACATCCACTGGATAGTCCGTAAACCAGTGGGTGAACACATAGGGACTATACCATTGAACTGTCCCCGATTACCAGGAATGTCCCTGATTACAACTCAGAATCAAACTCTGTCCCACCTAAACCCTCCTAGAACTAGTGATATTAGGAGGAAAGGTGGTGGATTACATGTAATGAATAGCGACAACAATTAAGAGTCATAAACAGCATGTACCTCAGACAATGTGTATGAATACATATGTTTTGGGTCTGTCAATGTGTTAGGTTAATAGCACCAAAATTTTAAATGTGTCCCTGATGTTGTTATGCAGTGTCCCTGATTCAGTCTTCATTTTTCCCCATTTGTAGTAGAGGTCTGATAGGGACAGAAAGCACATATTCCACTGACTACCTTAGAAAAATGATAGAATAATAAGTATGCTGTAGCATGACTCGGCTGAAGGATGTGGGTCCCAAAACCCAATTACTTGTCTGTATTGAAGAGTCTCAGTTCCCATGTATCAGCCAGATGGGTGCAAATTGTAAAAGGAGCACACAAATAATATGAATAAAACACTGGACAGGCCAACGATTCCGTACAGTCGAACGGCATGACTTCGCCTAATGGGCAGCCATTCCCAATACTGTAGGCATGTAATCTGATGTAATAGGCATCACAAGGTAATATTGTGGTCCTCGCTCCTACCCAGGGGTGTGAGTGTCAGATGCAAGCACCAATGTTGGTGCATTTGCAAGTGCGAGAGCGAGCGGGTGTAAGCCTGTTTGGCTACCAGTATGCGAGTATTGCACTGGTAAAGCAATGTAGAGGCTAACCAAGTGTAAGAAGCTGTAACCAGAGGTTAGCATTGCTTAACACCATGCAAACCCATGCACACCCGCTCACAACTGCTTTAATGTGCCTTACTCCCACCGTATCCAATGGCCTTGTTCTGCCCTGCAACAAAATAAACGGCCTCCGCAAGGCTCGGAACCAGGACCCTGCATACACAGCTAATGTGATTTACCAATACGCCATGGCAGATATACAGACACCAGTCATTCAGCACTATAGGAATGTATCCTATCATGTAGATGTATATGTGAGTGCTTATGTCCAGCATATAGGTACATACATATATAGAGATATATCAGGAACATACCATGTGGCAACAAAGCATTACAAATGATTGAAAAGCGAAACACCAGTGATGCCTGTATTATGTAGTGGTGTTGTCCTATGTAATATCAAGACTCCCTCAGACAGACATGTGTCATTCATACACGCAAACAGTTGTACATTGGCCATATACATCACTCTGTGCATGTAATGTACATTAACATAACAGTACCTATCCAATAATTATGTGAGAACAGTACTCTTGCAAGGTGCTGTGTGCAACATCATCATCATGATAAAGATAAATGGGGTAACCATAGAGGGATCGGTAGTGTTGTGTGTACAATGGGGTCATCTGCATCACGTGTACCTGAACCATTTAGGAGAGATGTGCATACCAGGATCGTGCGCCTGATGGACAGGGGTGAGGATAACAGGAGTATGTTGTGATGCATATTACAAGGGTTACATGTGTCCAGTGGGCACGTGTGTGAAATGGACAGCTATGTATAGGGAAGAGGTTGTCCTAGGAACCGATTGGCCTTATGTTTCCATAGGGTGAGAGTGGGATGTGGGGGAAGGAGAGTAGGTATGCCCGTGGAGGATAGGTAGGGTAGGATCACAGACAAGACAGCATACAGGGTCGGTATATGACACATGTGGGGGGATACACCTTGGACAGGGATGGGTGTTTGGCATTCACAAGTCCATGGGAACAGTGGGACGGAGGTCCCCAACCATGGGCAGCCGCCACTGCACCAAAACAGCTGCAAAGGAGGCAGTGCTGGGGGCTGTCCAGGAGGGCCAGCCTCACCCTGTAAATGTGACACTCCGCCCTTGAGCTTGCGTATCTGGCTTTGGAACTCCTTAGTGATCCCCCAACGCACCACATCCGGGACCGCACAACAGCAGATATGTTCCTGTCTGGCCTTGTCCCAGGGGGAACATGCCCCATTCACAGTGGTGGTACCACCAGAAGGTGGTGCAGAGCCAACAGAGGTTGAGGTTCAAGGCTGAGACCCAGATGTGCTGGTGCCCAGTGCCATGGTCAGCTGAAGTGGGACAGGAGGTTCTCCAAGTACATCCCAAGCCATACAGCCTATGGTGTTGCAGTTTAAACTCAGATATGGCTTAGTAATAGACAACAGCATTCAGGATTACCTACAACAGTATGCATAAATATCACCATCAACCCACACAACAGATGGTATACATTTGCAGAGGGAGCACAACACATGCATATATACTGCATGACATCTGTAGAATGTGTAGTAGATGTGTGACTGCATCTATGAACAGTTGCCCATTATTGGCTTTTCACTGGGAACCACAGACAGTGTCTGTCATACCACTGTTTCATGTGACATATGTCCAGTCAGGGATGTGATGGCAGTAACACATCCCTATCACCATGTACTGTCTGCAATCCTCACACTATGCTCCTGCTGTGCATAGATATGTGTTCAGTGTGAAATAAATGGTTCCACACACTGACCAGTCCACAGATGGCCCTACAGATGGGGGTCCCTCATGAACAGAGCACTGTCATGTCTGTTTTAAAACATGCAGAATAGCCATTACCACACACAGCATGTTAAATAGGTAGTAGTCTCAATGCAGCATAGCTATACTTACATGCTGTAGTCATGTGTGGCACATCATCCTCTTGTCTTTAGGCTATTTCCCACTGTGTAATGATGTTTGAGGAACATCCAGATATCATCTGTGATGCCGTTTCAAAACACCACATCCAAGTACCACTTACAGCGACTGTCATGGCCAAACACCAACATGATGTTCCTAGATAATGTGCTGTGTTTATCATGCGAATGGCTATGGGAACACCATCACAGTTGTTCAACATGCAATCAGCTAGAGGAAGGCTGCAATAGGTGCAGAGGCCATCACCTGATCATGTCCATCACTTACAATACACATGCTGCTTCTGAGCAGGTGTACACCTCCACATCCACCAGAGAGTGTGTGGGAGGGACAGAGAAGGGCTTGGAGACTAAACCCTAAGCATTGTCTGCCATACGCCTACCAGAACAGGGGTCAAACCCCTGACTGACTAGTCATTACTATTACATGTGCATGAAGTTACTACATGTGCCACAAAGCCGACATGTTGCTGTGCTGTAAGAACATATATGTGTGTAGGTGAGTGACATCTGCAACAGAGATATAGTAGACATACATTAGGTATAGCACACATGGCTGTCCACGTGAATGGATGCCATTGTCACCACAACCACACTCTCTAATGGACTTGCATTGACACTCTTTGACAGGGCCACAAATACACACCCTAACTACTTAGTTTGCCACACTGCAGTAATGCACAGGACTACATGCACCACAGGGATATCCAGAGGTTCTATGGGCTAGGGCATGTGAAAGTGTTTGACATCTCTTGGTATGCCAACGAGGGTTATACTGGGAGTGACTGTGGTTGGGAGCATCATAACCCACACGCAGACCCAAAGTGCCAGTACTGACATGCATGTATGCATTGCTTCATGGGTGTGTAGTGGTTGGCTGTGCAAGATGGCTGTAGAAGGCTGGGTGAGGGGTAATCCTTGGCATCGTGCCACCCAACAATGGTGTGCAGTGTGGTACAGGGGTGTAGTGTCTGCAATGTCCCACAAAGATGGGTACTGCAGGATCTGCCCTGACATCCTGGTTACCATTGTGTATGGCCATAGCTTTGCAATGCATGCCATGTCTGTGTTTGATAGTCCTTCACATGGACATTGCCTGGGATGTGCATGTCCCACAATACTGTACAGTGACATGTACAGGTGTACCTGGTTTGGCAGGCACATCTTGTGTACACAAATATGCCAATACTGGCCTGGTGTGGCAAAACCTGCTTAAAGTCAGCAGTTCAACCCTGCGCCTGCATTGATAGCATGATACAGGTATTCCCTGGTGTCAGTGGCATTGGTCCATACAGGGAACATGTGTATGGCATTGTATGGCCTCTGTGGATCACATTTAATGGCACCACATATGTTGCAGGCATCCAGTGGGGAACATAGTGAAGGCATATTGTCCACAATTATGTGCCTATTGTAATGCTGTACAGGGTGCCATGTCCTCTGCAGCCCACTGCAATCACACCATGCCTACTATCTGTCATCAATGTGCATGGTACTAGCAATATAGTGGGAGATCCTAGGCAAGTGTGATTGTGTGTGACACATGGGTGCAGGACATATACCGGGTACTAGTAGGGTTGCATACTTTGTTCACCAGGCGTTTTGCCAGATGTAGCGGTATGGCTTGCCAATGCAGTCCCGTGGCTGTCTGACATCTATACTACTCGTGAGGTGGCCAATGTGTCATAAGACGGACACCATATAGGAAAACTACAAAATCCGCTCCCCAACATGTCCAGTGGTTAGACACTCACAGCCACCTCCACACAGACTCTGAGAGTCAAACACACACACTTGCCATGCCCTGTATTCAAACCCCTACCTACCATATCACACTACAGAAATACGCATTTAGGGCACGCACTATGGCAAATACTGGGTTACAGCACTCCTAGAGGTGTATTCCTAGGTGGGTAACAACAGCAGGACTGACAAAAGTGGTCATGGCATTTGTATAGAGAGTGCATACTCTACAAAGCATTGTACATGTGTCACGCAGACAGACAGACACACACACACAGTTGGCAAGTCTGGGATTAGAACACTGACCTAACTGCATTATCACACAACAGCATTACGCAGCTACAGAACGCACTACAGAGATTACTGGGTCACAGCACTCCCAGAGGTGTATTTCTAGGTGGGTGACATCATCAGCCTTGCCAAAGTTGGGTATTGGAATTGTAAGGAGTGGGAGCAGTCTAAAAGCATTATTCTGTCCTCAGGCAGCTGGATCAGTTTTAGCCCCAGCCGAAGAGTTAGAGATGAGAATTGAGACAGTAACAATTATGTACAGAAAGAGAGAATTAAAGAACACACACACACACACACACACACACACACACACACACACACACACACACACACACACACAAACCTAATTACTTTATCACACTAAAGCATTAGGCAGTTACAGAATGTGCTACCGAGATTACTGGGTCACAGCACTCCCAGAGGTGTATTTCTAGGTGGGTAACATCATCAGACTTGCCAAAGTTGGGTATAGGAATTGTATGGAGTGTGAACAGTCTAAAAACATTATTCTGTCCTCAGGCACACACACACACACACACACACACACACACACACACACACACACACACACACACACACACACACACACACACACACAGTTGGCAAGTCTGGGATTAAAACACTGACCTAACTACTTTATCACACTACAACATTACGCAGTTACAGAATGCACTACCGACATTACTGGGTCACAGCACTCCCAGAGGTGTATTTCTAGGTGGGTGATACCATCAGCCTTGCCAAAGTTGGGTATAGGAATTGTATGGAGTGTGAGCAGTCTAAAAGCATTATTCTGTCCTCAGGCAGACGGAGACACACACAAACACACACACGCCAGTGGTGGGATCAGAACACCTGCCTATCTACAGATCACTATTACAATACTACATAGTTACGAGTCACGTCACAGAGACTACACATTTCAAGGCTGTTATTAGGACCTTCTAGGAATACAGACATCAATAGGGATGCTGGCAGTTAAGATGTACATACCTGTGAACCTGTGTGTTTAAAGTAGGAATCCATCCTGAACTGGAGTATGCCCATCTGTGGAATGGACTACTATCACTATACAGGGTTACAATGACCATGCCCATGCACATAGAGACACATAACCGACACAAGGTGTCACTGGGCATGCTCACACAGTAGCACAGGGCTGTTCGGAATGCACTATGTCTCCATCTACACAAGGTTATACTGGGAATGCTCATACACTTAGTAGCACAGGGCTGTTTAGGATGCACTCTTATTCTAAACATGGAAGGCCACAGTGGCCATACTATTACAGTTAGATGTAAAGAACACATTGTAATGGACTCCGGTGTTAGTAGTTGTCATTGTTAGCAGGAATGCTGCACTACATATATCTGACATCAGTCATCTACACAACGTCTGCTGCTGTCTGTCACCTTAGATGTACCATTCTATGAAAAGCACAATACTACCACTCACAGTGATGTTTTGCTAGGAGTGGCACCTGCTTGACCAACACAATGAGACAATGTCCTGCTGTAATTGCGAGGTTGTCCAGTGTTTGTTATTCTGGGATGACATGACTGAAAGTAGACAGGCCTTTGTCACATATCACATGCATCCATGATTCAAGGGAATGGGGATAATACCTAGGTCGCATTCGCCCATATAGTGCCATCCCAAGTCAAATGTCCTAAACACAGGATAACACCCTGACACCTAGAGGACAACTGCATTGTATGCTTATGCTAACCAGTGATAGATGTGTAGCATTCGTAATCACAGCTGCTTACTGTAGATCCAACAATGGGGAATACTGACATCTGTGCAGTGAGGAACACCTGGCTGAAGGCTCTGTAGTGCACAATAGCACTACCACCATATACCTCAGAACCAGACATGTGGGCCATAACACAGGCACGGACCGCTCCAGGTGGTGGTGTCCCCACATACATAAAGGCCACTCACATGTACTGACCAGTACTCCCACAAAAGGCATCACAGATGAGTCAGGTGCAGGTCACAGTGTCAAAAGCTGCATTCTAGGATGTAACCCTCAGACACCACCATGCCCTCGGACCACCAACACACATCCATACATGTGGTAGGACATATAATAGTACAACACAATGTGACCTTTGACCAGTGGACTGTGCCTAGCTCTACATCAACTGTGCAGAGTACCCATGTACTGACACAGTTGCATCATGTGTTATGCAATGCAATGATACCACTGTTTGTAACCAGGTCAGCTGTACACATACCAGGGTCCCTCGGTTATTTACAGCATTAACAGATGACTGCTGCTGTACACCAGTAAACACCCTCATGTTTGGATATGACATACATGTACCTGCCCTGGATATGTACATGCCACACACATATACAACATATATGTAAACAGCATAGCTGTTGTTGTCCTTTGTGCAGACAGGTGGCTACAGCCATTACACACATGCATATGGAAGGTAGGTCCATGGCTGCTGAATGCTAACAGTACATAAGGTGTGATATCAATGTTGACAGAGGTAACATTCCCTCTGTACTGGTCACCCATGACATCTATCATATCATACAGCAGTCCATGTGTCATGTATGTCATTGCACATGTCCACCAAATGCAATGCCTACAAACATGCCCAAATGACAGGAATGTAGGACCTACACACATGTACATGTAGTGGTGTGCATTCAGATACCATGAGTGTGCAGTTGCTGATGTTTGCAGGTGACGTGTGTCTTAGTACATCATGCAGTTGCAATGCAGCCTAAACATTGCCAACTGTATATGGTGATATGCTGAAAGTACGGTAAGATGTACTTCAGGTATGGACAGATGTGTGGACATAACTAAGTGGTGGGGCATCTTTGCAGATGGATGTTTGCTGAGGACAGCTCACAGGTGTGTCACAAGCAGTCCTACAATAACCTGTGTAACTGCTAAGCTATGGTTTTGTTAACTGAAGGGGAACACACACAACTTAGACAGTAGTCAGGGTGACAACAAAGGTAAATTACTTGACACCTGTAACAGTTAAGACCTCCCGTGTGCATATATCAGCACAGTTGCCAAAGGAAGCATCAGTACACTTTGTAACACATGCAATACTGCTGTAAGTCTGTCATACATATCATGAGATAGGCAGGTGTTTGATTCATAGTACTGGCATGTGTGGTTGCGTGTGTGTCCATATATGTCACATATGGTGGGGAATACATCTCAGTTGTTACACACTCTCCTGTACACTGTTGTAGACATCTGTACAAACTGCAATGTAGAAAGCAGGACATAGGCAGGGGTGTGTATCTCACACATATGAGGTATCTGTATGTGCGTGGCATAGGTGTACTCAATAGTGAATGCCACAGTGTGTGTGTGTGTGTGTGTGTGTGTGTGTGTGTGTGTGTGTGTGTGTGTGTGTGTGTGTGTGTGTGTGTGTGTGTGTGTGTGTGTGTGTATGGCTTTCTGGTCCCTGGAGTGAGTATGTATGTTACCATAGTGAACTGATAAGACCCCTCCCCCCATCCAGGTGATGCAATCTACTATCCCTGTTGATATCCTCGATCTTAGGCCATACTGACTACCTGTACATGTGTAATCTCTGTGGTGCATCATGTAAGTGCATAGTACTGTAATGATGATTTGCACATAGGCAGGGGTCCTCACCTCAATACTAACAACTGTGTGTGTGTGTGTGTGTGTGTGTGTGTGTGTGTGTGTGTGTGTGTTACTGTGTCTGTGAATCTGTGAGTGTGTGGGTGTGTTACTGTGTCTCTTCTGAATACATGTGTGTGAATACCTGAGTGTGTGGGTGTAGTTGTGTGTTTGCATCCTGTCATGGGAACGTGTATTACTGCTTCCCAATGAGGCATTACGCTTTCCACTTGCCTCTACCCTTGCCATCAGCTAGATCGCTCTCTTACCTCCCCACTCCATGTAACTGTGTCTGTGATGTCACCCAGTATGGATATCACGTCTCTAGCCACAGTAGCTTAATACACAGCTATCATGCTCTTGGATCAGTAGATCAGTAGAGGTTTTTGGAACGTGGGACTTTCTAACTGTGATGTGGAAGCTACAAAGTGCATGCTGGTATTTTCATACATACCTGTGAGTAGTCCACATTTACATAAAGGACACTAACTGCAAACACTGACATCCACCGGCACATGCAATTAGACCTGAAGGAGGAAGGCAGAACATCAAGACCAACATGCAGTTACAGTTGTTACACATGACACATACTGTTAACAGTACAAAATGCATTCTAAACCTGTACTACATGGTACGTCTGCTGCCTGTCAACAGTACACAACAATTGTAATCTACACTTATCTTCCTAGTCTGTTCACCCTGTGCATCAGACCATATGAGCATGTCCCTGCACCGTTGGTGTGGATGACAGGGATGCGGCACAGGCATTATCATATGCACAAGGTCATAATGTCATCATGTGTGTGGGTTAGGGCATTTGATCTCATTGGGCATGTGTGGATGTTATGCATGTGTGTGTTGCGGTGCCCTACAGATGTTTCTGGTGTGTGAGTGCATGTATGCACACAGTTCTGGCATGTGTCTGGCATACACAGGGGTATTATTAACAGCTGTAGACTGTACAGGCCAGGTTTTACAGTTCACGGTGTCCAGTCATGGCCACGTGACCTGTGCCTGCCAGGGGTTGCACGGGCAGTACCAGGCAGAGGTGCAGATTGGGTACTGTCTGATGACACATGTCCACTGGAACCATGTCCCTGTTGGGACCTTCCAGGGCCACATGCACGTCAAATATACAGTGGAATAATGGTGTCCCAATGCAGGGATGTGTTATACTAACATGGACCTTTCACTGACGCAGTGTTGTCTGTCCGCCCTACAGATATACTGCATATTTAGCTGATGTGCATGGCTATTGCAGGGAATCATGTGGTGTCTCTATTGCTATACAGTGTGAGTTACAGACACAGTTCATAGCCATGACTGTGTTTAGATACAATACATATATACTGTGGAATGTAACCTACGTCACTGAGGTGTATACACACTAAACCATGATGTGGAATGTGTGACACAGGTCACTGAAGTGTATACGGATGACATCCCTGCACATCTGCAACCATATTGCTGCTGCCTGGCAACTATGGCCAGACATGGCAAACTCGCCGGTACACCATGTCCCACATGACATCTGTGTACTACATACACACACACACACACACACACACACACACACACACACACACACACACACACACACACACACACACACACACACACACACACACACACACACACACACACACACACGTGAGGAACAAGGATGACAGTGATGTCCAACACCAGCAAGGGGAATGTGCTGTATCTGTGGGCTGATGTGGTTGTCTGTGTATGTAGGTGGATACTGTACATGTGACTGCTGTCATGTCGTGACACACTCAAGATGTTCAACACATCTTATGTGGTGGATTGATGACACGCCTACACAAGATGTGCACAGGCCTGTAGGATGTCTAGTGTTCCACATCTGCAATATAACCATTACACAAAGGCCATAGTTGGACCATGTGGAGCCAATGTACGACAGGGTGCACACACAAGCACATCACATCTACTGTGTGTGTTGTTTCATGTCTCTGGCCATCCTCCATGGCCATGTGTGAACATGTGTTGGCCAAATGGTTGTGACAGGTATCTATTTCACATGTCTGTGTTGTCCCATATAACATACACCCATAGATGTCATATGCTCCACTGACTATGAAGACAAAGAGTGGTATGTTTGGTATGTGGGATATGTTTTTCAGGATAGTTAGGTAGTGTTACAGCCAGCCCACTAGATGTCATGGACATGTCAGATAGCACATAACATTGTGTGGCATTCATAGCAGGGGTATAATCCATACTGGTGAATCTTGTTGGCTGGCCATACTCCAGCTCACTGTGTAGTACTGTTTGTATTCCCCATATGTGTAGTTCTGATCTGTAGTACATGTCCCTACAGTGAACAACACCTCCACCAGTGTATGCACAGCTGTCCACACATTTGGCAATGACAGTTTGTGAGGTTTTATGTCAGTGTTTCACATAGTTTGCAAGTATTGCACATGGGTAGTCATTGTGATGCATTGCAGGTCAGACCTGTATATTGTTACAGGACCATACATTATGCGTACATGTGGTAAATGGCCACATGGCAGATAGATCTGTGCATTAACATGCCTGATAAATAATAACAGTCTCACCTGCAATGAGCTGCTGTCGCAGCGGAACACCAGAGGTACCTAAATATAAGTGACACAGCAGTATGATCATTATCCATGCCTGTATGATAGCCACAGGGTGCAATGTGCATGTTAACACATACGCCAGTATAATAGACTATACTATGGAGTATGCACATGTGTGCATACATAGAGTAGCATACTATAGTATGTGTCATGTGTATATACATGCCTTGCATATGATGGTACATTACATATTGTACAGTGACACATGTAACTATATGGAATATAGTTGTTATATATGCAGTAGTGACTTACCAGGCAACTCCAGGCTCGGTGGTTGAGAGACACCCATCTCCATGATATCAGCTAAGGCTTGTGGATGCTGTTCTGCAGGTGTCCCCAGGTTGGCCAGTAGCTCCTCGGTATGTGTGAGTGGGGGCTGGGTTGGTGGCCCACCACCTGTTCCACTTTGTTCTCTGGCAATTGCATTTCCATGCTGTTTTGCCCCTCTAATTAGGTCTGAACAGTGTCTGTGCACCTGCTGGTATGTGCAGTTGTAGCCACCCACATCATTAACCCTCCTGCAAAGTTCCTGCCACAGGGCATCCCGCTGCTGTGCATCCTGTGGCACATGGCTAAACAGTACATGATGATTATCAAGTAGGTATGGGATGAGGGCCTCATCCTACAAGTGGGTATAAGGTGGCAGCCTTGCACTCAGCATACCTGGAAGACATAATGATGGAGACAGGTCACAGTAACTCACAGAGACATACTGAGCTACAGCTGAACATAAATGTGTATCACATTTATTATGATTAAATAGTTGTCTTTGCAAATCTACATGACACTGACACCACTGACATGTTTGTGTCACACACATTTGACACTCAATGGTGATTGGATATTATCACCATATATGTGTGTGTGTGTCATCTGATTACATTGCTCATACTCCATGTGGATGATGTCTTGATGTGGGCATGTCTGTTTGCCTGTACGGGTGCTCTTACCTATTAGCACATGCCTGGATGTGTCCACATTAATGCAGTCAACCTTGATGCTGTGTATATGTCACATATAAAGACTTACACTGCCTTAACGGACCCTGCATTCTTGCTCATGGAAGGATTTACATGTAAGTGTTTCACCATATACATCTACACAGCACTGTACAGCAGTTCAACATCCTGCCATGTATCACCGGTGTTGCACATGTGATGGACATGGGACACTGGCTAGTCTGATGGTATTTGCAGGGTTGGATATCAACTATAGCATGTACGGTCAAAGTCAACTAGTAGGCTATATGCCCTGGGCCATGTATGAGCCTAGGATGAAAGGTTACCTAGTTGTAGCCGACAGGCGGGTTTCTGGGGCCAGGTCAAGCAGTGCCACATATCTGATCCACAGGGTTAATGATATATTTACCATGCAGTCATCACACCATGTCTGAAAGAGGGGAAATATGCAGCTTTGCTGGAAGGGGATGCATAGTATGGCAGGAGTATGTAAAGTGTATGGGACAAGGATCTGTCCAGCATGTGGTGATCCTTATACTAGGAAGGTGGATGTCCATGAAGTATGTGTTTGAGATCAGGATGTGTACGTATAGCATGTCCAACATCACTGGGTTGGACATGGCTTTTTTCAGGGTAGGCATCATGCTACATAGTGGAGATGGAGATTGGGAAGGCTGGTGTAGGCCATCTGAACATGGCCAACACCCCTTAAAGGAAATATGTGATCTGATATGGGTCACTTGAGTGTTGAGTATGACTGAACAATGATCTCTATATTCATGGATGGCACCCTGTCATGATTAGGGTTGCCACTTATGACTACCTGACAGGTGTGGTGACATGACTATCACAGGAAAGACAACTGCCCAGCTGCATCCTTACACATAGTGTCCATTATGTTGACCGCTGCCTAGGTGGTAGCTCATGGGTACAGGGTTATTAACATAGGGGTGACAATGCAATATGTAGCTGTCAGATTGTGGCCATATGTCACACACCTCACCCACAAAGTCCCTTCTGTATGTTGTCCGCAACACTCATTGAGTCAGCTATTGCTCCTAGGCAAAAAAACAAGCTGAGTAACGCAAGTCACCACACCACAAATCAGGCAGTTTGAACCGTTTATTTGTAAAGCGCTTTTCACATCAGGCAATCCCAAGACTTCGAACACAAACACCTCCAATCCTCCAATACTCCAAAATCACTAAGTATACGAAACAGGAACATAAGCACTGAAAAGTTTGATGAAACTCTTTTAATTCTGGTACCTCGGCCTTCACCTTCTCCTGGAATACATTTTACAAAGTCAAACACCACCCCCTTTATAATACATCTAATTGCATTATTGGTGCACCAACCTTTATTCAATAATTTAATTAACTTAAATTATTAACCCAACCGTATAATTACTGACTTCACTTATTTTCATGATTTCTAACTTCATTGAATATCAAATATATATGAACATTTTTGTATACAAATATGTTTGTATTTTTATGCAAACACTTTTATATTTTTATGTATAAACACTTTTATATAAACATTAATAAATCACTACATTTCTAGATGTTATTATTTAGTTATTAAAACATGTATTATTACAAAATTCAAACTGCATATATTTAACACTAAATTCTTTCTATAACATTGATTATTTCTGAGAAATATATGGAAACATTTAATTTAGATTTCCATGTTCATTCCATTAGGAAACAAGGTTTTATAATTAAGAATAAACCTAGATTCCATTTGTAACAATTTTTCACGGAATACAGTTTCATTTCCAAATACATTAGGCCTGCCCAGCACACAAAATATAAATCCCTCTGGGACCCCCTTATGTTGTTCACAAAAATGTTTTGCTACAGGACTTTCCATTCTTTTGTGTTTTATATCACCTAAATGTTCAAGAATTCTAAGCTTCACCTTTCTAGTTGTTTGACTTATGTACCACCTCTGTTTCACACATCCACATCCTATAATATATACCACCCCTGTGGAGTTACAATCATAATATTCAAGGGCCCTGTACATAACATCATTAATTTTTGTACCATCCAAACTTTTGACCCTGCTACAAATCTTGCAACTTCCACATCTAAATGTTCCCTTTCTAATATTCTTTCTAAATGTGCTGATATTTCTAACATTCAATATTTCCTTTAAATTTGAATACCTGCTATACGAAAAAGTGACTTTTGATGGAAAAAGTTTTCCTATTTTGTCATCTCCACTGATAATAGGCCAAAATCTCATCACTGCCTCCCTTATTATGTTAGAAAATTGTGAATATCTGGTGACAAAAAACATATTATCACCAGACCTCACTTCCCCTGGATCTGCAAGATGGGAATCAAAATTTTCATTCATTTCATTCCAAAACTTTCTCTTTGTTCCAGATGACCTCCCAAAGCCTAACTCACATTCCACCCTACCTCTGACCAGTCTGATATTTTCTTCAGAATATCCCCTTCCTTTGAGTCTTTCTTCAACCCTATTAAATTCACTGAAAATCCTTTTCCTATCTGAAGTATTTATTCCAATACGTTTAAATTCACCAAATGGTAAGGACTTGAGCAGATGTTCACTATGCATGCTGGATGCATGCAAAAAATTCTCAGCTGCTGTATTCTTCTGAAATGGTTTATATTGTATTTTATTGTCTAAACTCAAATAGATCTCCACATCCAAATACTGGATGCTTTCTCCCCCAATAGTGTAGGTGAAATCTAACCCCCAAGGATTTTCTTTAATCCCTGAGACAAATTTCACAAAATCTTCTGGATTACCCCTACACAAGAATAACAAATCATCTATAAATCTCACATATTTTACTACCTTGTTCTTATAAAATTCTGAGGGATAAATGAAACAATTCTCAAAATGGGCCATGAACAAAATTGCATATGAGGGCGCAAATGCTGCCCCCATAGCTGTGCCCTCCTTTTGCAAAAAATGTCTCCCTTCAAATTCAAAACAATTATGAGTTAGACAAAATTCCAACAGACTGAGAATGAAGTAAGTCTTGGGTCCATCCCCTAACATTTTTTCCACTGCTTTTAAACCCTGATGTCTATTAATGCTGGTGTATAAAGATTTTACATCCACACTAGTCCAATAAAAGTCATGCTCCCACTTGATGTCCCTTACTTTCATACATACTTCATTTGTATTTTTTACATGTGACTGTACCCTCTCCAAATGACACTTTAATAAGGAATCCAAGAATATTCCAACATTTTGCAAATAGGCTCCTTTGCCCGAAACAATGGGACGTCCTGGTGGATTCCTAATATCCTTGTGTATTTGGGGAATAATGAAAAATCTAGCACTCTTAGGATTTTTTACATACAATTTTCTAACATCAGCGGATGACAGGAAACCCAACCTCTCTCCTCTTTCAAGTAGTTCCAATAATTGTGAATTATACTCCTTAAACATATTAGAAGACAGTTCCATATAAGTGTTTACATCCAATAATAAATCCAAGGCTATAGAATTGTATTTATCCCTTGATAGGATCACCCAGTTTCCTCCTTTATCAGCCTGAGTAAACACATACTGATTATTGGCCTTCTTTAAATCTAATAGGGCCTTCCACTCATCCCTACTTAAGTTGTATTTTTTCTTCCTTCTACAAAATTTTTTATGTTCTTCTTCCAATGTTTTCAGCAATGTTTTTTCAAACACACTGATAACCATGCTTCTCTTGGGTGGAATGAATTCACTTTTATATGGTACTTTAGGAACTGTCAGCCTCCCATATCCAGTGTTAAATGCAAAACTAACTTCATTTTCACACACTTCCTCTTGTGTATGAATGTCCACTAATTCGTTTTCATGTAATGTCATATTCATTAGAGAATTATCTAAACTATTTAAATTTTCAAAATCATCATCATTCTCCTCCATGTTAGCAACATTAAGAATACTTTCATTATTAGAAAAAAACTCTCTTAAATACAATTTCCTACAAAACTCCCTAATTTCCAAAGAAACATCAGCCAATGAAGGGAAACATACTGGTACAAATTTTGTGCCTTTGAACAACACTTGTTTTGCACACTCGGTAATGTTGAAATCTGAAATATTCAAAATATTGTAACTCTCACCTTCACAAATGTCTGTGCAAAGAATTATATTAGGTCCACAATCGGGCTGCAACTCGCCCGCATTCACACAGTCTGGGTTTGAAAAGCTGCTTTCACATCCGATTACTTTTACCAAGTTGTCATCTTCTTCTCCCCTTGTTTTGAAAGCGGCGCCCTCTTCCCTTCTGCTGAACCGAAGACTGTCCCGAATTGCCCACTGCTCCATTTGCTTCAGCTGGTACCTCCTGTTCTACATTCAAGCTTTCAAAAGAAACGCTTTTCCTGCTGCTGGATTCATCTGCTGAGGACGCTGAAGTATCTCCGATACCAGATCTCGACCCACTTCTGATGTCACGAAAAGCACCTCTCTTCCTCTTAAAGCTATACTACCAAGAAAACAGCTTGCCTGTATCGTGGTCTCTAACATCACGGAGGTATTTCCTTTTTTTACGTGAAATTACCTCCACTTCAATTTTGGAGACCCTGTTTTTAATATCAACAAGATTTTTGTTGAATATAGCCACGGTACTCTCCTCAATGAGTCTTTCTTGCAAATGGAGAATAGAGGCACGGACTTTCTCCAAAGTTCTTTCATTTCTTTTCACCAAGACTTCTTCAGACAAAGTACTAATACACATGCCCCTTCTTATAACTTCCACAATTAAATCAAATGGCACACCATTGGTTAAAAACATCAATTCATTAAGTATGCTAAACAGCTCTAGGTCAGGGGCCACAAGCCCGCCCCTTTATGAGCAAATCACAACACAATATAATATAGTATAATATAAACAAAAATGACTGCTTGCATTCACATTATGCATGACACAGTTTCAATCACTAAGCTAAAATGCAATGCCTGCAAAAAACTGTTATGCATTTCAAACTAACTTTCATGTGAAGACATGTTTTACTCCCTAAGAGTAGGTCACAACCCAGTATGAAAGAAACGTGCTGCAAGCATGCCTGTTTAGTCATAAACATCCACAAATAAAATATCACGTATTAGCCATGTACTATGTTACGTATTTTTGGCATCACTGCTTTGTCCACCATCGACGGTTTACGTAAGTAGATGTTGTTGCAACTTGTTTGCCTCAATTAGATTGATTAGATTGTGTCTGTCAGTAATGGCAGCTTTTGCCTTTAGGTAAGTGATTGAACATATTTTTTATGCCACAAGGCAATCACATGGAGCCAGTAATTTTAAACGGTGCCATGGCCAGTTTACAACTAGCGGTTTTACACCTTTAGAGTTTGTGCTTTTGACTGGGACAAACATGACCTAATACTTGCTTGTGTCACTTGATAGCCTTAACCTGTGAGTATTGTGTTTTAGTTTACGATGATAACTGTTGTATGTATAAAGTAAATTCGTACAACCAGTTCTCTTACTTGGTGTTAGACCTGCCCACAAGGATCAAAACACGATTAACGTTACAAATCAGCTTGGAGCTTGTTTTTGACCAGTGCAGTGGCCAGTTTATATCTGGTGGACTTGCACCTCTTGTCTTTGCCCTCTTTTATTGAGACAAACATAACCTGAAGTTTAAATTCAGGGATTTGATGTTGTTTGTGTCTGTCAGTATTGCATGACAGTTTTACTTGTAGTTTTACTTGTAGGTACTGCCTTTTAGGTTTTTAATTTTTATTTTTTATTTTTATGCTTAATTGTTTCATGCTTAAAGGCGAAAGCATGCTATCCGTCCCTTTTTACACTGAGTTGTGACTGGCTCACAGCGGACGGACTTGTGATTTTAAACCTAGAACTGTTAGACATACCTAATGTTTTAATGCTTTTAACAATTGGTGTGATATTTTATTTGTGGATGTTTACAACTAAACAGGCATGCTTGCAGCACGTTTCTTTCATACTGGGTTGTGACCTACTCTTACGGAGTAAATCACGTCTTCACATGAAAGTTAGTTTGAAATGCATGACAGTTTTTTGCAGGCATTGCATTTTAGCTTAGTGATTAAAACTGTGTCATGCATAATGTGAATGCAAGCAGTCATTTTTGTTTATATTATACTATATTATATTGTGTTGTGATTTGCTCATAAAGGGGCGGGCTTGTGGCCCCTGCCCTGACCTAGAACTGTTTAGCATACTTAATGAATTGATGTTTTTAACCAATGGTGTGCCATTTGATTTAATTGTGGAAGTTATAAGAAGGAGCATGTGTATTAGTACTTTGTCTGAAGAAATCTTGGGATTGCCTGAGACGAAAAGCGCTTTACAAATAAACGGTTCAAACTGCCTGATTTGTGGTGTGGTGACTTGCATTACTCAGCTTGTTTTTTTTGCCTTTGTTTGTGAGCTTTCCTAGTTTGAGCTATTGCTCCTAGGTCATAGTCATTCACATACTTCACTAGGCAGATGCCTTCTGTTAGTCTGTGTGGTATAGACTACAATGAGGGGTAGTACAATGCATTAACCCTGTCTTACTGTAGCTGTCACTGGTATGATGTGAATGTATTATTCAGACACCTTCTGTAGTGTTGGTTCTGCCAGCAGTCCAGTTGCAAAACACTCCTGTGACATAGGAATGTACATCTAGTATACTGAGTGTAGGTGGAACACAGTATGGGTGATGATGTCCTATGACCTGGCAAGGTTATGATATACTGTGTGAAATCAACCTTACTATCATCTACAACTGTACTGCTGACATCAAATAAGTTGATCAAGGTTCATGGCCTTTCAGACCAGACTCAGCATGGTAGTAGTGCAGTACTTCCCATTATCAGTGGGGTCTCACTCTTTGTGGGTTGTGATAACTGTTGGTGTGCACCATTCAGTGTGTACACAGCCTGACATAAAGCTATGTGTTACATGATGTGTATGTGGAGAGCAAATTGTTTTGCCATATGTGTATGATACAACCTGGGATGTGGACAGGTCCCATGCAGCCTGAGTGCAGCTTGTACCTGCATAGTTGTGGTTACAGGGGCTCTGAAGTGTACATGGATATATGATTGTGTACCTGTTGGGGGCAGTGTGTTTATGTTATCCAAGTCCCTATCTGGATTGCTTATTCATGCTCAGCACTTGTTCAGAACTTGTAAGCACTAAATAAGCTACTAATTACTATAGCACTCAGTCTTCCTCATTACCTAGAGGTAAACAGTTTTTGTACTTACTTTTCTCACTTGCTTAGAGAAAAACAGCTCTTGTACTCACTTTTCTCACTTATCTAGAGGAAAATAGTTTTCTGTTCAGGCATGTCAAAGGGTCAGCTCCCAGTGTTCTCTCCTGTCTATCTAATGAATCTGGGCATCTTGAGGCAATGTAGAAATTGCCTCATGTACACAGACAACCCTCTCCTCCTACCACCCAACACTACAACCTGTGAGAGATGCACTTATCTAGCCAAACTGAAGGTAAAGCTCTCTCCAACCAAGACTGAACTTGACAGTCATGATGTGGAGAAGGTAAACATTTGCACCACACCACACTTATCATATAGTCTCACTAAATCTACACCAGCAAAATCCACACATAGTAACACAAAAACATTTGCAGAGGCTCTCAATAATAATCTGTCTAAGCAAAAGAGACCTCCAAAGCAGAAACGCAAGCAGCCTCCATCCCATAACACAACCCAAATGACACATAGCCCACAGACTCAGTGTGCCACTCAACCACAGCCAATAAGGCAAAACAATGTACCCAACACACTAGTCATAGGTGACTCTAAAGTCAGGCACACTGATGTCCCACTCACCAGGCTAAACAAGGAGAAGGTTACTGTCAGCTGCCTGTCGGGTACCAGGATCCGCCACATAACCCACGCTCTCAGGTCACTCCACAACAAGTACAAATATGACTCTCATTGTCCATGTTGATGTGAATGACCTGAGATGTACCTCCCTGGACTACATGAAACGTGACATGGAAGAGCTTTCTGATCTTGTAGCCCAGGCAGGTATGACCCTAGCCCTGAGTAGCATTCTGCCATCATCCAGAATGATACCGCAGTACAAGGACAAAATGATTGATTTCAGCAATTGGCTAAGCTTCTGGTGTCATTCTAAGGGGATCCAGTATCTGTCTGCTTGGGATGACATGGTCAACAGACCACGATGCTTTGCCACAGATGGCCTGCACAAGTTGTCCCTGGGATTCCGGATACTGGCTAAGGCTCTTGCTGCCCCTATAGTGCCTTTTTTAGGCAAGGTTCAAATAACAAATTCACCACCATAATAGGAACAGGCAAGCAAAAACTGAGGGTAATGCTACTCAATGCTAGAAGTCTAAATCTTAAAATGCACTCACTCGAGGCACTCCTTAAAATGGAGAACATTGATATATGTGCAGTGACTGAGACCTGGTTCAAGGCTCCAGAGAGCACCCCTGCACTACCAGGCTATAACTCATACCACACTTTTCGGCCATGTAACCTGGACCGAAACACCAAAGGCGGAGGTGTGTCCATATTCATTAAGGATATCCACACCTCCAGGCTAGTTGCTTAGCACAATGCATCCAAGGTTATCCAAGTGCAACTAACTCTGGGCAAAACTGCAATCCAAATTGTAGCTTGCTACAGATCCCCCACCATGCCCCAGGATTCCCACTCCTCTTTTCTTGATGTACTGGAAAATATTAGAGTTCAACCAAACACCCTAATAATGGGCGACTTCAACTACCCCACCATTAACTGGGAAAACTACTCATGTACCAACTCATAAGCTCAATGCTTTCTGGAATTCATAAACTCCAATGCCCTGGATCAACTTATCTACACCCCCACCAGGGGCAACAATATCCTAGACCTAGTCATTACCAACATGAGTTACCGGTGTTCCACACCTGAAGTCAACTCCTCGTTGGTCCGATCTGACCATAAGCTAATCACCCTTGATATCCACATCCCACCCCCACCCCCCCATTAAGGAAACCACAGTCAAATATTTCTCCAAAGCCAACTTCATGGCTTCTTAATACAGAAGAGGTGAACTTCATGACACTCATGTAGATGGACAATACACTTACAACTGCTGAATCCTACAGAAATGCACTCTATAAGCACTTATATGAGTGCATGGATTGTGCTATCCCAAACAGAACCAAGACGCTATCCTCCAAAAAAAGGAAGCCAATCTGGTGGTCCCCTGCCATAAGCAAACTGTACAACAGAAGGAAGAAACTGTTGCAAAACTGTTGCAAAAGAGAGTACAATCCCATGAGTGGAGGAGCTCCCTGGTCAGCCTCAGTAAGAAACTGAGATCCCTTATAAGATCCTCCAAAGCTAGCTACGAAAACAAAATCACCACTAATTCCAAGGACAACCACAAAGCATTCTATAGCTATGTCAAGAATCTTGATGGAAACACCCAGATCTGCTCTGAGTTACAGCACAAAGGCGCGGAAATTACAGAACCAACTGATATTGCCAACATCCTGGCAGATAGGTTCAGTGCTAACTTTACCCCCCTCTCACCCCCTAAAGGGCTCATATCTATACAGGAAGAATGCAGAGTCCCTGTAATCACAACTATGCAGGTAAAGGCTGCACTCTTGGAAGCCAACAATACAGCATCCATGGGACCAGACAACATCCCAGGCTGTGTTTTACATGAACTTCAAAACGAACTGGCTCCCCAGTTAAGCACCATGTTCAATAATAGCCTCGCAACAGGCTTTGTGCCCACTGAATGGTGCACAGCAACAGTTATCCCACTCCACAAAGGTGGTGCCACAATGGACCACGGGAACTATTGCCCTATAAGCCTGACTAGCCTGGTCTGCAAGGCTAAGGAGCACATCATCATGGATCTCATTCACAGAGACATTGGGTACCTCCAAACCTTTGACTCCACCCAGTTTGGCTTTGTTAAGGGCAGACCATGCCTCCTAAACCTGGTGGACTTCTTTGAGACAGTTACCAAGGCATTAGATGAGGGTAAGGAGGTCCACACAGCCTACCTTGACTCCTCAAAGGCTTTCAACACCATTCCCCATTCTGGTATTATCAACATACCCATCCACATAAACATTAACCCCTATGTCACGAGATGGTTTGCAAAGTGGCTCACTGACAGAACCCACACAGTGAGAGTTGCATACCCTAGGTCCGACTGTAAACCAGTTACAAGTGGCGTCCCCAGGGCTCAGTCCTAGGACCCCTCATGTTCGGTATATACTTCTCTGAGGTACAGGCAAGCACAGGAGGACTTTGGTTGAAAAGGTTTGCAGACGACTGCAAACTAGGGGCCATAATTGGTTCCCCGGCTGATACAGACACCCTCCAGAAGGGTCTCACTGAAATGGATACCTGGTGTCAATATCATGGCCTCAAGCTGAATGCCAAAAAGTGCATAGTCATCCCCTTTGGATAAAACTAATTACCTATGGACTACCACATAGGTGGTAGTCCCCTACATGCAGAAAAGGTAATAAGGGATCTGGGAACCCATGTAGATAGCAATCTCTCCTTTGATAACCATATTGCCAAGGTGGTTAGAATATCCTTCTACGTGGCCCCCCTAATCTCAAATGGGTTTCTCATCCAGAACAAAGGAGGCTATTGTGCCTCTCTACTCATGACTTATTAGACCCATTAAAGAATACAACACCCCATTTGTGATGTACCTTACAAGACAACTGCAACAGCTTGAAAGACCACAAAAGTACCACACCAGGAGGATTACTGACCTCAAACAGATGACCTATGCAGCCCAACTAAAGAAACTCCAGCTGTACTCAGTTGCATACCACGTACTCAGAGGTGATCTCTGCTTGACATACAAGGCCCATGTCCAACCCAATATTGATGGATATGTTCCACCTAAACAAAAGCCCCAGAGAGCCGCATGCTCTAGGGATATACACCTAACCACAATGATAACTAGGACATGCTGGAGGGATAGATTCCTGACCCGGAGACTCCCCATGCTTTGGAACATGATTCCAATGTACATCAGGCAGGGTCCCTCACTAGCACTCTTCAAGAGCAACTTTAATGGGTGGATGGGAGACAGACATGTACCCCGGGGATCACTGCAGTGGCTCTGCTGGACAGAGGTGCAAGGAACTAATGGCTCTGCTGTTCAGAGGCACAGGGAACTAACCTAAGGGGGTGGCAGAAGCCAACACACTCTAGCTAGGCTTATAAATGCCCTTGGGCAGACAGCCTAGTACCTACCTATGAACCTATGAACCTATTACATGTCTTATGTGTATGGATAGTTAACTAGCTCTTCTATTTTACTTTGCTATCATGCTGATAAACTGTCGGGTGACTACAAGTCATATGGATCCTGTTATTGTGTATTGTATATGCCAATAGACATAACTAATGTTTGCCTAACATAACAGTAATGCTGTGTAAAATGTAAAATATATCTGCCTACAATACTGTACATTACACAGTTGTTGGCACAATATCCCACAATGCAAATCATAATTGCACAGTAGGCCCACCTTCGACATTTTATTCTCAGTAATACACCCATACATATGCCTACCGTTACAATATATCAACATATACTATCTCCTGTTATACCATGTACTTGTTGGAGCAACCCTGCCACTGACAGTGGCTGGAGAGGAATTGTTGAGTTCAAAGCCCTTATATAGCATCCCTTGTGGTGTATGAGGTGTTTGCCTTGTGACCTACAGAAGTACACACATAAATACTACAAGCATTACTATGCTCAACAATACATCACTACAAGATAACTGTTTCCACTATATGCATTGCATACACTTTAATTATTACAGAACAGGTACTACATACACAGACATACTGAGTGTTCTACATACCTTATTAGTAACTCGAGGTGTCGCTGACTGTTATTTCAATCTTTTTCAGTTTGTGTTTCAATCTTCTTTGTAATGTTCTGTTTGTATATACAGATGGTTTGAATGTGTGACAAGCCATCCTTTTATAGTTAAATATCAGTAACGTGCTATCCTGACCACCAATTGGTGTTCCAAAGTAGTTAATTACATGCACATCAGCTGTGCAGCTACTCCATTAGCCAATACCATGGCAACAGTGGTGTATAATTGAGTACTCCACTTGGGCATTGTCCCTTTGCCTTACTATCGAGGAAGATGGCCTGGATGTGTTGTTTGTGATGTATTGCAACAGCTATATGGAGACACACAGAGATATATTAGCTTCATGACTCCTGCGGATTGTGTGTAATGCCTAGAAGACGTTGTTCTACATGTGAGTACAGTTATTATATTTCAGAACATTGCTACTTATGCAGGGTTTGTTTGTACCTGATACTTCTGCAGATGTTTCAGTCTGGCAAGGATGTTTGAGCAGCTCAAGGCTGTATGGCTATGCATATAATGTTAGGTGGTTTACAGTGTGCTCACCAGACATCTTTGGTTTGGTGTAAATGTGTATCATACTGTGCAGTTAATCAGTAACAGGTAACACTTCCTGGTGTACACACAACCCTCTGAAACAGGATTAGTGCAAACAAACCCTGTAACATCAGCAGCTGTTCCATTGTATAACAGCAACTATTTCACATAGGGCCATGTTAGTGTGTCTCTGACAAGGTATGTTAAGGCTTCTGCAGATGTCGTACAGTGAGTGAATGATTTGTGATGTTATTACTGTATGTATTGTAATTGGTTTGGGTGTGGGGGAGATGTTGGCGGGTGTAAATAGCAAATGCAGGTGTGTAGGAACTTCTTTTATACATATTCGATATGTGTGTGAGGGTTCCTTCCCTATTTGAATACCTATCCTTTAGTGGACTAATACTATGGTAATTGCAGGCTGATTCATTAAGGCACTGTTAAATGGTTCCTGTATAGCATGCAGGTGATGTTAGTCCTTGAATCCTTTCGGCAATACATCGGAATGTAATAAAGTGTTGCTACATGAAAGCTGTCTGTGTATTTCTGTCATATGTATTTGCAGTCATTGGAGTTGTGTTGGTGACTGACCCTCTTTGGCTAGGGTTGCCACCTTTTCAAATGGCCATAGTGGGACATTTTCGGGACACACATCAGATTATACAGGCCGACACATACCCACGGTCAGTACAAAGGATAGAATATTACTTTTTTGCCTAAATAAAAACTTATTCATGTAGCAGTTTAGTTGCTTATCTATTTTCTTGTAACATTTAGGTATTTTAGATACAGAAATAACTATTTTATGCAACTATTACATAAAATATGGACATAATTATGTCCTACAATCTCAGGACATTTGCCATTTTTAATATTTTTTGTCAGGACAAAACCGCTCAAAGAGGAACTGTCACTCGCAAAGTGGGACAGGTGGTAACCCTATCTTTGGCTCATGTCCATTGCACATATTTGTAATAGTGTATAGGCATATACTCGCCATATATGACTCGAAACCGGTCACAAGTGGCATCCCACAGGGTTTTGTCCTGGGACCACTCTTGTTTGGTATATACTTTTCCGAGGTACAGGCAAACGTGGGAGGACTATGGCTCACCAAGTTCACAGACGACTGCAAACTGGGCGCCATAATCAACTCTCCAGCTGACACAAACATCCTTCAAAAAGGTCTCACAGAGACAGATAACTGGTGCCAGCGCCATGGTTTAAAGCTAAATGCCAAAAAATGTATAGTCATACCCTTTGGCAAAAACAATGTGCCCACAAATTACCACATAGGCGGAAACCCATTAAGTACAGAGAAAGTTATTAGGGACCTGGGGACCCAAGTTGATAGCAATCTCTCCTTTGAAAACCACATTGCCAAAGTGGTTAGAAAGACCTTCTACATAGCCCACCTCATCACGAAGGGTTTCACATCTAGATCAAGAGAGTAATCGTGCCCCTTTATTCATCCCTCATCAGGCCCATCATAGAATACAATGCCCTTTTGGGATGTACCTTACCCGACACCTGCAGCAATTAGAAAGACCCCAAAAGTATCTCACCAAGAGGATCAAGGGTCTCAAACAGATGCCATATGCTGCTCGGTTAAAAAACTCCAGCTCTACTCAGTTGCATACCGCCTACTTGAGGATCTATGCCTGACATACAAAGCTATGTCAAATCCAGAATTAATGGACATGCTCCATCTCAGTAAATCTAAATCCCTTAGAGCCACACGCTCGAGGGACTTGAACCTCAGCACAGAAATAAATAGAACTTGCTGGAGGGACAGGTTCATAACCCAGAGGCTCTTTTCGCTCTGGAATAGAATTTCAGTTCATGTGAGGCAGAGCACCTCACTGTATCTCTTCAAGAAGAATCTCAATAGGTGGATGGGGGATCGTAGGTTTGTCCCAGGGATTACTCCCGTGTCACTATTGGACAGAGGCACAGTAAACTAAACCTTAAAAAGGGCACAGTATACTCAAATCAAGGGGTGGCGTAAGCCATACAGAATCGGGCTAGGCTTATAATTGCCCCAGGGCAGATAGCCTAGTATGAACCTATGAACCTATATCCTTTGTTCATATAGTTTGGTCATGGCGGAATGTGTGATTACTATGGTCCATGTTATACTCATATATGAAAACTTCAGTCACTGTATATGGGATACCTACAGAATCCCGAACGCACACAATTCCGACGCCCACAGTACCGGGCCCAGAATCCCAAATCCAACATTACCAAACACTCAAACTCACGACAGTCAAACCCGCAAAAGTAACACAAACACAGAACACACACATGCACACACAGACACACTGCTACCCACCACATCCAAACAAACCATCCTACACTACATATGAGCAGATGGACAAGCGCCCATACACCCCCATGTAGGTGGCTGCGCCCCCAAACCCCCCCACTTTAATATTCTACCTCCGAGATCACACAAACAGACGCACAAAGCAAACCCACACCCACACATTGCAGTCCCCCAGAAACACACAACACACTCAGAACACACACTTACACACACTAAAGCCCTCAGAAATACACTTACACACAGTAACCTAACTGAACCACAACACCAGAAGCACTAACTAAAAGTTCCTTAACATCGAGATTTTAAAACTCTGGTGTTTCGGTACTGTGGTCTTTTGGTCTTTAAGCCTGATGATTACGCACATCGGTATGTCAAGCATTTGGTAGGTATCTCATTTATATGTACCTCCATGGTTGTATAGATATTGTTAACCTATCTATATATCTACATATATATGTATATCCCTATATTTTGACATATATCTCTCTCTCTCCCTCCCCCTCTCTCTCTGTATGTTGATTTATATATATTTTATATCTATCTATCTATATATATATATATATATATATATATATATATATATATATATATATATATATATATCCATATATGTATATATATATATATATATATATATATAGATATATATATTTATATATATATATATATATATATATATGTATATATATATATATATAGCATACACCTTTCATTGGGTACATGGTGGTTTGTCCTATTTCCACACAATCCTCCCTTTTGTGTTTTAACCTGTCAGAATACACAACTGCCATTGGTGCATCTCAGGTAGCTTATTGGTAGGTTATTATGAAGATTGTGTACATGGCTGCATGTTCTAACCCTGGCAGTGGTAATTTTACCTCTCAGAGCAGGCACTGGTAGTGCAAGGGTGATTAACGCACATTTCAGCGGTTGTGGGCGGCTTTGCCCGTGATCTGCTCGATGTTCAGCAAATGATAAACATGTGTGGCGCTTATCTGTGTAGTCATGTTTAAGTGCCGCTTACCGGCACTTCCCAGTGCAATAACTTGCTAATGTCTGCTTAAAAAGAGCTTTAATCACCCTGCATCCAACATCCCTTATTCGGGACCTCAAAATGACGTAACAGCCCTTGCAGGTCTTGAAACCGGGACCATGAACACCACAGTCATGGCTTTACTACTGAGGCATCTGAGATATGTACAACTTTTATGGTGTTTAGTATGCACAGTGTACTACAGCCGTTCCTCACTACTGTAAACAAATGTGTAAGTCAGATGGTGTACATATGTATGATACCTGTTAATGTTCATTTGTTTGTTGAAGTCAGTGTTGCAATGTGACTTGACAGGGTGTATTATGGATGAGAAAGGTTCTTGTTTTGTGTCCTTTTTACATTGTGCCCATACTCCATGTGTACCCCTCCAGTTCATGTAATGAACATCCGACACAGGCCCTCCTTGATGCGTATTCCTTTAGCCAGCGGCCCTCCCCCACACCAATCTCCACATACACAGCAACTCTATGGGGAATTAGGTTAATATTAATAGTTATAATACCAGAGCTGCATGTGTTTTGCGTGCACTTCTATCCATTTGGAATGCTTCTGTGTCACAAAGTGTGTTTATAGATGTATATATATATATATATATATATATATATATATATATATATATATATATATAGATATATATATATATATATATATATATGTATATATATATATATCTATATATATATATATCTATATATATATATATCTATATGTATATGTATATATATATATATATATATATATATATATATATATATATAGATATATACATATTTCTATCTATGTGCACACATCAGTGACATGTATATATATATATATATATATATATATATATATATATATAGAGAGAGAGAGAGAGAGAGATATTTAGTATTAATTTGTAACACATACATATATAGACTTGTATATGTTGATTCATACATTACAGTACATTACAATGTACTGTACATATTTACACAAAGTGACTGTCCCATTTGTGGTCTGTACTGTGAAATGCCTGTAGTATAAGATGTAGTCTAACGACCACTTATCATATACACAGATTAGATGGCATAGTGGTAGGTCCCATGACTGTGGTGTAAATGGTCCAGGGTTCAACACCTGCGATGTATTAGACATGTTTTACTACAGAATAAGGCTAATTTAAGCAGTTGTAAGCAGGTTTAAAGGTGTTTGTGTGACATTATACCAGTGGTTGTACACAGTTAAACAAACTTTACATCCTACAACCTGTGCACGCAAATATGGTCACTTCTGCTAACTACTCAGGATATATACATTTCAGTGACGTAACATCTCACTATGTGCTTACATAACATTACATTGTCTGTTAACTGTACTCTCCAGCACACATGAGTTTATGTGTGTTCCAAATGTTTATTATTCTGTGGAATGCTACCTATATATGCAAGCTGTGGTTAAGGTATACTATGTAGCATGTAAAACATCTCTAACTTTATTGGGATTTGAACCACGACTGCACAGATATTATGAAAATGCTGTAGCCATTACACTATTAACATTAATGTTCCTTCTGCCTATTTCCTATGTCCATGAATCCTATGTGTAAGCTTGGCTACACAACAGGCGGAGCCACCCACACCCAGTGAGCTTCTCAAAATACCGACATAACACATGAATTGAGAGACTATACATTAACATCCTAACTACATTTTGCATACCCCTCACTGACACACTTCAGGGGAAACCTTGATGTGTGACTGGGCAACAGCATATACACCCCTGGGATCATGTATCCCAGAAACATTCAACCAGGGTATGGGGGAGCAACTCCAGTTTTATAGCTGCAAGACCTGTTGGGGAACTTGAATGCTGTTGGGTTGTCATGTTAACATGCCCTTTTGAGATCACTATGTGCCTCTATCACCCTACAGCACCCCAGTCTTCAACAGCTTCCAGCAACTCTGCCTGGAATCACTTCATTGGCTATGCTTGACAGAGGCTCCGTTACTTCATCAATGGTGCAGATAAAGCCACCACACTGTAGCTATGCTTCTAAATGCCCTTGGGCAGATAGCCTACTACCTTTCTGTGAACCTCTACAGTGCAGGCCATCTCCAACATCATATGTGATTGTACAGAGTTTTGTTATCATAATATACAGTGTAAAATCACCATGTAGTCAGACAACAGTTAAGTACAGCAAGAACATACAGACTACTGATACATAATCACTCCAAAAGCCTATCTTGGAAGCTAGTGGACTTGTATAGGTTTCAGGCTTTGTAGTGCTTACCAGTAGGTTACCTACAGGAAAGATGGGAAACATGCCTGCAACAATGCCATACCAACTTGCATGTGTCAGCCTAAGGCTTTGGAATGCTGGGCAAGGCTACTGGTGCCCCCCTGGTGCCGTTTTTAGGCAGGTCTCGGAGGTGAATCTCACCACCATGAACTGCACAATAGCGGAATCAATGAGGTTTAGGCTACTCAACACCAGGGGTAGTACTCACAACATGCACGCAGTCACAGCACCCCTCAGTATGGATATATATATCTGTTCTGTGACTGTGACTGTATAAGGCTCCTGTGAGCACACCAGCACTACCAGACTACAACCCATAACACACATTTCAGCCACTGAACATGGACTGGCACAGATGTGGAGGGGGTGTATCCATATTCATCGGGGATACCTACACCTCCAAGTTAATGGGGCAGCATGATACCTCTGTGATCATCCATGTGCAGCTAACATCAGCCACGACTGCAATGCAAACTGTGAGCTGCTACAGATAACCCTCCATGACCCAGGAGCACAACTATAATTATATGCAGACAGTGGTAAACATGACAGTCCTACCAGACACCCTGTTATTGGTCAATGTTGGCTACCCTACACTTAACTGGATAACCTACTCGAGTATTCATTTCCAGGCCCAGCACTTCCTGGGATTTATCACCTCATATGGCCTGTATCAGTTGGTAGATGGACTAATGAGAGGTGAAAACATACTAGAAGTGGTAATCACCGATATGTGCAACAGGTGCACTACAGCAGAGGTAAACCGGTCACTGTTTAGATCTGACCATAAACTATTCACTAATGATTTCCACTCCCAACCATCTCCCCCACCCAAGGAACACACAGTGACTTCCTTTCCTACAGCTAAATTCACAGTACTAATGACAGAGGTGGGAGGGTTCACAGCCCCCATGCTCAGGGATGACACTGCTCAAGATACAGACAGAATTACAAATGACCTCTATAAGCACCTACAAAGATGTATGGGTCATGCCATCAATGGTAAACCAGGACTCGCCACTCCTACACAAGGACACCAGTCTGCTGAACCCCTGCAATATACAGGCTATACAACAGAAGTAGGACAGCAGTCCAGAACAACAGCAAATCCCAAGACATGCAGACATCCGTGACCAGTATTAGCAAGATACTTATGTTACTCATGTAATCATCCAAAGCTGACATCCACAGGTAAATAGGCATGGATTCAGAAGATGACCACAAAGGCTTCTTTAGCTATGTCAAGGATCTAAGCAGTAACACACAGATTTGCACTGTGCTGGTGCAATATTGCACTGAATACACTGACCCTATTGATATCACCAACACACTTGATGATACATTTGGTGCAAGCTTCACCCCCTACAGGGCCCACAACAATACCCAAAACATACAGTATCCCAGACATCTGAGACATACAGGTGGTAATGGCCCTTTCAAATGGCATGACAGAGCGTCAATGGAGGCAGATGGTGTCCCAGACTGCATCCTGCAGGTACTACTACTTGAGTCTTTAAAAGTAGAATTTTTGGAAACAGGCTATTGAGAACAAGAGATAGATACTTACATCTCTGAGGCATGGCTCCAAAGACATGATAGATGTAAGCCTTATTTTACAACATCTGCCAACACTATAGAACGACAACAAAAGCTACTAATGTCATTTATAGAGTACCCTTACAGTTTTCCAGTGACATTAATCAATATTGTGATGTGATAAAGAATAATTGGAAAATATTGAGAAGTATACCAGAGTTAAACAAGATAGGAGAGCTTCCACATTTTTCTTTTAGAAACAATAAATCTCTTAAACAGCACTTATGTTACAAAACAAGTACATATGAGAAGAGAATAATTAGTTCAGATAGAATAGGCACTTTTCCATGCAGAGGTTGTTCCACGTGTAAATCTGTTTATACTTGTCTTTCCTGTACGCATCCTAATTTAGGTTTTACTATTAATGTTGACTTTTATGCTGACTGCAAAATTATGAATGTTGTCTATTTTAGTTTTTGCCAAATATGCCATGTTTTTTATGTCGGTAAGACAAACAGATCACTTAAGGATAGAATTTTAGAGCACTTAAGAGACATAAAAACAAAAAATACACTAATGCTCTAGCAGCACACATTATGAAGCATGACTTTACACACTATTTTAAGTTCTTTAATTCTACAAATACTGGATATCAGCTTAAGAGGTGGAGATGTTAAGAATTACACTGAAGGTTTAGAACAGAAATGGATCCTTTTACTAAATGCTGAAAAACTGCCTGGTTTAAATGGAATTTCTTCACTAAAACCATTTTTAAAAAGGCTCAGATTGATGTATAAGTAGATTTTACATAGTTTTTATATTTCATACTATTTTACTGTTTTTTATTCTAATGCACATTTTCTTATACATTTTTATATATACATATACTTTAAATATATACACATGTATATATTCAGACCCTTTGATGGTAATAGTACATATGGCATGATTACATGTGTTTTTATATAATTATGCAAATTCAATGACATCATATTATATTGCTTCTTCATTGGATAAACTTTATATTTAAATGTTGGTTATTTCATTTAACAGTTGTCTGATGAAGCGGTGTGTCTACCGTGAAAGTGCTTACCATTCTTATTTTCTAGCTATATATTAAAGTATTTTGCACCTAGCCTTGTTTGGTTCAGTATTTCTTTTTTCTTTTTGACATTTGTTATTGTTATACCGACCATCATTCTGTCTCCAATTTTTGTGCTTGGATTTCTCCTTATTTGTTACTTAGAACAGGAGCAATGGCTAATTTGGTGAATACTGAACCTTCCATGGAGATGGGAATCCCTGCTATTACAGGTACTGATCGTTTGACTCCCATTTTAAATATGACAAATAATCCTGTATTCGAAGAAACTGTTATATGAGAATTACCTTTAGATCCACATAAAAGTGATCAAATGGAAGACTTTATTTAAAACTACAAAAATTTGGAGAACAAGTTATATAAATATAAATGGCTGCAATGGCAACGTTTACATCTAGAAGCCTCACTGTAACATCAGGTTATTCCAAGAGGCTTAAGAGTTCTGAACATGCCCAGTTATTGAAACACCTATCCTGAACTTTTAAGAAGGTAATAGCAACTTAACTTAAAGTTCAGTGCTGAATATATGAATGTATTACTTGAATTCTTTCTTCCTATGGAACAAAGTCTATATGCAGATATTGTTGAATCAGAAAAACATATTATGGAGAATTTTTCTAACCATACTATAGCAGACCAATTGGATCTGCTGCATGATTACATCATTTCATATGAAAAACGTCTCCAATTAGGGAAAATAAAAAAAACTGCAAAGAGATGTTCGGAATTTTCAAAATAATGCAGTTTTTGCATGGCCCCATGAACAGTCTACATCTTCAGCAGCCTCTGCTGCCACTCAGGTGCTTCAGGAGCCTATCACAGAAGACTTCACTAACACTCCTACTTCCGGCTCGCAGAAATGGATGGCTGTTTCTGTTAATGGACTACCAACATGGGTAGCTACACCATCTGTGTTGCAGGACTCTCAGACTTATTCAAGTATCCTGCAACAAAACAATGCAGACTCAAGTTCTTTAAATACTTTAAATGGAAGCATTACCAAGCTGGAAACGGGCATATCCACCTCGCAACAACAACTTCCAGCGAATGCTGCTAGACCTATGGTTTTTATAAAAAACAAAATTTTTCTCTACCGAAGCCCTTACCCATCAGAGGGAGATCCAGGAGCCTAAATTGGAAAGGCAGACTACAACAACAACACAGTACTGAGAGGATACAACAGGTAATCAAGAAACAACATTTTTAAAACCAAATTTAATACATAACATTTCTTCTTTTAAACTTTCTCATGCACAATCTGAATTATTTAATAAAGGGCTATCTTCTATCCCCTCTAAACGAGCTGATCATGCAGAGAAGCTTAAAGATTTAAGGTTACTAGGAAGATCATTAACCTTAAAAACTATGTTCTCTAATGATAAAATAATAATACAGGTGAGCCCTTTAAAAAAACAAGTACATTTGTACCCCTGCCACATCCTATTATACTGACTTTTATTGACATGTGTGAATTAGAATTTGGAGACTTGTTTCAACAAACCACCAAGGTGAATTTTTCTAATATGTCACCAGATGACTATCTAGCTTTAAATGAACTGAAACATACTTATTCCCTTGAAATTAAACCAGCTGATAAAGGTGGTGGCATTGTTGTCTTAGATAGAGAATTGCATTTAAAACAAATGAATATACTTTTACATGATATAGAGACTTATAGTTGTATTCCTAAGCATGTGGTATCTGGAATAACAGAAAAAGTCTCTTTTCTGGTCTTTGATTTACTAATGACAGGCCTAACAGATGAAGAGTTATTTAAGTTTTTTGAAGTAGATTTTCCATTGATTCCTACTGTTTATGGCCTACCCAAGGTTCATAAAAATCATGCTGTTCCACCTTTGAGGCCTATAGCATTAGGAACTGGTTGGTGTACTGAACCACTATCCTTATATATAGAAAAGACTTTGCATCCTATATTAGAAACATGTGACAGTGTACTGAAAAACACTAAATCTTTCCTTGAGAGACTATAAGTTAAAGTTGGGAACATCAATGTAGAGTATATGTTTGTAGCACTAGACATTGAGTCATTATTTACCATTATTCCTAATGATTGGGGCATTAATAATGTAAGAGAATTTTTAAATGGTAAGGATGGTTTTCCTAATGACAAAATTAAGCTTTTATGCACATTATTGGAAATTATTTTAATCCGCGGTGGTGCAGCAGTAGTGTTGTTGCCTCACAGCAAGAGGTTCTCCTGTTCGATTCTCGGCTGGAGTGCCTTCTGTGTGGAGTCTGCATGCCCTCCCCGTGGTCGAGTGGCCTCCGAAAGACATGTGTGAATGGGCATGCCTTTGCTGAAGGTTGGGCGTCAGGCTGGCAACTCGGCACCATAAAAATCTACTGCCAATCATTAGCGGACCGGAGTTCCGCTGTGGCGATCCCCAACCAGGAAAAGCCAAAAAGACAAACAACATTGGAAATTGTTTTAGAAAACAATGTATTTATATTTGATTAACAGTTCTATCTGCAAACGGTTGGCATGGATATGGGCACTGCTTGTGCAAATAGCTACGCCAACCTAGCATTAGTGAATTGGAAACATGAATTCTTGTTTTCACATAATAATGTATTTGCACAGTTTATTATATGGTATGTCAGTTTTGTTGATGATATTTTTATGTTATGGAATGGAACAGTAGAAGAGCTGAACAATTTTATGTTATATATACACAGTACAACTACTTTTTTTAAATTTACATGTGCATATTCATCTGACTATTTGGAATTTTTAGATGTAAGATTAGATAAATCTAGTCTTAATTTTGTCTCCACTAGTTTATATAGGAAACCCACATGATGTAATGCACTTCTACACAAAAACAATATGCACCCTAGACATTTATGAATAATATGTTTAAAGGACAAGTTTATAGAATATTCAGACTTCACAATGATGATTCATCTGCAAAAATAGCCCTTGAGTCTTTAAAAGTAGAATTTTTGGAAAGAGGCTATCGAGAACAAGAGACAGATACTTACATCTCTGAGGCATGGCTCCAAAGACATGATAGATGTAAGCCTTATTTTACAACATCTGCCAACACTATAGAACAACAACAAAAAGCTACTAATGTCATTTATAGAGTACCCTTACAGTTTTCCAGTGACATTAATCAATATTGTGATGTGATAAAGAATAATTGGAAAATATTGAGAAGTATACCAGAGTTAAACAAGATAGGAGAGCTTCCACATTTTTCTTTTAGAAACAATAAATCTCTTAAACAGCACTTATGTTACAAAACAAGTACATATAAGAAGAGAATAATTAGTTCAGATAGAATAGGCACTTTTCCATGCAGAGATTGTTCCGCTTGTAAATCTGGTTATACTTGTCTTTCCTATACGCATCCCAATTTAGGTTTTACTATTAATGTTGCCTTTTATGCTGACTGCAAAATTATGAATGTTGTCTATTTTAGTTTTTGCCAAATATGCCATGTTTTTTATGTCGGTAAGACAAACAGATCACTTAAGGATAGAATTTTAGAGCACTTAAGAGACATAAAAATCAATAAAGACACTAATGCTCTAGCAGCACACATTATGAAGCATGACTCTACACACTATTTTAAGTTCTTTAATTCTACAAATACTAGATATCAGCTGAAGAGGTGGAGATGTTCAGAATTACACTGAAAGTTTAAAACAGAAATGGATCCTTTTACTAAATGCTGAAAAAACACCTGGTTTAAATGGGATTTCTTCACTAAAACCATTTTAAAAAGGCACAGATTGATGCATAAGTAGATTTTATATAATTTTTATACTTCATACTTTTACTGTTGTTTATTCTAATGTACATTTTCTTATACATTTTTATACATACATATATTTTAAATATATACGCATGCATATATTCAGACCCTTTGATGGTAATACTACATATGTCATGATTACATGTGTTTCTTATAGAATTATGAAAATTCAATGACATCATATTATATTGCTTCTTCATTGGATAAACTTTATATTTAAATGATGGTTATTTCATTTAACAGTTGTCTGATGAAGCGGTGTGTCTACCGTGAAAGTGCTTACCATTCTTATTTTCTAGCTATATATTAAAGTATTTTGCACATAGCCTTGTTTGGTTTGGTATTTCTTTTTTCTTTTTGACATTTGTTATTGTTATACCGACCTTCATTCTGGCTCCAGTTCCTGTGCTTATATTATAAAATACCTATATAGTGCTTTATTCACTCCAATGTTTAATGATAAGTTCATAGGTAAGCACTAGGCTAGCTGTCCTTGTGGGACATTTTAAGCCTAGCCAGTTTTCCTCAAGGATGAGAATCAAACTCTGTACCTTGCGTCTATGAGGTAGTCACTTTAACCATTATGCCAAACCTTCATGTGAACCCTATGTGCTTTTTCACATGCCACAGCATCACAACAAGGAGCTAATGTAGGATCTGTGAGGCAGATGCCTGCTAAATGTCCAATGTGTGCTGAACATTAAAAGGTCATCATAGCAAGAAATATTTATTTACTTATATTTGTTTTCTGGGGTACAGCACTGATCTCCATGGACATTTTTCAGACTCAGTCTGGGAGGGGTGCATGGTTAAGTGACTTACTCAGAGTCACACAGTTAGGCAATGGAAGCTGAGGGAATCAAACCTTGCACCACTAGACCACAGGAACCAGCTTAATAGATCCTTATTCCTTAAATCAACTGCCAGACAAGTTAATGCTACACAAATCTTCACGTCCACAGGGATGAGCAATTGATGCATCCCCTTTGATTTTATGTATGGGTAACACATGCCTACTGACTGCTGTATAGTGTTGCTGTCTACACAGTAGCAGTTTACAATGCCCTGGCTAAGTGATATGTTAGTTAAACCCAGTGTGAATGATTCGGTAATGTGAAGTATGGGCACTGGCTGTGACAGCAACCACTAATACCTGCCATTCAGTTAAGGCTGCTACTATTCCTAACATATAAGTGCAAATGAAACTCCTATACCCTCAAGAAATCCTGGCATTTAGAACAAATAAATGATGATTCATTGAACTAACTTATACATCTCTGAATTATTCCACCATGTTTGATTTTTGTCATTTGCATAGATGAGTCATATTTGCATGCAGGAACTCATTTACATGACAGTATGTAGTCACTTTGCAAATTCTCTCTAAATGCAAGCATCTACGTTCTTCTCTGAACCACCCTCTCTGTGTATCGGCAGTACTCATTCTAATTTGCTTAATTCTATGCAGTAATTATTTCTGAATCCCCCACAGCTTCTTGTGTATATCATATACTTTGTTCTACATTTTACAGTAGCACCTATAGAGATGCCTTTAAGGTATGGAGTAGATTATGGCAGAAATCTATAATCCTCTACAGAAAGCATGAAAGTATTTGGGAGCATATATTAAGCCTCGGTTAGCTGTCTGAAGGCACCAGCAATACAAAATGCTACCTTCATAAAATAGGCATTAAAACCATATGAAATAGTTCTTCAGTTCTCTGCATTTATTTAGGTTTTACCTATGACCAAAGACACTATCATTTCTTTTTTCCTTTTGTTATTCTTTTTACAGAACAGACACTTTAGTCTTTGTACCTATTTATCTCTTTTCAGTATTTGGTTTCTTCTCACCTGAGCCTGTCCAAACATTTATTTAATAATCAGCATTTTCTATTATCATTTTCACCTAGCTTTTAGCCAGTCTCTATAGCTTAGTAACTTGCTCCTATTGCATTTCCATTACTGGTAATTTATTATCCATAACTAACCTGAAAATAGTTCTTAATGATACATGTTTATGGAAGTTTTAGCAGTAACTGGTTAATGCTATTAATGACTATTTTGAAGGGGGGGACTGGGTTATGTCAGAGTTATAAAAGGTGTCTTGCTATATGGTATGCAGCCTAAGTAAAAAGAAATAGTTGAGGCTATCACACTTTTACATCAATCAGCTAACCTATTCAAGAGCTTGATGCTTCTTCATTCATATGGCACAAAAATCCCCACTTCAAAACTATGAAAAATTGACAGTAAAATTATTGCAAATGTTTTGTAAAGATTTACAGGTCTGATAAAAAAAATGGGGATAGATGAAACTTTGGAACAAATGACCAGCACTCGATTCTGCAAGACACCATCAACCACCACAACAAATTTACCTAGGTTTCGTCTTTATTCAGACTTCTTCAGAATAATACCAAACAATTCAATCATCCAAGTTTTATAAAAGACAAATCATGACACCATTGCTCAATTAACTAATTAACATCCATTATACTTAAAGTGAAACTGAACACACTCAATCAATCATTAAAAAACATCCAAAATTAAAAACATGAAAATAGTTGTGAATATTAAATATCCAAACCATATAAAAATATTATTAACTGATATTAAAAAACAATGAATTAATAATCACATCACCCCAAAATATGTTTTAATTTTAAGACAGGGGCAATACTAATGTGATCATTGATGCCAGGAAACACCGTGGCATTTAATCTAAGCTGCCATTTCATTTCACTGATGTCAAGATGAAAATCTAAAACATTACCCTGTACATCCTTGACAATTTTTTGTATAAAACAAAACTTAAATTCATGCCCACTATGCAACTCAATATGTCTATACAAGGTATTCGTTTTTTTCTTATGCCTAATATCTGACATATGTTCAATAATTCTATCTCTAAAGGCTCTACTGGTTTTCCCAACGTAAAACGCCGGGCATTGACCACATTGAGCCATATACACCACATTGTTAGTGTAACAATCATAATGACCATGAAGCCTAATAGACACACCCGCCACATATAACTTAGAATCTGTGGACAGCACCAGATGGCAAACACTACATCTACCACATTTAAAATTCCCAATAGGTCTACCCGTTGGATTGAAAGGATTGTCACCCTTCTGTAATAATTGTTTAAATGATTTGGCCTTCCTAAAAACACAAAAGCTTTTCCCAAACCAGACTATCAAGTCTAAGTAACTTCCAATTATTGAAGACTATATCCCTAATACTTAATGCATCAAAGGAATAAGTTGTAATAAAATAAAGGTCAACTTCCGGGTCTCCTTTATTAACATTGGCCCCTATTAGTTGATTACTTCCATTTCCAATATTGGATGTTTCATTATTAACCTCAACACCCATAATTATGGGGTAATTATTCATTCTCCCCTTCAATAAAAGCCAGTATGTACCATCAATTCTCTTCCGTTTCACCTCCTCTGTTATAGCTTGACACAATGCTTCCGGATAACCTCTTTTAATAAACATACTAACAATAAAATCTACTTCCTTTAGGAAATCCAAATGATCACTAACCATTCTGGCAGCCCTGACCATCTGACCTTTAATGATTGCATTTTTCTGATGGTCAGGGTGCCAGCTAGAAAAACTAAGGTATGAATTAGAAAAGGTAGCCTCCTCTGCCACTCCCATATTAGTACTGGACTGCTAATGTACACCCAAAATTAATGGTGAATTTATTTTTTCTGCTTGTGAATTAATGGAAGCTCCTATTGGCAGTGTTGATGGGGTCACTGGTGGGGATACTGAACAGTTAATTCAGATTGCTGATGAACAACTAAAAATAGGAATTATTAGTAATCCTGTGGTAGTTTGTAATAGCCATGGTGATTATAAAGTTTCCAATTTTTCCAGTAAAGTAATTGATACTGGACATGTAGAATTGTTATCAAAGGGATCTACTTTTGTTCCCTTTGTTAGGGGAAACTTAACTGATATTCTTATCGACTTAAAATTATTAACAAGGAAGATGAATTTGAAGTTGATGTTTCATGATGTAATTGGACAAAGAGGGGAGGTTTTAAGAAAGCCCAGTAAGTTTATGCCCATTTCTAACAATACAGTCGGTTTGTTTGAGAAGATTTGTGAACTTGATATCAGGGATTACATTAACAAGAGTAAGACTGCTTGTGGTTTTGAGGCATTTAATAATGCAAAGAATTTAAGCAAGGAGGAATTAGGCCTATTAAATGAATTGATCAAGGATAGGTCTATTAGATTCATGAAACCCGATAAGGGTAGTGGCTTAGTTGTCATGGATATAAATGATTACATCAATCATATGTTAATTATGTTGAGTGGGGCTACATATGAGGAAAGTAGCTTAAACCAAGTTAATATTGCCTTTTCTAAAGTGGATCTCTTAGTTGAGGACTTGCTGATGCAAGGATAAATTGATGAATCAGAGTATTTTTTTATTAATAATGAGTATCCTGTGGTGAGTAGCATCTTTGGGATCCCTAAAATACATAAGGGGCTAGAGGATGTAAAGTTTAGGCCCATTGTAGATGGTAAACATAGTAAAACCTGCTTTATAAGTAAATTTTTGGATTACCATTTGCAAAAAGGGATCAAATTATTTGACTACATCACCAAGGATTCTTGGCAATTTTTGGATAAGTTTAGGACTGTGGAAATCAATGACAACACTATAATGGTTACTATAGACGTTGTTAATCTTTTTTCTGTAATACCTAATAATATAGGTTTAGAATGGTTAGAGTGGCAACTTTAAAAAACAGGACTGTATGATCAGGATCGAATAAATGTGTTCATTACCTTGATAGAAACAGTTTTAAACAATAATTACATTTTCTTTGATGGACAATACTTCAAGCAAGTTACAGGTGTAGCTATGGGGGCGGCTTGTGCCCCCATCTATGCCAATTATATCATGTGTTATTGGGAGCAGGAATATGTTTTTGAAAGTAGGTTTAAGTCTAACAATTGGCACTGTACCCGTTTTTTAGATGATTTGTTTATAGTTTGGGAAGGTAGTGTCGAAGAAGTAAATAATATTGTAGAGTACATAAACCAGACAGTGTACTTTTTGAAACTCACCCATGTTTTCAATAAGCAGGAGATTGTATATTTGGATGTAAATTTAAAAAGTAGATCCCATTATGCATACTTTGACATCTACTATTCATAGGAAGGCTACCTTTTCTAATTCATACCTTAGTTTTTCTAGCTGGCACCCTGACCATCAGAAAAAAGCAATCATTAAAGGTCAGATGGTCAGGGCTGCCAGAATGGTTAGTGATGATTTGGATTTCCTAAAGGAAGTAGATTTTATTGTTAGTATGTTTATTAAAAGAGGTTATCCGGAAGCATTGTGTCAAGCTATAACAGAGGAGGTGAAACGGAAGAGAACTGATGGTACATACTGGCCTTTATTGAAGGGGAGAATGAATAATAACCCCATAATTATGGGTGTTGAGGTTAATAATGAAACATCCAATATTGGAAATGGAAGTAATCAACTAATAGGGACCAATGTGAATAAAGGAGGCCCGGAAGTTGACCTTTATTTTATTACAACTTATTCCTTTGATGCATTAAGTATTAGGGATATAGTCTTCAATAATTGGAAGTTACTTAGACTTGATAGTCTGGTTTGGGAAAAGCTTAGTTGTCGTCCTAAATGTGTTTTTAGGAAGGCCCAATCATTTAAACAATTATTACAGAAGGGTGACAATCCTTTCAATCCAACGGGTAGACCTTTGGGAATTTTAAATGTGGTAGATGTAGTGTTTGCCATCTGGTGCTGTCCACAGATTCTAAGTTATATGTGGCGGGTGTGTCTATTAGGCTTCATGGTCATTATGATTGTTACACTAACAATGTGGTGTATATGGCTCAATGTGGTCAATGCCCGGCATTTTACGTTGGGAAAACCAGTAGAGCCTTTAGAGATAGAATCATTGAACATATGTCAGATATTAGGCATAAGAAAAAAACGAATACCTTGTATAGACATATTGAGTTGCATAGTGGGCATGAATTTAAGTTTTGTGTTATACAAAAAATTGTCAAGGATGTACAGGGTAATGTTTTTGATTTTCATCTTGACATCAGTGAAATGAAATGGCAGCTTAGATTAAATGCCACGGTGTTTCCTGGCATCAATGATCACATTAGTATTGCCCCTGTCTTAAAATTAAAACATATTTTAGGGTGATGTGATTATTAATTTATTGTTTTTTAATATCAGTTAATAATATTTTTATATGGTTTGGAGATTTAATATTCACAACTATTTTCATGTTTTTAATTTTGGATGTTTTTTAATAATGATGGATTGAGTGTGTTCAGTTTCACTTTAAGTATAATGGATGTTAATTAGTTAATTGAGCAATGATGTCATGATTTGTCTTTTATAAAACTTGGATGATTGAATTGTTTGATATTATTCTGAAGAAGTCTGAATAAAGACGAAACCTAGGTAAATTCGTTGTGGTGGTTGATGGTGTCTTGCAGAATCGAGTGCTGGTCATTTGTTCCTGTGTATTTTCGGTTTTTGGTTTGTTCAAATAGATGAAACTTTGGCAACAATGTAGTGCATGCAGTGTGTTCATTGTGCTTTAATATTCAGAAAAAGACAAATCAGTTAAGCACTACGTTATGGCACGAGACCCAACCATAACCAATATTAAGTACCCCCCCCCCCCCCGTTTAAGTTGGTAGGGTCAAGTCTCGCACTAACCCATAAAATCTACCAGTACAACTGAGTAGCAAACAATAGTGGCAGAATTAAAGATTTGGTTCTGCCTGTTGTCTGTACTGTCAAGTTGTCCCTTCCTCTTACAAATATCGAAAGTAGCTACAATAACATTTTCTCCAAAGGATATGAAGTCTTAAGCTCAAATGTATGCCACTATTCAGTGATTTCAGTACTTCATAATTTGCCTGAAAATCATGAAATTTTTGAGAAACAAACCAAACAAATCAGGGAGAAATCTGGACGTTCTGCAACATTCTAGATAGTTTAGAGGCATGGCAAAGTGAGTGTAAATGTTACGGAATGAGTTACACTGCCTTTCTGACAGTGCTCGCTAAGTGCTTTACGGCTTTGAAAGCCGACAAAACAGTTATTTTTTTTTCTTTTTTGTTACTGTAACTATTAGTACCTGCAGCAGATAAAGCTCCATACCCAGCAAAGAATTATGATTGCATTAGCAATCATAACCTTCAGATTATATGTTCTCGACATGGATCCCAAGATTCAGATCTTGAGGTGAATTTCTTGGCATCCATCTCAAATATAACAAGTCAGATATGTCTCAAACACATAATAAAACAGGTTATGACTGGGGACCCGATCATAATCCTTTATATTAGAAGGGGTCTGAATAATTTCACTGGCCTGAAATTAATAATGCATTATTGCAGAGAAAACCTGGCATCGTCATGTTTACAATACTATCTCAGAGGAGTATGTCTCAGCATTATCTCTTTCCCATACTATCTCAGATGACTGTGGGCTAAACAGGGAATTCCATTTTCTATTTAGATTACTACATCTGTCAACCAAATAAGCAGTGAAAATGCATTTCATAAAATAGCTTATAAATAGTATAATGGAATGTTTCTTCAGCTAACCACAGCTGTTTGAACTGTTACTGTAAATGTATCCATGACAACCCCATCAGATTTTCAAAATGAGTCATTCTTACAGTTTAGTATATGCTGATGCATTTACACTGACTAGCAACTAGAAATTCATTCCACCACATATTTTGGTGCCATTTTAAATGCTTAGATGATGTGGCACAGATATTAAATACTGGGCAGGTCCTTTTGCCCTCCAAGTAGTTTGTAATTTTGCAGATTAAAAGGAGGGATCTGCTCTTTTTCAGGTCTGGGTGGCTCACTTTAAAAGCTAGCCTCATCTCTAACTTACTGTTTTACAAATGTCTTGTGCCCACAGTTCTTGTAATTTACTTTGCCTAATTATAGGTATGATTTGAACAGTGGTCTTCAGTGAGTATCAAGCAAAATGTTATATGAACATTACAGAAGTGTTTAAGGAACAAACTGGTGCACATGCTCTGATTATGTTAGCCTTGAATTAACTATAATTACAGAAGATAGAATTTTCAGCCTTAGATACACAGCTGCGGTTAGGAACATCATCAGACCAGCCAGATGTTGGTAAGTAAACAAACCCTCTGTGCAGTACAGTGTACATAAGAGACATCATGGAACTGAAGTTGCACCACTAGGAGGCTTTAAAAACTGAAGATCTTTGCAGTCACTGATTTTCTCATTTGATTTAAAGAACCAGTATCACTATTGTCAGTTCCATGGTTCAAGGATGAGCTTTTTCACAGCTCACTGACTGGTCCAAAAATGTGACTTGATAATCCATTCCTGGTGCTACTAAAATGTAACTTAAGCATGCTATTGTTAGAGAATAGAACTAGGAGCCAAGAAATTTCAGGATTATATTATGCTATATTTACTGGGTTGATGAAGGACTTTAAGATGGTTATTCATCTGTTTTGCTCTGCATTCCATGGGACTATGCCAGAACTAGTAAAACTGAATTTATGCTGATCTAGTTTGCAAATACAGACAATTAATTTAATGCAAAGCATATTAGAACTACATTTCAAAGTTCATCATGCCTGACTCCTATTTAAATCATTTAAACTTTTTGTTTTCACTTAATATGAGGCCAAAATCTGGCCATTGTGCAAAATTCTGGACAGTTGAGAGTTACTAGGTATTCATGACTGGAGAAGCCAGTAAATGTCTAATGATATTCATGTCTGGAGAAGCTAGTAAATGTTTAATGAAACTGGTATCAGATGTTCCTTTTCTGCAACAAACATCTGATACCTTACTTAGAAAATGATATAAAAGTAGCTGTTCTAATCTCATAGATAAGTAGGATAAAAAACCTTACTGTGAAACATAAAATGGATATTTCCACCTTTTGATTTTAAGATGCTAACATTTTCATGATCATTTTTAAGTCTTTGTTAAATGTCTATTTAAGAGGGGGCTTATATAACAATATACCTCAAATTAAGGACAACCAGAGATGGCTTGTATAGCAACATATCATAAATTAAGAACATCATAGTCAGGCGCTTTAACAGTCACTAGCAGAGCTTAGCATTTCTTCAATGTCTTAAAAAGTAACATTGTATAAGTAAACTTACCATATCAGTAGATGTTCGAATTATCACTGTTACAGTAACCTTAGCTATATTAGTTATATCCTGCCAAGTATATAACAGCCAGACATTTTCTAAAACTTCAGGGTACCATCCATGCACCCAAAGTATCAAGCAGCTTGAGCTGAGCTGACTAAAAGACAAGATTGGGTGCAAAGCCCTTCAGTGCTTTCCTGCCAGCAGAGAAAGGGAGGCTGAGCTCTGGAAGGACAAGGCTAGGAATAACAAAAAAAAAAAAAATGTCCATACCCTAGCATAAAAAACACACCAAAAACAAGGAGGAAGGAGGGAGTGAGCAGCTATTGCAGCAGTGATCATTCAAACGTCTACTGATATGGTTACGTTCAACTTACAGAACTGTTTTTCATATAGATCACTGCTGCAGTAGCCTTAGCTATATGGGTAGATTACCATAGCTAACTATATTTAGGAGGTGGAGAATGGTCCAAGTAAATCATGATCTAGACCAAGAGAAGGAATCCAACTTATAGTGCTTTGTAAAAGTATGTACAGAGGACCAAGTAACAGCTTCTAGAATGCTTCAACCCTTTCCAAAAAGCCAGGGTCCTTGTAGAGTGGGCTTTGACTTTGCCTTGAATAGATTTGTCATGATGAATATAACAAAATGTAATAGCCTTAGACAACCATTTGGAAATAGTCTGTTTTGACGCCAGCTGTCCATTCTTCTTCCCTTCACAAGAAATGAACAATTGATCCGATGATCTGAAAGATTTAGTTCTGCCAGAATAGTACCTGAGTTACATGTGGACATCCAAGGTATGGCATATCCTTTCTCCCCCATTTTTAGGTTCAGGAAAAAAAATGGTAGGATGGATAGTTTGGCTTAAAGTAAACTCGGATACTGCTTTAGGCATAAAAGAAGGATTGGTTCTCAAAGAAAACCATTCATTGTAGAAAATGAGGTAGCTTTGACACACCATAAGAAATTGTAACTCAGATACCCTTCTTGCAGATGTCAAAGCAATCAATAAATTGTTTTCCATGTTAAGAACCTCCAGACAGCCAGATTAGCTGGTTCAAATGGAGCAAGTGTTACTTTCCCTAACACAAAATTAAGATCCCAAGGAGGGGCCATCTGTTGACTTGAAGAACTCGTATGCAAAACCCCTTTCAAGAGAATTTTGACATGTGACTGCCTTGAAAGAGGAGGACCCATGGGCTGACATGCTGAAATGGCCGATAAATGAACCTTGATAAAGTAATAAGAAAGGCCATAAGATAATAACTGACAAAAATATTGTACAACCGGAGAATGACTAGCCCTGAATGGGTGCTAGTTCTTTTCTTGAAACCAACTAGAAAACCTTTTCCATTTGCTAATATATGATTTTCTAGGAACATGCTTTCTCGCCTCCATTAGTACCAGCTGTACATCCTCAGAAAACAAGTGTCTGAAAGAATTAACACCCTATCATCCAGACAGTCAACTGAAGATGACTGATATTGGATAGTATCAAACACACTTGTTCTAGTGTGAGTAGATCCATTCTGTGAGGAAGCTTGTGGTAATTGCCCTTGGCCATTTCCAAAAGAAGAGAGAACCATGTTTGCCTGGGCCAGAAAGGAATCACCACAATGATCCTGGAGGATTCCTTCTGAATCTTCAAAAGGTAACGCGGATATTAGTGGAAAGGGTGTTAAGACATACAGGAACATTCCTGTCCAAAGAAAAGAAAAAAGTATATGTCTTCCAGGCCTTCTTGCATGAAGTCCTGGAACAGAATGTTTTTTTATTTATTTTTATTTTATTTTACATTTGTTGACCGGGATAGTCCGACTGGATGCATGTCCATTTTCAGCGGAGGCCCGGGGAGAAAAGCTCCAAGGGTAAGCAGATACAGCATTACATAATACCAGCATTACATATTACAAACAGACTATTTACAGTGATTACATAAGTAAGCAAGTTAAACAAGCTCCACAGGTTACAGTTAATCCTGAGCACAAGTCAGGATTAAATGAAATTACACAGTAAACTGGTTAACAGATTTTTACACATTCTAGAGAGAGTTAGCCAGGCTTGATACATTGACATAGCCAGTTAAGTGACAAATGTTGTTTGAGTCTAGTTTTAAATTGACCTAAGGTGGAAAGTAAGGTAATATCAGCTGGAAGAGAGTTCCAGGATCTACTTACAGAGTTTGCAAAGTTTGCTAGTCTGAATTAGTAGTTTGTTAGAGGATCGAAGCGGTCTAGGATTATTATAGGGGGTGATAATATTTTTAAGTGCAGGAGTATTGTCCGGATTATAGAGGATTTTATAGGCCATAATCAGTTGGTTATACTGGATTAGGCTGGGTAGTTCAAGCCACCCAAGCTGATTTAGATTGATGCAATGATGTGTCCTAAATGGCAGCCCAGTGGCAAACCTGGCAATGTGGTTGTAGCAAATTGAGAGTTTGTTAAGGACATTCTTGTTTAAATTCGAGAGTAGAGGGGAGGGGATGCATACAGAAGGGTTAAAAGAAGGTGAGAGCGAGCTATGGCAATTTTAGCTGGAGGGGTTAGGAAGGCTTTTATTCTGTAAAGTGACCCTAGTTTTTTATTGATGGTTTTGATAGTTTGGTTAACATGTAGGTCAAATTTTAGATTATTGTCTATAATGACACCTAATAGTTTTGTAGATGGGTCAGGGGAGATTATTGTGCCGTCATTTGATTTTATGGTAAAGGTGAAAGCGGTAGACCTACGTGTTGGTGAAAATAACAGCATTTTAGTTTTTTTGGGGATTTAGGGTCAGACGATGTTCAGAAAGCCAGTTTTCTATTGTATTAAAGGTGGTCTGGGTAGCTGACCATAACTCTACTGGAGATGTGGCTGAGCAAATCAGAGTAGAGTCATCAGCATATTGGATACAGCTGACTTTTGGGATGACAGTATAAAGGTCGTTAATGAGGATGGAGAACAGCAAGGGCCCTAGTATAGAGCCTTGTGGTACTCCAAGGGTGTTAGGTAGAAGGTTAGAGAGTTTGTTCTGCCAGAGGACAGCCTGCTGTCGACCATTCAGGTAGGATTGAAACCATTGGAGGGCTCCAGTATCTAGACAGAATGTTTGCAGGGTGTGGATTAAAAGTTGGTGATCAACCATATCAAATGCCTTGGAAAGATCCAAAAAGAGGGCTGAGGATATATAATTATTGTTGTGATTATGGTTTTTGGTGTTAGTAAAGGCTAGGAGGGCTGAAGTAGTGCTGTGATGGGGATGGATGCCATGCTGAGTGTCTGTCATAAGGCGATTTTGGATCAGGTGGTGCATGAGTTGTCTATGAATACATTTTTCCATAATCTTTGCAAGTGGAAAGAGTATAGCTATTGGCCTATAATTGGAGAATTCAGTAGAGCTGCCTCCTTTGTGAAGTGGGTGGGATTACATAGGATATTTTCCAGATGGTGGGAGTTTTAGCTTCTACTATGGTTCGATTGATTTATATTGAGACACGGTAAGCAATACCATCAGTTGATTTTTGTAGGTACTCGTCAGGGAGTTGATCAGCAGAAAGTGTAGTGGGTTTTAATTTTTTGATCAAGGTATGGATAAGTGAAGTGGCGACTGGTTGGAAGATGAATGCGAGTAGGTTTCTAGGGGTGCTACTTTCAGGACCAGGGGAGCTAGGAGGTAGTTGGCTAGCTACGGCTTGAATTGTTTCAGTAAAGAATTGGTTTAAACTATCAGAAACATCTTCAGGGGTTTTATCAATAGTAGCAGCAGGAATTGGGGTTGAAGTTTGTCAAGGATGTAGTAGATTATTTAAACCGGCCCAAAACTTCTGAGGGTTATTTTGATTTACTGTCTGTAAATTACAGTAGTATTGTTTTTTGTCTTGTAAAATTGATTTTTTGGTTTTGTTCCTGGATTGCCTGTATTTAATGTGATCTTGAGGGTCTTTAGAAGAACACCATAAAGCCCATGCTTTGTTTCTAAGGGTAATTTTGAGTTTAGACTCTATAGAAAGCCATGGTGCAGTTTTTGCCTTGGTTCTCTTTGAACAAACAGGTGCATGCAAATCAAGGATCTCAAGGAATTTGTTGTTAAAGTATGCTACTGCTTCCTCTAAGGGGTGTTAAGACAAGTTGCCAGTTGATTGTTTAGAGAGGAGGCAAAGAGATCTACTTGAGAAACTCCCCACATATAATCAACTCTAGGAAGACCCCCAGATCTAGTTTTCATTCATGACAGTCTGCCCTGGTCCAGCTCAGCTTGACTGCCACACGGTTTTATTCTGACAGACTGTAAGATGCCTATAGAGTGAGATTGTGCTGTTAAACTATATAACATGCTATCATGACCAGTCTGCAAAGGGGGTACAACCTGGTTCTCCCTTGCTTGTTGATGTACCCACATGACTGTGGTATTCTCTGTAACCACTTGAAGAGGTCATGGGGACCAAAGATAGTTCAGAGAGTTGAGCGCCTTGATCAGGGCAAGCATCTCCTTGAAATTTATGTGCTTGTGTCTGACCTTGGTGTCCCACACCCCTGCACTTTTATCTCTCCTGAAATTGCTTTCCAAGCAAAGTCTGAAACATCTTTGGTGGCTGACTACTTTGGAGCAGAGTGGGAAAAGGGAAGACCTTGATTTAAGGATATATGTTGTCTCCACCAAGTGATTTCTTTTCTGATGAACCCCAGTACTCAGATCGGAAAAGATAAAGGATATTGATGCTGGGACCAAAAAGACTTCAGATACCACTGCATCTTTTTCATGAAGAGCCTTGCCAGGAGTATCATGAGAATCATAGATGCCGTGAGGTATTTCCTCACAGTGACCAAAGTCTGATTGGAAAACCTTTGAAATAAATATAAATAAAGATCTATTTTTTTTCCTGTAGAAGAAAAGCTCTTTGACGTGAGAGGAACACTATCCTGTTTGAGTGAGTTAAGAAAGACCTTTGAATGTTGTCTTGGAATCCCAGCTTGTGCAAGAGATCTCTCACTCAAGACAGAGATTCCTGACATTTTGAAAAATGCTCTACAAAGATAAGCAAGTTTTCTAAATACAGAAAAATGTGGATCCCCTGTAGCCTGTAATGAGCTATAGCTGGAGCTAGACATTTTGTGAACACTCTTGGTGCAGTGGATAGTCCAAAGGGTAAGACAGAGAACTGATAATGCAATCCAGACACAAAAAACCTTAAGAAATGCCTGAAGTCTAGATGAATAGGAATCTGATAAGTATCTTTTAAGTCTAGTGTAATCTGCAAACTTGAAAGAGGAAGAGGCAACAGGTTGTGAAGTGACATTATTCGGAATCTGGACACTATCACAAGCAGCTTCAAGAAAGAAAGATCCAGAACTGGTTTACAGGCATTTTCTTTCTTTGGAACTAGAAACATCCTTGAATAATAACCCTTCCCCACCTGAAAAGAAGAAACTGGTTCTATCACTCCTTGGAACAACATGTAATGAAGAACAGGTGGAAACAAAACAGTCTGATATGCAGGATGTCTGTTTTTATATGTTGAACAGCCTTTGTTGCCAATCACTAAGGGGCTCCCTAAGATACACAAAGACCTCCTACACCAGCACTAGGGTGTTTAACAGAGCTCCTTTCCATTTTAGTGGAAGAAAAATTAAAACATGTTTTATTTTCTTTAAATTCAGTACTAAAAGATACTAATCTATTTTCATGTATTTATACCAGTTTATGGAAAATGTGAATGAAGCGTCTGGTTGGTTCTTTGTAACACTTGATGTTAAGAATCTTTTCACAAGTATTGCTAATGAGTATGGCACACAGGCTGTAAGGGAAGTACTAAGTGACAAAAGTGACTACAAGAATAATGTCAATATGCTTAGTTGCACCTTACTGGAGCTGATATTGGAGAATAATGTCTTTATGTTTGGCAAGGATGTTTATTTACAGAAATGGGGTGTCACCATGGGCACCCCATGTGTGAATTCATATGCTAATCATGTAATGTATTATTGGGAAGAGAGATTTGTCTTTAACAATGCTTTATATTCCAGCTCCATAAAGTTCTATCATCGTTTTGTGGACAATATTTTTGTTTTATGGGATGGTGATGAAGTAGAGTTACAAGTGTTTATATCTTTTGTCAGCACCACTACCAGTTTTTTTGAGTTTCACTTTCAGATCCTCTATTTCCAATATTGATTCTTTTGGATGTAAAATTGTGTAACGATGGTTTTGGTGGGATCACCACCACAGTCTGTAGAAAGGCTTGTTGGAAGAACAGTCTTTTGGCGTATAACAGCATGCATCCTAGACGTGTTTTCTAATGTCATGAAGGGGCAATTTACCAGAATATCTAGACTATGCACTGAAAATGATGATTGTGAAAAGAACATGGAGTTACTTACTCAACAGTTTCTGGCTAGAGGTTACATAAGAAACAGGTTACAATAAGAATCAGTAAGCAGGTTGTGACTAACAGAAACAATATGGCTAAACCTTTTTATTCTAATGGTCACATACATGTAACTAAGGGGCTAGTAAGGGGGTCTTTTCCACATCATGTTTTGATATGATGTAAATTCAGTATGTGACATTATTAACAGGAACTGGCAGCTGTTGACTGTTGGACTCCAAGACAGCAGATATTGTTGGTTGTAAACCAAGGTTTGTTTTTAGGAACTGATAATTTGAAAAATCTGTTTTGTAACTCAGGACTGTCGTTGTCAATGAATATTTCACAGAGAACAGGCACATTTCTATGCCTGCCTTTCTGTCTTTTGGCTTTTCCTGGTTAGGGGTTGCCACAACGGAACTCTGGTATTTGATTATACTTTTAAACCTAGGTTTTATGCTGATTGTCAGATGGCACACATTGTCTATTTAGCTACTTGTGATGTCTGTACTTGTTTTTATGTAGGGAAGATTGTCGAAAAAATTAAATGACAGAGTTTCAAGACATTTATATGATATCAGAATGAATGATGTTAAGAATGCATTGGCGAAACATACTATTGATAATCATTGACATAAATTTTCCTTTAGGGCTTTACAGTGTGTAAGAGCCAACCCTAGAAGTGGTGATTTAAATAACTACGTACAGAGTTTAGAACTAAAATGGATACTCAGATTGCAAGCTGAAAAGTATCCAGGTATCAATGTAAATGTATCTTTAAAACCAGCCCTGAAAGGGAGGAAATTGAATTTATAATGTGATTGGTTGTTAGGTTGAGCAGTCTTGTGATTGGATGTCTTGTCCAATTTAAAAGGATTGTTTTACTTGCTTTTATATGGATCTGATGAAGCATTAGCAAACACGAAAGCTCTTATCCATTTTAATAAAGTTTATGGTCATGGTAGCCTTCCTGGTGATTTTCTTTTTACTACCTCTGATCTGCAGGATGGGGAATGACCCCCTGTAAAGATGGACTTTCCTCCCACTACCATTTGTAACCCCCTGCAGAATAATTTTCACAACCCATTTGTCTGAAAAAATCTACAAGAAAAGAGAAAATGGAGATTCATACTTTTTAGTAGAGAAAATCAGACTGGGTGGGGGGGGGTCACAATATCTCTTGAATACTCATTCAGACTTGTGTTGTTGATTTTGGGAAACTTATTTTTCCTACCTCCTTAACACTTCTTAAATGTCTGTTTACCTGATTTCTATTGAGACTGGCTTTTTGTTGCTGGAAGAAAATCCCTTGGACAATTTGGAAAAGAAGGGCTGAAAATCTTAAGAGATTCTCCGGATCAGCTTGCCCTTTCATCACACTTTTTGATGACCTCTGCAGCAGAGATGTCAAACACTAAATCTATATCCAAGGGAGAATTTAAGATCTAATTTTTAATATCAATTGGGAGGTTCTGAAAATGCAGAGAAGCAAACCTCCTTAAAACTATACCAATGGCCATAGCCCTGGAAGACGTATCAATAGAGTCGTACACACACTGCAAAAAATGAGTAGTGAGTGACCTGTGCAATAGCAGAAACTAAGTTATTTAAAGCAGATTTTTCTTCACAAGAAGAAACTGAAGATAAAACATGCCTTGTGCTTTTACAATATGTCAGAATAAACTTTAACATACGAGCCTGACAATTTAAAATTCTGAAATTTAAAGTTGTAGAAGTATACACTTTTTCCCATACCTATCAATAATGTTCCTGTCCTTATTAGAAACAGTAGGACTGGAATTAACTAAGTGCTTAGCAGCAGATGAGTTAATTAATGCTGTAGCTGCTGGGTCAGGTTTGAGAATAGTGGATTCTAATTTAAAAGACTGAGGAACTTTATACAGCCTATCTGCCTTTTAGGGACAGTTAGCTGTATATCAGCAAAATTAAAGGCAATAACATACACATTCTGTAATGCAGACCAGACAGGAGGAATATGTACAGGTTATTGGAAAATTCTTCTGTAACAGCTCATAATATTTTTTGAGGGACTCCAAAACCTCAGTGTTCTCCCACTGAAAACACTGGGACATTCTAGCAAAATCCTCAGAGAAAGAGAAACCCCCAAAGGGAGAATGAAAATGTGAGCTCTTCTCCGAGTTTGAATCAGAAATCTGAGGACAAAAGCCTGAATCCTTCCCTGCATCTTCCTGTTCATATTCAGAATCTTGAATCTCTTCAGAAAATGAGGCATCCCTCTTTCTTTTACTGGAAACTACTCTACAAGAAGGATCAATAACCTGAATCAAACCCTGAGCCAGTCCCAGTAAACCTCTCCTAGCCAAACAAATTTGAAGAGGAGTAGATGCATGCTTGGTTTTCTGTTTCTTTTTGACAGGAAAAATGAGGCCAATTGTGTTACTAATGGCAGCTGCTGCTTCCCCAGGGATGGGCACAGCATTCTGACACAACAGGGAAACCTTCTCCGTTAACTCTCCCAGAACTAACGAGTGGTTCTCCCTTGCCCACTGAGGCAACCACAAAAGCCATAGAGGACATGGCTAACCCGTGGTCCATAATGGCTGTAGGTGCTACACCAGAGGGATCTGAGGTAAAAGATGAGTGGTCTGAGGTACAACAAATGGCCACAGCAAAGTCATCCACCTACATCTCAGGCAGATTGCTAGGCTTGTATAGTGGCAAAGGATGTTTGTTTACCTTTTTCTTTTTGTAGCTGAAAGAAGGCCTGAACATGGAACTGATGATCTGTTCCATGGTCAGTCAAAATGGTGTCTCTATCCTGGAGATAACAAGCAACAATGCCAGTAAAACTATAGTCCACAAAAGTTATTATTTGTTTAACAGGAAAAGCACTTTCCAACACCATGGCAGCCCCACAACATTAAAATAAACACAATTTCTCCACAGAAAATATTTCCTCAGTTTGATTGCACTACTTTTAAACTGGCAGAAACAATGAGTGCTCCATTTAAAATATGTTACAGTCTTAAGACAATCCACTAAAACACAATGCTCCTAGCTTTAAAATAATTTTCCTGAATGGGAAAGTAAAATATCAGTGAAGAATAAGAAAATGGAAGTTTTTCCCCCAAAGGGAGCATATCTGCCCAGCTAAGGAAAGTACAAGCTGACCATTGAACCTCAAAAGCCTCAGAGGAGCATACTCTTTGGCAACAGTAAAGCTTTGAAGGACTTTATGCCCAGACTTCTCTTTTACTCAGCTCAGCTCAAACTGTGCTTGGCAGTTTGGGTGCATGGAAGGTGCCTGAAGCTTTGGAAGCTGTCCGCCTGTTATATTCTTGGCAGGATATAACCCTTATAGCTAAGGTTACTGCAGCAGTGAACCCAAGTTTAAAAAAGTATCATTTTAGCATTATGGGTACTCATATATCTGCAACTGGTAGAAATCATATGAGCTTTGTCTATTAAAAGAACATAAAAAAAGTTTAAAATTGGCAGCCTACCCTAGTGGTTTTGCTCCACTAAAATCTATGTTTCCATTCCTGACCAGGTTATTACCTGTGTCTTGGTCTCAGGATCAACAAAGTGCGATTTGTTCATTTAAGAAGTACAACAGCAAAGAGGTATATTGTTAGAATTACTTGTTCTGCAGTGCGAGGATCATATTTAGTCATTCTAAAAGTGTGCAACTAAGATAGATTAAAAAAAAGAAATGCTGATACTGACACCTGAAATTGTTTTACGAAAACAAGACATTACTTCTGGCATGTTATACAAAACATTTAAATTACATTGCAATAAAATATGCCATAAAACTCTTCATTTACTAAAATATTATATTTGTTTATATAACTCCACAGACAAAGAGGACTTAAATATAAATATATGCAAGGCAGATAACTATGTTACCTGAGACTAGCATTATTGTCAAGCACGTCAGAATAGTCTCCTACATTAACCAAATTAGGCCCCATTGTAGGAAGACAGTAAAGAACTTAAGCCCTATACTGTCCCCAGATGCATAATTGTTGCCTAAGGCTGAAAGACAGAGTCCATTGCAAGAACCTCGGTTCATGTCTTTATGCAAGACCTTGATAACGTCCATAAAATAAAATATATTATCAGTTGTGAGGGTAATTATAGCACGAATGTACTGCATCGTGCTTTCAGTGATCATTCCTTTGTATGATAGCCGTTAGAACTTGTATTTGAAAATGAAGCTGTAGGCCCCTTGTACTGGCTCTGAAATTTCTATGAATTGGCCATGTTTAGGGGATGGACTAGGAATAGGCTGTAATAAAAAAAAAATTTACTCAGTAGCCAACTAACCAACATTTTTTACAAGCTTAGACAATAAATGCAAATCCTTTATTTATTTAGTTAGATATTCATTTATTTATTTGAATATGTTAACTGGGGTAAATCGTTGATTATAATAGACCAATTTCAGTCTCAGTCTGGGGCTATAAAGTAAAAACAGCTGCAGTTTATACATAAATCATACACTCTAGGAATACAAAAGGAAGAAAATCAAGCAATTTGTATGCTATAAAATATGAATAAGTGTAAACATGTTTCAGTTTTTTTAATGAGTATCTTGAAGGATGGAGTAGAGTTGAAAAGATTTGGGGTGTGATGCGTTTACAAATGTAGAAATGGTTTTATTTTATATATATATATATATATATATATATATATATATATATATATATATATATATATATATATATATATGCATGTATATTGTATGTATATTGCATTTTGCTTGATATTGTAGATAGCATTTCAGTTTTGCATCACAAATGGGAGGGTGGTGTTTTCTTAAGAAGGGAGGGGCCTTAAAGCCCTGTCACTATACTCAGTATAAGAGCAACTTGTATCTCTTGATGGGAAACATAAGATTTACCCCGGGACTGCTCTCTTGTACTACTAATGGACAGAGGCAGCTTGTAAATGCTTCATCTCATGCATGGGTCCCCTCAAATTATCTGTGATTTGATTTCAGTTATTCTCATTAGGGGTGATATATATGTTATCAACCATGGGATGGATAAGGCCAATCTATAACCAAATTAAATAGGTTAATTTGAGCACAAAAAGGAAAATTAGCTAGGCTTAAAATGCCCCTCAAGGTCAGCTAGCCTAGTACTTACCTATGAACCTATGAGAGATAGTGGTGGGAGGTAGTTGTCTGTTGGTGTGCAGATCTGAGAAAGTTGCTGAATTCTTTGAGAAAGCCTGGATGAGTGAGTTGAGATGTAGCTGTTTGAGAAGCAGGTGATTTTTTTTCCAACCTGTTAGCAGTTTGACTTTTTCCAGAAATGTTTAGGGCTGTTTATAATGAAGTTTAGATCTCATTAACTGCCTTTTGTTGCACTTTCTTTCTTGTTTAGCAATATTACAAAGCAGGGCAAGGTGTTCTCTTGTTAGTGGAATATGATTAGACTTTCATGTCTGCCAGCCATTAGCAATGAGATTTGAATATAGGTTATTGGTAGCTATTGACTAGACTTATAATGATATGCAGATTGATTGTCTAGTACTTACCTATGAACCTAAGAAGAGCTTTAAGCTCATACATTAGTCATTCTTTTGTAATGAGTTTGTAAACTCCTGTGATTAAGGTGAAGACTATATTTTGGAGATCTACCAAGAAATTTGTATGAAAGTCAGCAGTATAGCTGAGATCATTTGAGTTGAATACAGGAGAAAGTGGAGCGGAAGGTTTTAAGTTTGTTGATACTGGATTGTGATTTAGCTCTGAAAGAGATTAGTCAAGGAAGATTTGTAGCACTGGGGCTGTATACAAAAGCTGATGGTCACTGAAACTGGATGGGTGGATTGAGATGGGAGAGACTGAAGATGGGTTATTTATTATTACTTGGTTATGAAAAGATTATTATGATGTTTTAGGATTTGGTCAGGTGGATCATTGTACTAACATAGGGAGTTTAAAATTAATAAATCTAAGAACTCATTTTGGATAAAGCTAAGCAGATTTAGGTTGATATAACCTAGTATGGGTGTTATTAAGTTGTTTGAATAGGAGGCTGTGTTACATTATGTATTAGACTTTTGAATTTTGATAACCATGTGGGATGTGGAAAGAAAAAAAACGCTGTATATAGTGTATTGTTGGTTGGTGGTTTTAGACTAGAAGTTAGTTTGATAGCGAGTCTAATGTTGTATTAGCTAGTTTGGCAGGGAGTCTGTTGTTGGGTTAGCTTGAGATATAAATCAGATTTGTAGGTGTGATTTAAACAGTGGGGCAATGCCTCCTTCATTTCCATATCCAGGTCTTGCATCTAAATGTAGTTACAGCCCTGTGAAGGATGTGATGACTGGAAGAGTTCTCTTTTGTAAGCCAAGATTGTGTAATAGCTAGAAGATCTGGGTTGTGTAGAGGGATGAAGGTGTTACTTTGGTTGGTTTTACTTCTAAGGCTTGGGGCATTTACTAGGAAGCAAGAGAGTGGGGTCAGACCATGGAATGGGATCACACCAAAATTTTGTTTGAGGTTTTCTCTTATAAGTATTAGAATGATTGGCATCAATTTATACAGATGGCTGTGTAGTTTTAAGGAATATATGATTGATGGCATTTGTATGTAGACATAATGGATAGTTAGGTTAGTTAAGACATGCTTTGGTGAGTGGAGGCTGGGATAGGATTAGGAAAATAAGGTTGGAGAGGTTATATGTAGGGTGGTAGTTGAAGAGTAGAGAGGAGTGAAAGGATATAACAGACGTTCTTTACTTCCTGAAAGTGCCATACTATGACCTGCAGTAACCCCATTATGTTTTAGTAAGGCATGTAGTAGTTTGGTGGAACTTAACATGTGGGATATGAATAGTGGGACACAGAAGTGCAACAACAGTGTAACAGAGACAGTAGCAGAATGATAGCATGATAAGTGTAGTCAGTCATGCAGGATGTAATTTAAAGAATGGAGAAAAACAATTGGGGATTAAATATGGATGTGATGGGATTATCAGAGGGTATTGACTGTGTTTGAGTGCTAAAAGTATGGATAGGCTGGCAGTAGAGTGGTGAGAATAACTGAGTTAGTAAGAAAAAGAAAAAAAAAGGATGTGGTGTGTGTGATATAGTGTGGATGATGAGCTGAACTTGAGTTGAAGTTTGATATATAGAGAGAAAAATGATGCCAAGACGCAGATACTAGTTAAAAAGTAAAATTCTCTGTTGAGGGATACATTACATTTGTATGGAGCAGAGGGTGGGGGAAGACAGTGAATGGAATTAAAGCTTATAGAAGTTGAACTGTGACAGAGTCAGTTTATTAATGTCTGTTAGGTTGATAAGTTACAGGAAGCATCAGTGCAGTGGTGTTCCAAAGGCAGACATAATGAAGAAAAGAAGCAATGTGTGAAGAAATGCTTTCGGATGTAGTGGGATGTGAAGTGTGGAACACGTTAGTCTAAATGCAAGGGAACTTGTTATTTCTGCATATGTCTTTAAGAGGTAGAGAGACTGAATGAAATTGTGGGTGGGGATAGGAGACAACAAAGGTAATGATGGCAAGATGGTGTGAAAATTAAATGGGGAAGGAGAGTGAAGCAAGCTATGACTCTTGGATCAGCTGAAGTTAATCAGTCTGCCCATGCACACACCCAGTTAGAGCTGCATCTCCATTATGGGTAAGTAAAAAATAAACATATTCTCAAATGAATTGTAAAACTGTATGTCCTAGATCCAGAGTTGAAACTAGGTGTGCCCTGAGAAGGAATGGATGAAAGAAGTTGTAAATGTTGCTGTTTATCAGAGCATACCTAAAGGGGGGGGGGGGGGGTGCTCCAGTTTGCACAAAGGGGAAACATGTAGAAAGTATAGCTAATTGACATCAAAACTCTCGGTCAGTGGCACTACTGAGGGAGACTAATGTGCAGGACACTATGCAAACAACAACTGGTAGTTAAGCAGTAGCTTTTATACAGCTATGGGTAAAGTACAAGTTCTTATAGGTTCAAAGGTTCACAGAATGATACTAGGTTATTGGCCTGGAGGTGCTTATAAGCCTAGCCAAGAATTTCACCCATGTTCTCACAAAGTCAGCACTTGTTTTCCCTGTCCAGCAGGGTCACAGGTGGGATCCCATGGGTATATATTCTGTTTCCCATCCAGTTGTCCAGGTTCCTCTTAAAGAAGGCTAGTGAGGTAATCCGCTTGACATGGAGAAGGAGTCTATTCCACAGATGGGAGAATCACTGGGACACAAATTGATCTGCCAACAAGTTCTATTAATGTCACAGACCAGGTTGAGGCCTTGCGTGCGGGTTGCACGAGTGGAGTTTGACTTATGGATATACAGCAACTCCATCAAGACTTTGAGATGGCATTGTATGCCAGACACAGGTCACCTCAGAGCAGTCTATATGAAACTGAGTAGATTGACAGGGCTTTTAGCCTGTCTGTATGGGATAGGTGTTTGAGACCCTGGATTTACCTGGTGACGAACCTCTGTGGTTTCTCCAACTGCTGCATGTGCTTGGCAAGGTACATGCCAAAGAGGGCATTGTATTCGATAATGGGTCTGATAAGGGAGGAGTACAGGGATGTTATGACCTTCTTGTTCCTGAATGAAATACCCTTACTTATGAGGTGAGCCATGTAGAAAGCCTTCCGTACAATGGAGGCAACGTGGTAGTCAAAAGTCAGGTTGCCATCAGCCTGGGTGCCCAAGTCCCTCATGACCAATTGCATGCTTAGTACATTGTTATTAATGTGGTAATTCATGGGGATGCCATTTTCCCCAAAGGGGATAATGATGCATTTCTTGACATTCAGCTTGAGGTCTTGCTTCTGGCACCATTCATTAGTTTGGGTAAGACCCTCTTGGAGGATTTTCACATCACTAGGGGAATTTATGACAGTGCCCAGCATGCAGTCATCTGCAAACTTGGTCAGCCAATGACCACTGGTTTTGGCTTGCACTTCAGAAAAGTATATCCCAAACAGTAGGGGCCCCAAGACTGATCCTTGGGGTACGCTGATTGTTACGGGTCTACAACTAGAGGTGACTTCCCCTATTTTGAGTAAGTGGGCTCTATCAGTGAGCCAGTTAGCTACCCATCTGGTAATATACAGGTTGCTTCCTAGCTGGGAGAGTTTATCTACTATGCCTGAGTGGGAAATAGTGTCAAAGGCTTTGGCTAGGTCAAGGTAGGTGGTGTGCACTGTCTTCCCCTCATCCATGGCTTTGGTGACTGTTTCAAAGAAGGTGACCAAGTTTAACAAGCCCTTTGATGAAACCAAACTGTATGAGATCAAGCATTTGGAGGTTGCCAATGTTCTTGTTTATAAGGTCCATGATAATGCGTTACATGGCCTTGCAGATCAGTCTAGTTAGGCTGATGGCTTATAGTTGCCTGGGTCAGTGGATGCTCCACCTTTGTGTAGAGGGATGACACTGGCTGTCCTCCATTCTGGTGTGACAAAGCTGTTGCACAGGCTTTGGTTAAATAGGGTGCCTATTGGTGCTGAGAGCTCTTGCCTGAGCCAGGGATGTTGTCGGGTCCCATGGAGGCTGTATTTTTTTGCCTTTGAGAGGGCATTAATGACCTTCTCCCTGGTGATGAGGGTAGGGGGGCAGGTGCTCTGGATGCCATGATTTACTGATGGCGGGGACAGGGGGGGGGTGAAGTTTTCATTGAACTTGTCTGCCAGCACACCACCTACCTTGACCTAGCCAAAGCCTTTGACACTATTTCCCACTCAGGCATAGTAGATAAACTCTCCCAGCTAGGAAGCAACCTGTATATGTCTATGGCGTTTGTGTATGTGATATTCTTGACCATGAATTCAGAGCATATTTGGGAGTTACTTTTGAGATTGTGGACATATGCGAAGAAGGCCTTGGGATTGTCCATAGTGGATGTGGCCAATTTGGACTCAAAGTTAGCCTTAGAGAATTTTACCATTGACCTTATTTGCTTTTTCAAACAAAGGAGAGATTGCTTCCAACTTGGCACCTGCTCCTTCTTGGTCCTGGACAGCAATTTTTTCCTTTTATTATAGAGTCTATTTATTGCTACTGTCCACCAGGCAGGTCTACTCTTCCTTGAGGAAGATAATTTGGTTCTGTCAGGTATTGCTGAGTCCATGCAGCTATTTACGTGCTCATATAGTTGTTTTGTGTAGGCTTGAACATTAGTGCTTGTTCCAACTGAAGGGATGGTGGCTGTGAAGCTGCTTATACCTGCTCTCAGGAGGTTGTAGTCAGCTTTGGAAAAGTTTTTTTTGTTCAACCCTGACAAGGGGGAGTCAGGGAGATGGCGACTTTAAAAGTGATTGCTTTATGGTCGGATCTTACCAAGGAGGATGACACTGTAGGGGTGCTACAGTGGCTACTCATGTTGGTTAGTACCAGGTCCAGGATATTTTCACCTCTTGTTGGGGCATCAACCAGTTGATCCAATGCATTGACATTGACAAAGTCAATGAATCTCAGGGTGTTCATGTTTGAGCTAGAATAGGTCTTCCACTCTATGGTTGGGTAGTTAAAGTCACCTAGGATCGGAGTAGAGGGTTGAATCTTGATGGATTCAAGTAAGTCCAGTAGGTGGAGTTGGCCTCCTGAGTCATGGTTGAGGTTTGTAGCTAGCTATGATTTGAATAGGTGTTTTGTCAACAGTTAACTGCATCTGCAGGGTCTCCTGTGCGTCATACTGCTTGACCAGCTTGGAGGTGTGTATGTCTTTGATAAATATTGAAATTCCACCTCCTTTGGCTTTGTAGCCCTCCATTCAGGGTCTCAAAGTATGGTAGGACAAGTAACCTGATAAGGCTGGGGTGTTCTCCACAGCTTTGAATCAGGTTTCAGTGACTGCACAAATGTCAGCATTTTCCAGGGCAAGGAATGCTTGCAATGAGTGCAGTTTCATGTTAAGACTCCTAGCGTTTAGCAACATGACCTTTAAATTTCCTTTAGAAGAATTTTTCACATTGGTAATTTTGTCTTCATGACTTTGCCTAAAAAAGTCACTATGGGGGAGGCAAGAGCCTTTGCCAGAAGCCTGAAGCCCAGGGGAGACAGATGAAAGCCATCTCTGACAAAGCATCGTGGTCTGTCAGTCATGTCCTCCCAGGCTGTCAGGAACTGGATCCCCCTGGAATGACACCAGAAACTAAGCCAATCATTAAAGTCAATCATTTTCTGTTTCTATTGAGGCATCATTCTGGGTGACGGTAGGATGCTGCCTAAGGCTAGGGACATACCTGCTTGGGACACACATTCTGTGAGCTTAATCATGTCTCTCTTCATATCATCTGTAGAGGTACAGCTCAAGTCATTCACACCAACATGGACTATGACAGAATTATAACAGTACCTGCTGTTGAGAGACTTGAGTGTGTGAGTGATATGGTGGATTCTAGCACCTGACAAGCAGCTTACCTTGACTTTCTCCTTGTCTAACCTGGTGAGGGGCACATCTGTGTGTCTCACGATAGAGTCTCCTATGACTAGTATGTTGGGTTTGTGGCTGGGCCTTACAGCCTATGAGACACAGGCATATGTACTATGTGTGGTGCTTGGTGCGATGAGTTGTGATGTGCTTGTGTGCTTTTGCATTGGAGGTCTCTTTTGTTTAGGTATGTTTTTGTTGAGAACCGCCGTATATGTAGGAATGTACTGTACAGCTGTGGGTGGTGTTAGAGGTGTGGTGTTTGTGGTGTTTGTGCAGACAACCTTCTCGATGCCAGATGTACTGGCTTATGATTGAGACAGAAAGGATTCTAGGTTCTTAATGTAATTGCATCTCTCGCATATTGTGTTCCTAGGTGGTAGAAGAAGAGGGTTGTCCATGTACATGAGGCAGTTGCTACACTGTCTCAGGATGCCCATATCAACCAGACTAGCAGGAGAAACCACAGGAAATTGTCTGTCCATGGTTGTCAGAATCTGTGGAAGAGTGGGTACTGTCAGAATTATCGGTGTGAGCAGGGTTGGGTAAAATCAACACAGTAGTTGAAAGGGAAGGCATCAGTTACACAGGAGTGCTGGTAAGGGAAAAATTGCAACTGAGATACCTCACAATGGGTTAAAACAGAGCAGTGGCAATGTCCAATGTGCAAACAAGCACAACACTCTGCAAACACGGGGTTTAAATATCAGAAAAGATGGAAGAATCTAGAAGCTCGAATTACTACCCAGTCCTGCTAGCTCCTGCACTTTCAACCAATCACTTGTGCTACAGAAGGTCGGGCAGCCCTGTTACTCTCACTAACAGAGAAGCCAAGCCCCTACCAGCATAAGATGTCTGCCAGAAACACAGGAACCTCAACAAGCAAAACAACCAGTCGTGGATACAGCAGGCCTCTATCCAGGCTATGCTACCTGACTAGAACACAGAAACCTCACAGAAAATGCACAGAAAAGCACAAATAGAGCACTCACAAACAGAAAATACAAATTGAGGTATGAAAAAGCAGTTTACAGTTAAGTAATTCAATAAAAATGCAATTACAGTAATAAAACACTGGCAATGAAAATACAGTTAAAAATAGTATAAAACAGTACAAAAATGCAGTGAAACAGTAAAAAAAAGTTTTATAAAAGTGCAAAATGTAGTAGATTAGCTGTGTGGCACAACTATAAGTGTTAAGAAGTGCAATTCAATGAAATAAATGTAAAATAAAAACATTCTGCTATTCTTGATGTTATGTTTTCCAACTGCTGTTCTCTAGCTTTCTGTTTAAAGTCCCTCTGCTCACAAAAGTAGCCTAGATAAAAGGACATGCATGCAAAAATCAAATGTAGGGAAAGCAAAATACACAAATGAATGTTACTGAACAGCAATATACTTGAAAGACAGAAACATCAAAGGCAATTTGACTGAAAACAACAGAAGGCATGTTTTATTCACACAAAATAATTTTAACAAAGCAAAACAATAAGAAGCTGAAATATCTCAAACATCCATATTTAATGTAATGGCCAAAAGAAATTTTAATTTGGTATAGGAATTCCCTAAAGATTTTGCTCTGTACAAACAGTAGCCTGCCTACCGGTAAAGATAGGCAAACCAGCAGCAACATGCACTCTGACATCCTCAGTCCTACTACTGTCAAGTACAATGACATCTGTAAGTGATTAATTTTCCCTTGTGATGTCCAAAAATGCCACATACAAGTCAGTGCAATCCCTCAGTATAATTCTGAGACCTAGGCAAATTTCACTAAGCAAGTGATTCAAATTCCAAAAGAACAGGAAGAAAAAGTGGTGGAAAATGAGACTTAACCTTCCTCATGCATCTCCTCAATATAAGGCAACAATGCAACACTTTTTAATGGAAATATCTGCTTAATGTCTTCAAACACCTCCTACAATGGCACATGCAGGAGGGTTATCAATTGCATAAAAGACATTTGGAATGTAATATGCCCACCGTAATGGGTAGCTAATCCCAAAAACTCTAGTTTCTCCAAATATTTTGGCAATAATTGAATACATAACCATTGCCAAGTACTGATGCAGCATTTGAGTCTATACTTTGAATACCTGCAGGTTCAAAATCACATACACAAAAGGATTAGTCTGCTAGCCAAAGTCTTCCATAAGGTCAGACAGAAATCCTCAGAAAGCATTGTAGGTTTTTAAAAACTTACTGTACATCACTGAGAATACAAACACCACACTTTTCACAGCACCACGTACTTAAAAGCATGTACAGTACACAACTAATAATAAATCTTTGAATCACATGGAAATGTACCATTCCACATGCAAAGTTCTGTGACTCAGAAATCAAATAAATTATGTTTGGTACTTATAAACAGTGCATATGTACCAGTGATACTACCAACAAATGTGTGACTTACAAATGACCCCTGTTTTGGATACGACTTCTCCACAACAATTTGCGTGATAGCAGGTCAACAATTTTACAATTCCTGTTTTTCCATTTTAGCCAACACATCATCCTTACAAGAGCTTTTAGACTCAGAATTTGAACAATAGCATGCAATGACATTCCAACAAATACCTTTTCAACAATGACACATGAGTGCTCATGAGTTAACTCCACCTTATTCCTTAAACTATTCAAAGCCGTGTACTTCTTCATGCCAGCAACATTTTGCAGATGAAAATTCTGAGTCAACTAACGACTCATCACCAGCCGATGAAAGCAAGGTAACTGCTGCCCTTCACATATGTCCTTAGTCTTCAGCTTGCAACAACAAAAGCATTTCCCGTTAACCTACTTTTCCAGCACGTGAAAGTACCCACCAATAACATTGTCCACCAGACAAGTAACAGTTGCACTGTCCCATTATGCTGGAACCAGTGACATTTACCTCAGCAGTCATCTTAACAACAACAACAGAGCAATAATCTATCTTAAAACCTACCACACCTAATACATCTTGTTATCATGATATCCATGCACAGCAGCACCAAATCATACTATCTATTTTTTTCACAATGCTGCCATCAGTGTGATACATTATACATTATTACGGTCCTAACAGGAAATACTCACAATATATACCTTTGACTGCTAACTAGAATAAGTACATAATATAAAGCACCAACATAATGACACACAGTTCAATTTTTAGTCATTTCAACATTATACATGATCGATCACTGCAGCATTTGCCTAACTTAGCACCACCTACACAAATTCGACCAATGACATGCTCGACTTAGTGTATTGCACTCGCACCTTAATACCTTTGTGGTAGTTATTCTGGATGTGATTCTTCACATACTGACCTCCCAAAGTGATCTCTCTATGAGAATAAATTAGCAGGGGCTGTGAAATGTCATTCTGTAGTGACTGGTCAGAACCTCTACCTTAGAGGTAGGGGCACACACTGGCATCAGACATGCATGGCACACACTTCTGCCTCCCACTCCACACAGAAAGTTGGTTACTTCCCCATCAAAACTATGAAATGGCTACATCTTGCAGGGTCTTTGGCTTCCATCACATACTGTACCAGCAGAAGAAAAGATCACACCCTCCCACTAGGACAAGAGAGGTAACAAATGGCCAGCCTTCCAGTGACCCATGCTTATTGCTTAATTGAGATCACAAGTGGCCCAGATGACCACCCTTCCTATGTAATAACAGCACCATCTTTTGTTTTATTTTTGTTAAAGCAAAGAACCAAATGAAGTATTTAAAGTTAGAACCATTTACACAGATTGAATCAGTTAAGCTGTATTATAAAAAGTAAACCATTTTGTCAAGGCACTAATCTATACCAGGCTAGAAATGAGTAGACAAGCATGCTGTTCCTGTGATATAGAAGACCACTTAGTCTTTTAACTTATATCATGTAACAATATTAAGCATTTGTTAATAATTACAATACAGCCTACTTTTTAGATACTGTGGCTTGTTTAGAAGGTAAGAGGTGCAACACCTATAGAAATTAGGAGGTAATGATTACTGAGCTGAATTAATAACCTTAAGTGTCATCACAACATACTTGAGTATTCTAAAGTATCATGAATAACACAGATTTCCTCTAATAAAGAATGCTTGCTGGCTACTACTAACTACCTAAAGACCAATATTATTTAAAACAGTAAAAATGTATGCTTGAATTGTGTTTTTCTCTACTACTTCAATGACCTAGTCGTGTTAAATACTTAAACTTCTAACTCACATTGACTTTGCCTTCAGTCACTTTGGGCATGTTTTGCAGCATAAAATTAAAGTACATAATGACTTCTGAGGATGACACAGCATTGTTATAAATCAAGAAATAAAGGGAAAAAAAGTTAATGTCCTGTATCCTAAGCAAACCAGATTATGATTGACCTCTTAACATTTACGTACACTAGAACATCTCACAGCACTCTTGGTTAGTGCTGTTATCAGGACAGCTATGCATTCTAGCTAAAAGGCATTTAGTAAAAAAAAAGTGCTCAAATTGTATCAGCTACTAATTTATCAAGACAAAACAGTAAGCAGCAAAACAAAAAAAAGAGGGGGTGTTTGAACACTGAAGATGAAACGGTATAACAGACATTTTTTACTTCCTAAAAGTGCCACACTAACACCTGCAGTAACCGCAGTTCAGTATAGGACTGTAGGTGAACTAAGTGCTTCTCAGACTTCCTGTAGCAAAGGACCAGTGTTTTTTTTTTTATTTCCAATACATTACAGATTGGTGTTTCCATAAAGCAACTGCAATAAATAGACTTTGGCACTTACAGATATGCACTGTAGACCCCCCACCTTTTCGATGACTTCTCGTGCTTCAACACCTTAAGACAGTCCAATACTGCAATGAAATAATTGAATTAAGCTGGGGGTATGGGGGCCACCAGTCCCTCAGAAGACGAGGTGTTTTATTTACTCTGAGGTGCTTTTTAGACCTTTTTTTCCCAACTGTTTGATCCTGTGATGACCTTAACAGAAATTTTAACTAAGGAAAGAAGTTTCAGTCTTATATCCTTTCAAGGAAGAAATAAATTGTGCCTAACCCTTAACGTTTAAAGCTGATACAAACATTTCCCAGAAAACCAAGATAACAAATGCTTATAACGATTCAAACAGGGATATTTATAAATACCTAGAAATACCGCCTGCCTGTTTACTAAATAAATGAATAATAGTAATTTCTTATGCACTCCTGTGGTGTTCAATTGAGATTAAAGTGAAAGAACAACTGGACACAATTGTATATTTAAAGTTGTTGTTTTCCTGTACAAATACATCATCACTCCTCATCCCTACGTCCAAATGATTTTACAAAGCTGACTTTAAAGATTACTCTTACATGTATAGCAAGCTCATAGAATAAAATGTTTTGCATTTGCAACCATTTTTGAATGATACAGAATATGAAACCCACATCTGTTATTGTTTAATGACTGCAAGCCCCACCAATTTGTCAGAAAACCAGAAATCTGGTGTAGAATACATTAAAATGTGATACAAAATCAGACACAGTTGAGAGCAACATCTGTGCACACACACACACCCGCACACACACGCACACACAGACACACACACACACACACACACACACACACACACACACACACACACACACACACACACCAGTTACAGCCACTTGTATTACTGTATGCACCTCAGATATCTGCTTGCAGTCAAATAATTGCATATATATGACCCACAGTCATAGTTTAACATTGTCAGAACCATAAAGGGCAACTCAATTCAAAACAGATTTCAGCTGCAAAAATAATTTTGTTTTATTTTTTGAGTAACTACTTTTTGGCATCAAACATCAAACAGGTTGTAAAGGATTCAGGCACTATAGATAAAGACCAGGCTCTCTCTCTCTCTGACAACAGGTAAGCAGTTGATTTAAACATAATTCACAGTACTACAGAAATTCCTTTCTTTATTCTTTAACATTAGTAAGTGACTGAAACTGAAATTTCTGTCATTATTTGGTGACTGCACTCTTTAACAATTTGCAAGAAAGAAAAAAAAGTCACAAATCTGAAGCCCTTAGCTCCCCCAGTAAATCCACCATTGATAATAAAATAGTTTCATGTGTCAGTAGCTACTTCTCCAGCCAGACAGCGGGAGTAACATAAAGCTGGCAAGCTGATCACTTACCTGCGCTGACCTCCCTATAGAGCTCCGTGGGATGTTTATATTTTATTTTTGATAAAATAAAATAGAAAATGGTCCAAGGAACAGCAACAAACAGTTTGGGGACTAGCACTGGTCCATGGATTTTACTTTCAGTAGCACTGCTCTAGACATCAGTTCTATATGATGGAATTATATACAGAATTTCTGCAATAGCACATATGTTGCCCTTTATTGCATTATAGAGTACCAGTGTAAGCAAAGTATTTGCAGGCCCAGCTGGCTTCATTACACCTCATTGATCTTAGAATGGCTGAGGTGCCAACTGGTAAAGATCAGCTCTATGAGGCCAAACTTTCCTATACTACACACACACACACACACACACACACACACACACACACACACACACACACACACACACACACATTCACACACACACAACGTCAATGGCCAATTGATTGAACAAATTTGGTTGACATATACAGATGGTCGACAGGAATGATTGATCAACAAACTCCAGGTGGAGGAATATTCCTTTTCTATGGGGATTGTGTGATCTTGGAGTTAGTATATGTAATTAGTGGGGGGGGGGGTGTAGTGGGTGCAGGGGGCGTACCCTCCTAGAAAAATGATTTTTTTTTGGCTGCATATGGCAAGGATTTTTCTTACTCTTGTACAGTTGACTGTCACCATTTGTGTTGTCGACCTTTTGTGGTTAACATCCTTACTGTTGACATTGTGGTGTGTTGTCATAATTCAACAATCATCTCGCTCTCTCTAAATATATATATATATATATATATATATATATATATATATATATATATATATATATATATACATATATATATATATATATATATATATATATATATATATATACACAAACACACACACACAAACACACACACGCACACACACACACACACACACACACACACACACACACACACACACACACACACACACATATATATATATATGTATACGTCTGAGGGGTGTGAAGGGATTTCCATCCATATACAGGGACATTGCCCTTCTGCAAAAAAAAAAATCTTTATGTTGCAATCCAGTTCTAACCTCATCCAGGTAGAACTCAACAATTCAAAGTAGAAGCAATCTATCCAGCCCAGGCACAACAGCAAGAGCACTAAGCTAGGGGTAGAGATAAGGAATGTGAAATTATGCTGTGACATGCACATTCTGTGAGAAGGACTAAATTAGAAAAGCAATCAGATGTTTTGTCCTGTTTGCATCAAACCCTGCAGCCAAGCTAGCTTTTTTTGTAGTGTCCTGATCTCACTGTAAAAACTTTCCGGAGCTGACAAAGGGCCCATTCTGATGGCTAGGGAAGCCACATTTAGTGGAAGCTAAATCGTTTCCTTCTGGGAGCAGCATGGGGGGGGGGGGGTTACAGCAGTTGTGTATATTTCAGGCGGTGCAGAGATACATATGGTAAGGAAGATGGTGCTGTTTGGTTGTTATATGGGTTGTGAACTGGTTATGGGATTTACTGATTTACTTAAGTTAAAAATGCAGACTTCATATTACAGTTTGTAGTCAATTCAGTAAAAATGCATATTTCATTTTATAGATTATAATTAATTCAGTAAGAAATATAGCTTACAAATGAAAACACAGGCATTTTTTTGGGAAATAGCTTTCCTACATACCTTGATTAAATTTTACTGGTACATAATGGACCTGAGTGCCACCTCCTGTTCTTCTGTTGCCCGCTAAGGTTTGACAGTATCAGCCTATATACATTTATTGATTAGTTTCTACTTCTTAAAGATTTCCAGGGTATGCCTTGCCTCTTATGTCACTATACTCTCTGCCCCCCAGGAGTACTCTATTTTTTTTTTGCTTTCTTGTTCTGACATTCTTTGTTGAAAACATTTTTCTCAGCTACATTGGAACATAATATGCATTCTTGTCTTTGGCAGGGCCTTGTCCACTTGAAAAGGTATAAGCATTTCATATGTTACAGATACAAAATAGTGTCTGGACCAGCCTTAGCACTGTATGATGCCAGAGATCTTTGTGTGTCTCTCCTTCCCCTTACTCTTTCTTCCTCATATGTCAGGCACAAAGCAGGAAAATAATTAATTTATTCAAGAAACAACTCCCATACAAGCCCATAGGCACCCATTATCTACTGTAGTGCACTTTTATTTCAAGGGGCACCCTAGTTTGCATAACATAATGTTTTGTTTCCTAATATTCCAAATATTTTATGTTTTACAATTTAAATAGCAAATGTTTGTACTTGTATTTTATTATGGTAATCAAAAGATATTGTAACATTTCTGGAGGGACAAGGGCAAATGTTTGCCAAGGGCATATATACTGATACTGTATCAATGCTGTTGCTTTTGGGTCCCACAAGTGCTCAATTTGTTATGGGTAAGGTGGACCCACATGCTGTAAAGCAGCAGATTATTGGTTTCAGGAATCATATGGTTATCAGTTCATAGCTTTGGTGTTCCTCAGATTAGTGCCTTCCATTAACCAGTTCCTGCTATTATCAAGTTCCTGCTATTACAAAGTCAATTTTTTTAGTCTCGGCTTTTTCCTCATCAGCTTCATCTGCCCACCCCCGTTCACTGTCCTGATATGTTACTGTTATTGCCTTAAATATGTGACGTGTGTTTAAGGGCATTCGCATTCTTTCCCATGACACTGACCATTTTCTAGTGCAAAGCTCTCTGCTATCTGGCATCAGTAGGAAAAGTTGCCTACTGAGAATACTCCCAGCTGTTCCAGCCATGACCGTTTACTCCTCTGTTCTGTACATGTTTGCTTTAATGAGACATAGATGGCTGTAAGCACAGGAGGACAAAAATAAATTAACCCAACAGAGGTCACATTTTTGGGCTTTCAAAAATGTATACATTCATCAGGATTGTACCCTTCTAACCACTTATATAAGCAAATAAGGAATGTTATTATTTAGGTTTGAAGCAGCTGTCATGTTGCGATGGTAAATAAACAACAAATGCGTAATTCAGGAATTCAGGAATGGACTTTTTTTTACTACACTATTCCCCATATCTGAAATAGTGATTTAGAGCAAATTAACAGAAAGTCAAGTAGTTCATGCGAACAATAAATTCAGCAGTAAAGAAAACAAATATGTTGGTTGTGTTCATTAATATCTTTGTATTTTTTTTTCTGTCAACTAAAAAGTTAAAAAGTGATGACTTAGAACTGTTTTAGTGAAGAAAACATACTCTGTCTGGAACTTCTGAATTCTCTCTGCTCTGTTTCTAAGTGAATATCAGGAAAAAATAAGCACCCCACATTCAGAAACCCAGAAAACAAACAGAACAATAACATGCTAATAGATTCTATGTGGCCCATTCAGACTGATCTTGTGGCATATTTTTTAAATTCTATTGCCACTGGTAGTCATCCATATTTTTCTTACTGTTTAAAACATGAGCTCTTCTCACACAAACATTCCATAATTCTGTGCATGCTAACAGGGTAGAAGGCCAGCATATTGTTTAGCCACTGTACACCATGGCATGCTGTTAGCTATAGTCAAACCAACTATGGTTCATTGCTGGCTATATGCAAAGTATAAAGGCTTAAGCTCTACTCTGCAAGTGTAACTGTATTATTATGTGTTTGAGGCATGAATTCCAAGACATTCACCTCAAGAGTGAAGCTTGAGAGGTACATCTTGGTATCCATGTCAAGAACACATAATAGTAGGCTAGGATCGGACACCCAGTCATGATTCTTTGTTGTGAATGGAGCTTTATTTTCTCCATGTACATTCAGTTACAGAAAAATAATTGAAAGCGTTTTGTGGTTTTCAAAGCCATAGAGCACTTAGTGAGCTCTGTCAGACAGGCAGTAACATATGTCTTACAGTATAGCAAGAGTTTAGGACAAAGTCAGAGACAGACTATTATCGGTTTTGACAGCAGGCAGAAATTAAGCTGTTTTAAATGCTAACTCTGCTGGCTGGCTCTGTCAGGTCTTAGTGCCTAGCATACTTCTCAACCTCACAACCCAAAAATCTGGACAAACCCAGAAAAAAATGGGGGTTAAAGGTCCAAAAACAGGGACGAATTATAAATATTGCTCCTTTGGCATCATTATATATTTCTTAAGGGATATGAAGTCTGAAACTCAATTTATCATTATTTTAGTATTAATTTAGTGACTTTAATCCCCAATGGTTTGCCAGAAAACCACACATTTTATGAGTAACAGATTAAAAATAAGAGGCATAAATCTGAACATTCTGTGAAAATCTGGACAGTTAAGAGGTATGGTGCCTAGTGACAGACTCAATCTTAATGGCACTTTGGAAGGTGATTAACAATTGTTAAGATCAAGTCTTGCACCACAGAAGCACATAATTAGTTTGTCTCATCCCCAATACTGGAGCGTAACCACAGTGCTCCATGCACTACATACAGGATTATGATCAAGATCTTGATCATAACAATATTATTATGTGTTCAAGACATGGATGGCAAGAAAGTCACATCAAGATCGAAGCACAAGAGGTGAACCTTGACATCCATGCTAAAACACATAAATGGTTGCAATCATTGACTGGATCATAATTATTTGAAGTTTTATCTACTCCATGTACTATCAGTTACAAAAAAAAGTACAAAATGTTTTCCCGCCTTTGGAAGCCAGTGAAGTTTATTTATTTATTTATTTGTTTGTTTATTTATTTACATTTGTTGACCGGGAGTGTCCGACTGGACGTAGGTCCATTTACAGCGGAGGCCCGGGGAGAAAAGCTCCACAGTTAAAATAAACAGACAGTAGTTACATTGGATTACATAGCGATTAACAATTTGATTAGCATAGCAATTAATTACAAACATATTTACAGATGAAGAACATAGTACATTAGTAGACAACTAGAATCTTTATCTGCGAAGTACATAACAGATGTTAACAAATGTTACAATAAGAAGTTCCTGCTGTATAATAAGTACTAGGCTTATGAGCATCTGGGCTTGCTATAATCAAGGTAGTTAGTGGGTTGGAAAGAAAGGTAGCGGTTGGATGGGGTGGGTGATATTAGAGTGTGAGTTGCAAGGGCATAGCCGGCATGTTTTTAGGTGCGCTTTTAGTAAAGTTTTGAACTACTTTAGAGAGTGCTGTCACAGAGACAACATGTGTATATTCTGTCATTTGTTTATGAATTCTGCCAGGGGGTTAGCAAACGAAGAAAGTCAGGGACAGTTTTTAAATATTGCTCTAATTTACTTAAAAAGGTTATTTACAAAATGCGTTTTGTTTTAATATGCATTTTGTAAACAATAAGAAGAGTAATCCTGGCATTTTTGACTGACTGTAACCTTCCGCGGCCAAAGCAAAAATATAAGGCAAGATAGGGACAGCTGAGAGTGAAGGATGTCCCTTGTGTAAGACCCTACCATAACAATGCTTAGGGGGTGTATAATAATTGTTACACATTCCTGAATGCATTGTTATGGCTATGTCTCATGCAACAGAAGCACTTTCAGGTCTTTTTTCCATGATATTGAAGCATTGGCACTAAATTGTTTCTATGTACAGATTGTAAAATTATACGAATGCTGCAACAATATCACCTAAAGGGCAAGCTAAACAGTTTTTTTCAATTTGTAATGTATAATGTGTATGATTTTCTGACTGCAGATTCTATCTATTGTTTCAAGGTACTTCTCTTTCTCTCTTCTCACAAGAAGCATATAAGTGTCCTTTTTTCTGGGCAGCCATAAAGTGAAGTAATGAGCATCCTACCATCAGCTGAATGTGGATGAATTTGGATGAATGTGGAAGTTTTCCTTATGCCCTTCCAGTACGTCGAAGAATGCAATGGAGACTACTACTCTTTGTTGCGTCCATTCATGGATTAAGAATGTATCTCAATTTGTGGAATGTGCTCCTTCCACAAGAGACCTCTCAGGTACAACCCCTGACCTCTGACAGGAAACTTCCTACCTCAATGATTCTGCGCTGACTCCCTATGAGGAAGAAAGCTCTGCCTCATCTGCTCCAGTCAGTCACCCTTTTCTGACCATTCATTACCAGGTCTGCTAGTTGAACTCAGTCCACTGACGTTACAGGCTTGCACCTTACATTCACACCGATGGAACAGAACATTTAACATACACTAACTAACACCATATACTATAATATTTGTAAATATTTATTTTATGATTAATATTATTTGGCCATACTGTTTTAAATGTTAATAAAAAGTTCTAATTAAATGCTACTGTTGTTTAATAGGGCAGTTAAAATTCCTATTATAGTGAAACAAGCACGGATAAATCAATGCTGGGGTATACAAGCTTTACTACAAACTTCTAACATGATAAGGAACTGAAGGAACCAAAAACACACAGACACACACACACACACACACACACACACACACACACACACACACACACACACACAAACATGCACATAGACACACACACACACACACACACACACACACACACACACACACACAAACATGCACATAGACACACACACACACACACACACACACACACACACACACACACACACACACACAAACATGCACATAGACACACACACACACACACACACACACACACGGACATAGACACTCACACACACACACACAAACACACACACACACACAGACGCGTGCGCACACACACACACACACACACACACACACACACACACACACACACACACACACACGGACATAGACACACACACACACACGGACATAGACACACACACACACACACACAGACGCGTGCACACGAGCGCACACACTCTCACACACACACACACACACACACACACACACACACACGCATATAGATACTCACACACACATTCTCATGCACATGCAGTTAAAGACAAGGATGAGAGTGTATGAGGAATGCTGGACTCTCGGCAAACAACATTATATCACCCCATCAGTTTCTCCTGTAGAATGGCTAAGATCTGCTGACATGTTTGTCTGCAGTGGACGCAGTCTTACTGAGAATCACAGGTCAATGTACTAAGAGGCCAAAACTGTCAGTGTAGCATAGAATGTGGGATACAGATAGATGACTGCTGTGTCATCAGCAAACTCAGTCAAGTGGTACTTCACTGGCTCTGTATGTGTTAGTGTGCTGTCCTAGTTTGTTAGGAAACACACTCCTCAATGCAGTTAAAATCTGCTATATCTAAGGAGCACCCATGTGCTCAGACATCCTAAGGTGAGAGGCAGGAGTTTCATCCCTTTGGTACTGGCCTGTCACTGATCAACAGACAGATGGAACTGTGATTATAGCAATCTCACAGCGATGCTACATAAAGCTGTTGACTTTGGGTCTATATCAGATTATCGAAGTTTTACTACTTCGAATCACTAAACATCGAACTTTAGTGATTGAAGTAGTAAAACCTTGAAATCTGATATAAACATTTTAAAAACAAAAAAAAATAAAAACAAAAGGGGGCAGGCAGGGGAGCAAGCCCCCCTGCACCCCCCAAACCCCTGCTATTTAAATATACCAAATTCAAGATAGCATTTCAGTGCAATACAGTGCAGAAATGGAAGATTTACGTTTCCTACACTGTTGCACGATTTCTGAGTTGGTATATTTAAGTAGCAGGGGTGTGGGGGGTGCCGGGGGGCTTGCACCCCTGCTTACACCCTTTTGTTTTGTTTTGATTTTTGTTTTTAAAATGTTTTTATTGGATTTCAAGGTTTTACTACTTCGATCACTAAGGTTGAATGTTTAGTGATTCGAAGTAGTAAAACTTCAATAATCTGATATAGACTCTTGACTTTTCACTGTCTGTGTGTGTGTGTGTGTGTGTGTGTGTGTGTGTGTGTGTGTGTGTGTGTGTTTGCTGCACACTTGCATGTCCGTGTATATGTTTGTGCGCATGTGTGCCCATGCAGTTGTGTGTGTGTCTGTGTCTGTGTATCTGTGAGTCTGCGTGTTGCATAACCAAATATCTACTGTTAAGGCACTGGTTCTGCTCTGTTAGTAAGGTGTTACTGAACTATGAAGTTCCTGAGCATCACAGTGGAACAGAAGCTAAATGACTACTCATGCAGAGTCCTTGTTCATTTCTACCATGCATAAGAATGGAATAAGCTACTGTGAGATGGGTCAACATGTATGAGAGGCTAGTTTTAATGGATGCATGATGGGAGTAGAGAACTCCATTCAATACTTATGAAGGACACATGGCTGGAGAACAGGAAATAATGCAATGCCTATTATTTGTCATGTGTTAGTTTATAACTAGTGCTATGAAAGTATATAGATCAGATATGTTGCAAGCAAAGTGCTACACATGGAGAGAAAATGAGAGGATAGGAAACATGGTAACAGTCTAGTCAGACCTCATATAATGCAGATGGATATGCTTTTTGAACAAAATTCATTAAGAAATGAATGTCATCCTCCTTTGCACATTTATATAGCAAATTCTATTGTAAATAATTCACAGCTATGTGGACTACTCATACCATACATACAGCAACCACTACCTATACTTTTAGCTATTTTTGTATATAATCATTTGTATTTCATTATGTATTTACTTATCTAACTACACTTGTAATATTGATATTTTACGTGCCTTATAATATTTGAAAGATGTACTGTACTAAGTTTCTGACTTCAGCATTTTGTAACCCTAGCTTAACCTGAACTAGTCAGACTGAATCTTTGTTATATCCCAGACAAAAATAAACAAATAAATAAATAAAAATAAATGAATGGTTTTGTCTGCTGACAAAAGAGTGAAGCATTGCATTACTTAGATTAAAAGTATAGCAAAAATATGGAAGAGATGGAGTTTGTAACATAAGCTAAAGATCATTTAAGATATTTTTGCTGGCAAGTGAAAAGGGCTTAGAACTTGTAAGCTTAAGGAATTTTTTTAATAGACAGACCATCTCTCTGCCAGAGGTAGATTTTATTTTTTGCACAAACCCACCCCCAGGACCTCATCAACTCTCTCTACTACTGATATCAAATTGGCCAGTTCATTCAAGAAAAATGTGAGCTAGGCTTCCCCAAGCTAGATGAGAGCTTACAGGTCATTTGTTTCTGCCCAGAAAATATGATCATCGCTTCCATTCGAAAATGAACATTGTGTGGTAGGGAGCAGGCATGCTTCTTGGTCCTTGGAAGGTGAACTACCCTCTCTGCTTGGGAGCACCCTTTTGTCCCTTGGCAGGTCCATGGCACTCAACCATTGCTGTCTGCTGAGGGGAAGCATGCCTCCACTCGCAAACTCCCCTCAGCTACCTGGTGCAGATGCACCTTGATAGCATGTGCCTTGTGGGCTCAAACTTTACTAGGGAACACCCAGTTCTCCTACTGCCACCCCAGAGATGGGCGAGCTGGCAATGGCTGCTCCCTCCTATCCTCCCTGGCCAGTTCACACAGACACCTAAGCTACTTTTCAGATTTTAGTTGTCTGCAGTACATTCAAACTCTACCCTTCTGTGCCACAGACCTGGCTCTAGTGATAGGTTCTAGCTTAGTGCAGAAGAGAAAGTGGTGCTTAATGCAGGGTTGGATAGTTACCAGTTAGGATGTAAATTGGGAAAGACTGTCTCAGAAGAAAAGGAGGGATTAGGTATTAAGGCAGCAGACTTAAGATATAAACAAATTCAAAACAGAGCAGAGGAAAAGACAAGAATCACTTAATGTGCAGTGCAAGGAGTCTGAGTATGAAGACTGTCCCTGATTTTCAGGGACATCCCTGATTTTGACTCAGATTTTAGCTCTGTCCCTCTTAATCCCTTCTAAAACTGGTGACCTTTAGAGAAAAGGTGGTGAATTATACTTAATAAATAATGACAATAATTAGTGTTCTAGACTTCTTTTACTTCAAAAACTGTATAATAATTCACATTCTCTTGTTCTGTCAATGTCTCTATTTAACAGTACTAATATTTTAAAAGTGACCCGATTGTCCCTGATTATTTCTGTATTTGTCCTTGATTCTGTTGAGATTTATCCCTGATTTGTTGAGAGCTATGGATGGAATTAAAGAGCGTGATACAGATGGGGAATATGGACATTGATGGTTCACAGAAACATGGGACTGTGACAACATTGGGTGACTGGCTATAAATCGCTCAAGGGGTAACAAAGAATGGCTGGATGGAGGTGCAGCAGCAATCAACATAAAGGATGGTGTCAAATTTGACATCAAAGATGAAGATGAAGACCAATCCATGAAGGGGGAGGGGGGAGGCTGAGTCATGAGTTAAGTGCCTTGACAGTTAATGCAGAGGAAAGAGTAACCTGATGAAATTATATAGTGTATCAGCCCCCAGATATATGAAGAGGGGAAGAAGAGAGACTAGAGAAGAAAAGAAAATAAAGGGATGAGGTAGGAGGAAGAAGGTAGTACTGCTGATAGATCAGAATGTGTCAGGAGCAGACAGGCAGATTCTGAGCTTCATTGTAGACAAGGAGATAGGATACACTGAGAATTTGCACTTTTAGAGGCTTAGCTTAGCAGGACAGTACCAGAAAGGATAAAATTGTGGATGTGGTCTGAAGCAAGGTAGAATAAGTTGTGGATGTCCAGGTGAAGGCACCAGTAGTCAGTGGTGATTATGTCACTATATGGTTAAGTGCATGCATTGAGGTTGAAAATGCAAGGGTAAAAACAATGGTGTGGGACTTTAGAAGGCTACATTACACCAAGTTTGGATTGAGGGTCAGAGACGAGTTAGAAGATTAGGAGCAAATAGAGGCAAGAAACAAGCTAAGGGAATGGGTCAAGGATGGATTCCCAGAGTTAGAGCCTAGAACAGGTAAAAAGTAAAATATGGGACAATGTATTACACAGGGAAATGGAACTGGAGTTTAGGGCAAAATATTGAGCATAGAGGTACTAGAAGGGGGTGTGAGAAGGCACAGTACAACATGGCTTGCAGAAGGGCAACAAATGTGATGAAAGCAGTGAAAGAGTGAGGTGAAATAGTTATGACAAAAGGGATTAAGACGAGGAACAAGAATCTTTTTAGTTAAATAAACAAAAGAATGGAGAAAGGAACAAATCTGTCCAGGCTATTTAAAATGGAAGGGAACTCACAAAAGAATAGAAAAAATCAGAGATACTGAATGAATAAATTGCTTATGTCTTCATAAATAAAAGGAAAAGAGGGTGTCATGGTAAAAAGGAATGTGCACATTGTGCATAGAGGAGTGGCCTTACAGCATAATAGAAAGTGAGGAGGCGGACACAGAATGGGTTGCTAAGAAGGGTAATGCACAAGAAGCAGATTGGTGACCTCTAAAGATAACCTATAGATCACTACCATTATAGAAAAGCATGAAGACTGGAGGAAAGCAAGCATGGTACCCTTATCCAAAGGCAAAGCAGGAAAAAATTGGGAAATTTCAAGCCTATTAATTTAACAGCAGTTGGCAGAGCGAAAGTCTTAAGGGGGCAGCTGGTTGTTTTCCTAGAAGATAACAATCCCACAGGCAGCAACTGACCTTTTTTCATGATTAGGAGGCAGTTCAGTTTTATGACTAGATTTCAGGTGAGCTTGGAAAACGAGTACCACTGGACAGCTTGCAGAGTTCACTGTGGCCTTTCACTCAGTCCCACACAGCAGGTAGCTGATAGAAAAACACTGGAGGAGTCAGAACCAGGATCAAGACTGTGGAACTGGATAGCTACATCACTGTAAGATAGGACACACGGGATTGTGGTAAAAAGGACAGCGCCAGGAATAAGGAAACTGACCAGCAGAGCACCACATGGGTTATTCCTATGTCCAGTACACTTCTAAGTGTTTGTTTCACATATACCTAAGAAAACAAAGAACACGATCACCATCTTTACTGATGATACAAAGATAGGTGCAACAGACTTTGACTATGAGTTGCCAAGATTTATTAAGGTGATGTGTGAGAGAAATCTAAGAAAGGATTTGAAAAGACTGAGTACATGAGCAGAATGGTGGCAGTTTATTTCAGGTAAATGCAAAATACTGCAGCTGAGACACAATAATATTGGTGTGGAATATCAACTAGGGAATGAAGCTGATGGTATCAGAGCAGGAAAAGGACAGAGGAAATGAACTATAGATCTCAACCAGTTGAGAACACCTTGTCCAAAGTGAGAGTTTAGTGTCTAGAGCAAAACGGTGTGGTGTATTCAGAGCACAGATTCAAAGCAAAGAGGTAATGCTTCCACTACAGTGGGCCTTGATCAGGCAATATTGTGATTAACATATGCAGTTCTGAAGACCATACAGGGAAAAGAACATCAGGATGCTGATGGGAACACAGAGGAAAGCTACGAGGATTGTGAATGGGATGCAGAGGGCAGGATATGATAGCAGATTAAAGGAGCTGGAACTTTTTTTCACTACAGACCAGAAAAGATGGTGGACATAATATGGGTGCACAAGATAAAGTCAAGAAGATGAGAAAGGAATATCTTGAACAGTAAGTACAGATGAGTGACGAGATAACACAGGAACCAAACTGTAGGAATTATCAGCTACCTGGATTTCAGAGTTCTTGTTCACACCGAGTGCTATGGGCCATGTAATGTGTTACCAGAATGACTGGTGGAGAGGAAATTCACAGAAGCATCTCAAACGGCATGTGACAGGTAGGAAAAAAGGGTGATGGGGAGGATGTAGGATACTAAATGCTTTCAGAAGATTGACTAGTTAGACTTACTGTCACCCTCTGCCATGAAGTAAACGTAATGCAGGTGAATCTGAGTCAGTGTTAGGAAAGGATGTGGGAGACAGTAAGAAAGGCAGATGCACAGAAGCTGGTTTCAGCTCTTGAGCAGATTTGAGAGATTTGGTTTTGTTTTGTTGGCTTGTATATATTGGAATATAAGAGATGCAATGGATGTCTTTGCATGAATAAGATAATCTGCAGAGACCTTGAGTTCAATTATATTAAGGAAGGGGTGACTAGAGTGAAACTAGTTGAATGTTGTGTGGAGGATGGGGCTTCAACCTCCATATAATATCAGAATTTGATTTTACATATGTATTCATGTTTGAATGTATGTATTTTATTCATTACGATTGCATATTACATTTAAGTTTGAAATAATGATGCCCTTGAGATAGTTATTTGTATGTTTGTAGTATGCTATAATTGTTGGTGGAAAACCATATACATGCCATGAAGAAGCATGCGAATGGCAACTTATTCAGGGCTGGGAGACACCATTTATAGAATTTCAGCAGAACTTTATAGAAACCTGGCCCATCCTGAACAACCTCAGTAGCTTCCCAAATGTTGTTGAAACAGCTTTTACAGTGCAGTGCTGACTTTCATACAAGCCTTTGCTTTTTGTGGTTATAACCATGTTTCATTTTTTCACTGTTTTAACCAGACTTCTGTGGATGAAAGGATAAAGGGAATGTAAAATGGGGGATGCAAAATACAATATCAAATATAAGGAATTATGCAATCATAGATTTGTAAGGCATTCCTTTCCTTTCATATCTTCCAACTAGCCAGACTTTTACAAAATGTCCAGATTTTTGCCTCATAAAATTTGTGGGTTTCTGACAAATTACTGAGGATAGAAATCACTAAATAATGACATACATTTGAGTGTTAGACTTCATATCCTTCAGAAAATGCATGCAAACATAAATCCTGTTACTCTACCAACTTTCTAAGTTTATAAGAGCAATATTTAAAAACTATCCCTATTTTTGAGCCTTTGTACCCCTGTAATTTTAGGCTTTGTTCAGATTTTTTCTGATAAGAGTTTGGGAGGTATGCTTCCTTTATCATTAACAGTCTCTGAGATACAGAGAAATCATTCCACCGACATGAAAAGTGTCTACCACAGGAGGGTCAGTTTACATGATTGCAGTAACTGCAGTTCAAACACGTTTTGCCACAATGATAAAGAACTTATTATTGGCTAATTTGCATTTCACTGAATCACCTGTAATACCTCAGTGCTAAATAAAACCATATCAGCATATGAAATACAAAACAATTGAGAACTATGGGCATTAAGGCTTTTACAGTACCCACCTTCAGACTGAACTTTGCCCCCCAAAGAAGGCCAGGCAAGTTAGGCCTGGAGTGAATTTGTGAATACCCATCAAATCATCCAGTTCCTATTTGAAAGAATATAATGTATCACACTACTTATTTTGCAGAAGGGGTTTATTCCACAGGTGTGGAAAGTGCTTTGTAATAAACCTATCTCTCGACCTTGTTTTATTTATCTGCTGGTGAAGATTTGGATCAATTAGTTCTGACAGCTGTGGGGCTACTCAGTTTGTGGATTTGTTGCATTTTTCTGCTAGTCATCATCCCCCACACTAGCATTTGAAGTAATAGATTTCAATTGGGCCTCTTAATTTAGCTAAACTTCTGTTAGCAAGCCCTCATTTTATCTATACAATTGTTCATTATTTATTGCAATCCATCTTTAAACCTTTCCCATCTGTTTGCATGCCCTTTTGTACCATACTGTATGGCAGTTTTCAATTGCACAAAATCCTCCTGAAACTACTGAAAAAACTTGTCAATCTTACAAAAGGCCAGATTCGCCTTACAAAGTGTAGGTGGTCTAGTTTATTTTTTTCAAAATGGCTGCACATTGATCAACAGCATAATTTTAGCTCGCCTGGTGTGAAACTGATAGATAAGAGCCAGTAGTTCTGCCAGTTTCAATAAACTCCAGCAATTGGCTAGTAAGTAAACCTCCTGGGTGCCAGCAAAGAAGAATCTTAGAGAGCATGAAAGAAAATCAACTAAAAAAAGGTGAAGAGAAAACACTGACTCAAAAGAATCCTGCAGCTGTTCAGCAAAAAGCTGTTCAAGCTCCAGCTTTGGTAGACGAGATGGATTCCACTAATTTAGAGGAAAAAAAACAAATCAAATGTGCTCAGAGCTGATAAGAATAAATGAAACACTGAAGAAATATATTAACTCAAATAACAAACGGATGGACAAAATGGGAGGAACTTTAAACAGCCATTTAGAAGAACTGATAAAATTGCAAACATCAGAGGCTGAAATAAAGGAAAAAGCTGGCTGAATATGAGACTTCTCAAAAAGAGCTGTTTCAAAAATGGTGTAGTTAGAGGACAGAGCATGCAGAAAAAAAACTGAGATTTTCAGCTGTACCAGAAAAACTGAAATTAACAGACTATGTTAACTTTATGAAAGCACAAATAAGTAACTAGACTGGTATTCCACAGAAGGATTTCTTAACTGAAAGGGCACATTGTGTGTATGCTCCAAACCTGGTCATAAAAAAGCAGCCAAGACCTGTATAAGTAAAGATGCAATCATACCAGCAGAAGGAGATGATGCTGACAAAATTGTAGCAGAACAGCAAAGTTTTAAAAATTGGAAGAAGACCAGCAATGCAGAAATCAGTGAATAAATGTGAGACTATAAAGCATCAATCACATTTGTGAAATATGGCTTTACAAGAAGTAGCTAAAAAATATTGGACCTTTGTGGACTTTGTTAAATTTGTGGGGGACTAAAAGGCTTATACACTGCTTCATGTCATTAATGCTTGAAAGGACACTTAAAGGGGGAAAATAAAAATAACTAAGTAAAGCAATTTTTTGTTCTTAACAGTATTTGTCTAAACATTTCATGATCTGAATTGCATTTCATATGGTAAAGCATTTTCAGTGATTCTTGTACCTGATGAAGATACTAAAGTAAGCAAGTACTTTTTTCTTTGTTAGTTTTAAGAAACATAGCATTACAATGTAAAAAGAGAAGAAGGGCTGGACAAAAGTTGTGTAAGTTAATAGGCTGTATTTGAGCTGTTAGAGTTGGGGGTGGGTGTAAAAGTGCACATATTATAATATATGTAGAGGTGAGATTGTTCCTTTTACTTTTGCATAGGTGAATGCCTGGATTAATGCCCTTGGCTTAATCTAATAACAAGTTTTTTTGTGTGCATGTGAGTGGGCTTTAAAAACAAGAGACCACTCTGAATGTAATTTATAGTTTTCCTTTAGTAAATAAATTTCAGTGTGAGTTGAGAAGTTTGCAGCTAAGGACAGCTGTACATTCTGTTCTTGTGTTCCCATGGAAACAAGCTGACTACAGGTGAAAGCAACAAATCTCAAGATGTCTGGACATTGTTTGCTGAGAAAAACATAAAATGAAAAGGTACAAGAGCAAGCAGCTTAGTAAAAAATAAAGTTTGAAATTATCGGAAGCATATAAGAGATAGCAGTTTTTCTGGTCTCTAAATTCTTCAGCGCATTTACAAGAAAAGTGTATAATTTACTTTTATTTTAAGATAGCCAGAGTACTTTTTCTTAAAGGAGAACAATGGGATATTAAAGCAGATTGCTCAACCTGCTATCTCTTTTAGTCCCTGTTATTTGATCCCGGTTCAAAAAATAATCACCACGGCTTTAAAAAGTAATCCACTCTACTGTTTTACCTTGTAGGCTTCCCACCTTTTTGTACTGTTTTAATTTCAGTTTGAAAACCCAGTTGAAAAACCTCTAGCTGGCTCTTATTTGCTGATGTCATGTCTGCCAGACCTCTTGCTGTAGTTACCAGGATGTTTTCTCCCACAAAGTGATGTAACCACTGCCTTATTTGTCTGCTATATAGAAGAGGCAGTGAACCTCCCTCATAGTGATGTCAGAGCTGCCTTGCCCAGCCCACTCTATTCTAATATAAATGACAAACTATAATCTCAATTATCTGAACTGTCCTACTGATATGTGACAAAGTACAGTGAGGAAGTACAAGCAACAGTAGAGTAACAGCTGCATGAACAAAGAGCATACATTTGCAATGACCATGTGTACACATTAATTGCATCATTTTACATAGGAAACAGATGTCTGTCACAATTAAAAGACAACACTACATAAGATTACATGAAGTATGTGGTACCTTAATCTTAAATTACCTCTTAAATAAACATGCGACTACTGTCATGCAAGTACGTGAAATATATCATGTTTATGGACTATCAGTTGTTAGCTATTTAACCAAACTGGAAGGAAAGAAACCAGGAGTTTGATGGTTTGCAAAGCTATAATTTCTCCCAGTGCTATGGAGCTCAGATCTAAATTTGACAGCAGGAGGAGTGAAACAAAAAATGTGCCCCACTGTAAGGAAGAGGCTGAGACAAAACAGTACATTAGTCAGGTCACCTGCTGTGAGCTGTCAATCACATGCAGATAATGGGCCAAATTACCCTTAGCACTTTGACAGCTAGGGAAGGTAGGTGTGACAGGGGAGGGGAAATACCTTGAAGAAATATAATTCAGACTTGACAAAAGAAATCAAGTTAGCATCTCTAAGAGGAAGCAGCAATAAAATACACTTTTCAATTCTGTTCTGTGGCATTTGCACTGCTTGTGTTTGAAATAGTCATTGAAAAAGGAAAAGAAATGTTAACCAAACTAGGTGACTACAACACAGCAGTGAATGTCTGTAAAATCAGTGCAGTGACAGGAGCTTTAGGGAAAAAGTGGCAGACATGATGCGATTATTTAGAGATAAACAATGAATTCTGGGATACCTAGAGGCAGACTAAACAATCAGAATAACTTCAAGATGCCAGACTCCATGTGGTCAGACTCAGAAATTACGTATAAAAATATCTAAAAACCTGTAAATAGTCCCAGAGTGGTGTTAAAATGTAGGAAACACCAAACCATGATGACATAAACATATTTTTGAGTCTGTGGGCACAATTCACCTTTAAGGCTATAAGTTATGCTTTCTGAAAGCATGCAAGCTCTTTTTTCACATTCGGGAGGGGGATCAAGATAAGACAAGAACAGGCAGCAATTCGTGTAAGTAGGAGCATAGGCAGTAACATGCATCTTATCATAGATAACTATAATTTTAGATTAGTTAATGCTTGTGGGTGCAACTGTTGATTTGGGACAATTGTTCCTATCAGCAGGGTTAAACATCTTTATTTAAATATGTACATCATTTTGTGTGTTTGTTTTAAGTCAATAGGTTCTGGGGGTGTTCTGGGGGGTTGTTCTTTTTTTCAGGGTTTTCATTAAAATAAAAAGTCTTGCAAAAAATGACAAAAGGTTAAAATGAAGATGACAAAAACAAGTGAATAAAGTTTCAACCTGCCAAACATTAGTGAGTGCATGTAACACAAAAGCTGAAAATATAAACTTAAAAAAATATGTCATATATAATAGTAGGGAATAATAACTTCTTATAATGGCTACAATATCCATATTTCTTGGAATGCAAATGGCCTCACAGGTATAGACAATAAAGTAAAAGTTTGAATTATATTAAGAAATGCAGAGAGCAAATAGCAATGCTACAGGGGACCCATTTTGAAAAACATTGAGCATGTGAATTTGATAAAGAAAGGATTTCAGTATGGATCTTCAGCAGGATATCAGGGACAAAGGAAAAGTGGAGTATTTATACTAATTGCTAAAGGACCTCCAATAGTGGGAAAATATGCTAATATATATTAATATAAGGTGCTACTGGCAAGGCAGGAGGATTACCCTTCTATGCATTTCTATTACAGCTAAAGCTATTTTGGAGATTAAGAATATTTTGGAAGAAATAATCAGCTTTCAGCAGGGAATATTACTTATAGGTGGTTACTGGAACTTGACTTACAACAGTAAGGATGTATCTGGGAGACCTAGAAGGAAAAACATAAATAAATACTGCAGATTTCTGATGACATTTATGAAAATATTTGGTATGGAAGATGTGAATTCAGTAATAGGAACTGAGACATAAATTACAGAACATTGCCCAAGGTACAATAACCTTGTAGACTATACAGAAATTATATTTTCACAGAAGCATGTACATTTAAATGAAAGCTTCAGCACAAATCCAATAACTATTTCAGATCATGTGCTAATAAGCTTCTGACCCCCCCCCCAAGACTTTCTGCATTGGAGGGAAGCCTTCTAGCTTATCAGTTGAAGTGATAAGCACTAAGTAGCCTATCTACCACAAGAGTGGTTTCTGGCCCAGAAATTGTAGTTTATTGGCCGTTTGGGCATTTTTTCCATCTATTTCAACAGTCTGGTTTAAAAGCCCATGTTTGCACTTGTTTCCCACCTTTCCTATAACTAGTCTAGTCCAGATACAGATTTGCTGTATCCAGGACTGTTTGTAAGCTTCTGATCTCCCAAGCCTTTCTGTGTTGGAAGGAAGCATTCTAGCTTATCAGTGGGAATGGTAAGCACTAGGTAGCTTATCTACCACAAGATCCAGGTACAGATTTTTAGTTTTAGAACTTGAATTTGCTTATTCGTGCTCAGCACTTGTTCAGAACTTGTTATTAGCACTAAATAAGCTACAAATTCCTACAGCACTCAACTTTCCTCTTTACCTAGAGGAAAACAGTTTTTGTACTTACTTTCCTCACTTGCTTAGAGAAAAACAGCTCTTATACACATTTTCCTCACTTGTCTAGAGGAAAGTTTTTTTTATTCAGGCATGGACCCTTGGAGGGTCAGCTCCCAGTGTTCTCTCCTGTCTATCTGATGAATCTGGACATCTTGAGGCAATGTAGCAATTGCCTCATGTACACAGACAATCCTCTCCTCCTACCACCCAACACCACAACCTGTGAGAGATGCACTTATCTAGCCAAACTGGAAGTAAAGCTCTTTCCAAACAAGACTGAACTTGACAGTCAAGAGGAAAAGGTAAACACTTGCACCACACCACACTCATCACATAGTCCCACTAAACCTACACCACCAAAATCCACACACAGAAACACAAAAGCATTTGCAGAGGCTCTCAATAATAATCTGCTCAAGTAACAGAGACCTGCAAAGCAGAAACACAAGCAACCTCCACAACCCCAACACAACCCAAATGACACAAAGCCCACAGACTCAGTGTGCCAATAAACCACAGCCCATAAGGCAAACTAGTGTACCCAACACACTAGTCATAGGTGACTCTATAGTCAGGCACACTGATGTCCCACTCACCAGGCTAAACAGGGAGAAGGTTACTGTCAGCTGCCTGTCGGGCGGCAGGATCCGCCACATAACACACGCACTCAAGTCACTCCAAACAAGTACAAATATAACTTTGTCATTGTCCATGTTGGTTTGAATGACCTGAGATGTACCTCCCTGGACTACATGAAAAGAGACATGGAAGAGCTCTCTGATCTTGTAGCTCAGGCAGGTATGACCGTAGCTCTGAGTAGCTTCCTGCCATCACCCAGAATGATACTGCAGTACAAGGACAAAATGACTTCAACAATTGGATAAGCTTCTGGTGTCATTCTAAGGGGATCCAGTATCTGTCTGCCTGGGATGACATGGTCAACAGACCATGATGCTTTGCCAGAGATGGCTTGCACCTGTCACCCCTGGGATTCTGGATACTGGCTATGGCTCTTGCCAGCCCTATAGTGCCTTATTTAGGAAAGGTTCAAATGACAAATTCACCACCGTAACAGGAACAGGCAAGCAAAAACTGAGGGTAATGCTACTCAATGCTAGAAGTCTAAATCTCTAAATGAACTCACTCAAGGCACTCCTTAAAATGGAAAACATCGATGTCTGTGCTGTGACTGAGACCTGGTTCAAGGCTCTAGAGAGCAACACTGCATTACCAGGCTATAACACATACCACACTTTTCGGCCATCTAATGTGGACCAGAACACCAAAGGCGGAGGTGTGTCCATATTCATTAAGGATATCCACACCTCCAGGCTAGTTGTGCAGCATAATGCATCCGAGGTTATCCAAGTGCAACTAACTCTGGGCAAAACTGCAATCCAAATTGTAGCTTGCTACAGATCCCCCACTGTGCCCCAGGATTCCCACTCCTCTTTTCTTGATATACTGGAAAATATTAGGGTTTAACCAAACACCCCAATAATGGGTGATTTCAACTACCCCACCATTAACTGGGAAAACTACTCATGTACCAACTCCTTTGCTCAACACTTTCTGAAATTCATAAATTCCTATGCCCTGGATCAACTTATCCACACTCCCACCAGGGGCAACAATATCCTAGACTTCATCATTACCAACATGAGTGACCGGTGTTCCACACCTGAAATAAACTCCTCATTGGTCAGATCTGACCACAAGCTAATCACCCTACATATCCACATCCCACCCCCCCACCCCCCATTAAGGAAACCATGGTAAAAATGTCTCCAAAGCCAACTTCATGCTTCTTAAGATAGAAGTGGCAAACTTCATGACACCCATGCAGGTGGACAATACAGTTATGACTGCTGAATCCTACACAAATGCACTCTATAAGCATTTACACAAGTGCAGGGATCGTGCTATCCCAAACAGAACCAAGACGCTATCCTCCAGAAAAAGGAAGCCAATCTGGTGGTCCCCTGCCATAAACAAATTCTACAACAGAAGGAAGAAACTGTTGCAAAAGAGAGTAAAATCCCATGAGTGGAGGAGCTGCCTGGTCAGCCTCAGTAAGAAGCTGAGATCCCTTATAAGATACTCCAAAGCTAGCTATGAAAACAAAATCACCACTGATTCTAAGGGCAACCACAAAGCATTCTATAGCTATGTCAAGAATCTCAATGTCAACTGCCAGATCTGCTCTGAGTTACAGCACAACAGCACGAAAATTACAGAACCAACTGATATTGCCAACATCCTGGCAGATAGGTTCAGTGCTAAATTTAAAAAAGTACATGGTAAAAAGAGAAGAATTTAAGGAATGGGTAGGTGAAATCATTTGAGAGTTATTAAGGCATAGCTAGTAAGTGGGATAAAATGAAAGTTGACAGGGTAGAAATAAAAGTAAATGACTTATAATTAAGAAGTAACACTTATTTTGAGGGGCTAACAAAGGCTAAAGTGTTGCAGAGTAAGGGGAATCTCATAAAATAAGAAGAGGTACAACTACAGAGGGCTCAAGAGAAAATAAGGGAGTATCTGGATAATATTCATGAGTTGTCAAAGATTGCTGTTAAGCAATTTTTTTTTTGATAAATTACTTCAAAGCACAACAACTTTTAACCCAACAACTTAGGCAACAAAAAGTATAATGCGCTGTCGCCAAACTTAGGGAGCCTATAACAAGAAAAATAACCAGAGATCCTGTAGACGTATTAGAGATATATATATATATTTTTTTTTGAAATTTGTATAATGCAGAGAAATACGAAAATCAAGAAAAAGCACAAATGGAAATATTTATAAAAGACTTAAGTATACCAAGGTTAAAGGTAGATGAGGCTCAGCAATTAACAGTTAAAATAGGAGGAAATGAGATCAAAATATTCACGTATAATCAATCTACAGGAAAGGCTCCAGGAATAGGCAGTATTCCTGTGGAAGTTTGTAAGCTAGGAGGGAAGAACGTGATAAAGAACTGGAAGGTTTTAATAGTATTTTAAAAGGAGGGAAAGGAACAACATCCTAGAAGAAAACTGTGGTGGCTGTAATACCTAAAATGGTAAATACCCATCAGACTCAGCTTCATATAGGGCCATTTCAATTTTAAACCACGATTATAACATTTTTATGTCTATAATAAATAAAAGAATGGCAAAGGTGTTGCAAAAATTGATAGATATGGATCAGTGTGGTTTTGTGGAGGGAGGCAAACATTTGACAATATTAATAGAACAATGATGATCCAGAGGGAAGCAGAATGTAAGAAAATATTGCTGTTGTTAGTGGGTCTTGATGTAGAGAAAACATTCAACAGAATAAGCTGGGATTGTATGAGTAGGGTAATGGAAGCATTTGCATTCTCTGACACAATAATAAGTTTAATTAGGATGATATATGGGGGATCAGAGGCAGAATTTAAAATGGAATGGTTCCTCTCTAATAAGTTTTGTCTAAACAGAGGAACAGGGCAGGGGTGTCCTCTTTCCCTTTTGTTATTTGCATTATATTTACAGCCTTGCGCAAAGAAAATAAGGGACTCAGAAATTTAAGGATATAACTGGTATGGTAATCAAGAAAAGTTGATTTTATTTGCAGATTATATTATTTTAAGAATTACCTGATTTGAGGGGATATTTTAGAGTCACACAGTTAAGGCTCATATACATAACACAAGCAGAAAGCTATAATTTAAAGTGGAAAGGGATGATGATGATGATGATGATGATGATGATGATGATAATGATAATGAAGTGGGGGGAGAATCAAGAAATAAGCACAGAGTGGGATTTTAGACTCAGATGCTTAAGGAGAATAACAAGACCCATGTAGAATATGATATTCATAAAGTAGCAGAAAGTATTCTAAGAACTTAGCCAACATGAGAATTGGGATGGGTGCAATTAAGAGTGCAGAGAATAGGCAAGAGGGGGCATGGATTTATCAAAGAAAACTGGCAAAGGAACCAAGGTATCAGGAGCAAATAACTAGAGAGAGACAAGTAATGTAATGGGAGAGGCCAAGAAGACATTTGGACTGCAGGCTAGATACTGCCTTCCCTATCAGGGACTGAAATCAGAGTATAGGCAAAGAGAAAGGGATAGGGGGGATCTTCAGTTAAAAATCTGCTCTGGTAGATTTTAGTTTTAAGCTGCTGTTAAAAAAGGGCTAATTAGTAGGACATACAAAATATTACATGATAACTACAGGAATCAATCAGAGGATATTAGCAAAGATTGGAAAAAGAGATTGGATAAGCAATTCACAAAGAAACAATGGGAGGACATAGGCATCCCTCCCAAATATGCAACAAAGTCGAGAAAATGTAAGATTTTTTTGCTTGGAAGTGTTTGGATATATATTTTATACCCCAGACTTCAAAGACTTTTTCCTCAGGTATATGGCAAATGTTGCAGGTGTAGGTAACTGGGAACATATGTTTTTGGAGTATAATAAGTTGGCAGATTTTAAAATTTTCATACAAAGTACTCTGCCATAAATATTGGGTGAGCAAATAGGTATAACTAAGCAAATGTTTTTTTTGAGCTGGAATACAGGATCTGAATTCCCTAGGCATAGTAAGTTTTTATTAAGTTTAATTCTGGTTGTTCCCAATACTAGAAAATGGAAATCAAAGTCTAAACCAACAGAATTTAAAGTCGTGAATATTGTAACAAAGATAAAAGAACTAGAAGTGAGATCTTTATAAAAGGGTAGGAGCAAATTAGATAGACACAATTGAAATTGTGAGAACAGTACATGTAGAATATTTTGAGGGAGTAAGGTTTGAGGGAATGCAGAAATTGAGCAATTTATGTAATGCTGGATTGATGATAATTGTACAGAAGAATGTATGTGATGTATAAATGTTTGCAACTGTTTTCTTTTATACAAATGTATGTTTGCCTATGTCATAAATGATAATTCAATAAAGATGTGAAAGAAGTGTAGGTGTTCTAATATGTGACACAGAAATCATTACATTTAATGGAGCATGGCCTGAAAGTGCAGCTGTGTTCCTATCCAGCTGCTCAGGCATATAAGCATGATCTTTAGTTACAGAACATCTGTCTATTTTGGAAACTTTTCTGAAATAGCATTAATAACAAGCAGTGAGAAAACATCTCTTTCCTTTTGTATGATTACATACACTAAGCCTTTCCTCTTTAAATATCATGATAGTAATCTTCTCAGTGAAGATACATCTAATTGCATAAAGATGATTAAACTTCATCCATAGCTGACACTATACTTATATCTTTCACCCATATTGTACAACCTTATCCAAAAGCTATCCCTTTCCTTAATATAAGATTCAATTTGTCTCTTGTAGCTTTCAGAGAAATATAAATATTCAGGCTAGTTATTTGGGCACCCTATAGCTGCCTCTTGTACATAGTGCATATCTACATTTGTATCACTGTCTACTGCTGAATTAGAGTACACCAGTTCTTTCTGCACTGAAATTCAACCTCTCATGTTTACCTGAGCTGCAACTTGCATAATATACTTTGCTGTACCTAAATGTACCAATTTCCTATGCTCTTTGTCTTCTAATTCTTTATCCTGCAACAGGGGAGTTATTGGGTGCCATCACTTCATACAAGAAAATACTTCAATAGATCTGAATGGAAAAACTAAACACTCTAAAAATGGTTTGACCTGTCCTGTCATGCATAACACTGAGATACCCCTGTCCTTCTTGGATCAGCAAAATATCTTGTAACCTGCACACCACATAAAGTTGGTGTATAGTCATTACATAGCTGATGAACCAGGAACAAAACAACTATGTAAAACATGTTAATATAAATTATCTATGTGCTACGTAACAATTTACAGTTAAATGTAGGTTATGTTTCCAAGAAAAAGGCCTACCAACTCTGTTACAATGAAACTATTTTTTTCTAATTTGTCACACTCAATGACACAAAGTTGGATGAGAAGTCAATAGCTTCCTAGTTTTAAACATTTTCCAGGACTCTGCTTTTGTCCAACCTCCTCGTGTATCTCCAAAATAATTCCTCTTTTGAGTCATTTATTCATATCCAGACTTCTTCACTATCTCTTTATAAAGCTAACTCTACCTTAGTGGATACCAGTGAGGTCATAACCTTAATAATACTATTAAGCTGACGTAACAAAAGTATTCAAGAGAGTACACATTCCATTTATGATACTACTTTTTAAAAAAGTTTAACTTCCATACTTCATTTATCCTACTTGCCAAAAATGTATACAGATAATTCTCATCTAAGTTAAAATGTTAACAGATTGCCATTATAGTCTATGCAAATTTCATCAGTTATAAGACAATATTCTTTGCATTCCCCTCTTCCTTTTAATATACTACCAAACCTACTATTCTTTTATTATTCAAAATCAGCCCATTATAAAAGGCATAAAATCTGGAGATGTGGAAACCAAGACTGCAGCATTTATGGATGACACTCTGTTTTAATACATGTTGATCCAATCCTTACAAATGGTCATTAAAAACTACAGTCAGTAACTAATTACTCATCAGATCTTGACCAAATCACTCTGTGACTAATTCAGTAATACTATATTCTCGTAAAAAATATGGTAGTGATTTTATTAGAGTCTCTTAATTAGAACTAAAATGCATGTAGATATTAAACACACATGACCAAAACACTTTGGTCAGTATATGTCAAAAGCTGCAAAGCACATCCAGAATAGCTTGACAAGATGGTGAAATGCCCTTTAACCTTTGGGCAGGGTCACAATAATTAAACATCTTACACAGATTATTCTTTATAATTAACAACACAGTTATTCCAGCCCTGAATAATACCTTCATACAGTTCAACAAGACAATTCTGGATTTTATCTGGTACCTAATCACTCGTAGATGCATTCTAAATAGGCATGTAAGAAGTACAAGTAATGGAAGGAAACACTAAATAGACTAAAAGACATAAACTACCCCCACTTCGAATAAAGCTAATTATAGATGCTAGCAAACATAGGGATGATGGTTATGGGAGAGGAGTATAACTTAGGTCAACTGATATGTAAGAATTTAAACATTGCCCTAAATAATTGTATATTGAACTCTGTGAGATTCTCCAAGGTAAAAGACAAGATCATAGCTGGTTTCTTGTAAAAAAGACTCATTAATAGACAGATACTCTAGTTAAAAATCTATAATCTTAAAAGTGGTGACTACTCTATTATTCAGGATAGTGCAGTTGCGATATTGAAGGTTACAGCATTTGGGGACCCAGATCTTCCTAAGAGCTGGCTCTTAGCACATCACCAAAAAAATTATCTCCAACGTACACAGGGATATAATTAATAATTCTGGCAGACATCTATTTCAGAAACCCAATTACTAGTATCATTTCTGTGAAAATTCAATGAAGTATTTTCCATTCATCAAATTCAAATACATGCAATGTAAGATAAGCCATAGCATGTATTATACATTAGTCGGCACTAGAGTCATAGAGGGATAAAGACCTGGCTATAACCTAGATTTGATTAAAAGCTTGGACACTTAATGGCACAGGCAGCAAGGATGGGTGGGGAGGGTGCACGTTCACCTGCATCTTTGGGGGTTGATCCCTGGTGGAGGCCAGGGTAATGCAGGGGTGTAATCTCTAGGAGGGCTTGGTTCTTACTGAGTTACATGTGGGAATGTGGGCAAGATGCCATAGAGCTGCTTGTATGCCAACCACTGGTTTTGATATGAATGTGCACAAGGGCTAGGCCTTAGGTTGATCCTTGACAGGTGTATAACAGTACCGCAAGAAGCTGCAATCTTCTCACCAGCACCAAACATTAGTCAGAGTTATCAGAGTTAGTCAAGGGATTGGTAAGGTAGGTACCCACAAGCAAGGTGAGGCTTGGGGAGCAGCCAATGGTCAGCTGTGAGGTGCCAAAAAAGCCTTACACTATAGTCAAGTTAGTATCATGTAGGACAGTAGCTAATCCATTCTGATGATAATAAAACATTGTCTATAGGGTAGAGAAAATTTTATAGGTGAAAACTAGGCTAACTGCCCTGAAGGGTTATTTTAAGCCTAGCCCATAACTTGAGGTCAGAATAAAACCCTGTACCTTATATCTATAAGGTGAAGACCTTAAGCATTTGTCAAACCCACCCATCAAAGGCAGTTTGAAATAAAATACTGACATTACTAAAGAAAAATTATTAGGCTCATTGCCAACATGTTAAGAATGCATCCTTAATGTGAAACCCAGAGGAATAAGTACCCCAAAATTCATGTTGCTAAATGTCCTTGTCACTAATAAGGTAGAGGAATACGATCAGTTAGAAGAAATGAGTTAATAGCTTATGGTCAATCATCAAGGCATTTCAACTCTCACAGAAGTTCAGGAAACTATCAAGGATGTCTATATCAAATGTTTGAACATTATTGTCAATCAATTAGTGTTCTAATCTATGCAGGAGTTATCATACATATGTTTACATCAAAGACTACAAAATATGGTGTGTAAAAAATGTGATACAGTTATTTCTTTTCCTTAGTCTTTTCTGTATGGTAAATATAATGTAATGACTCTCTAATCTTTATAGGTTCATAGGTTCATAGGTTAGTACTAGGCTATCGACCCTAGGGCCTATAGAAGCCTAGCCATAACAATTCCCTGGCTATTTCTTCCCACACTATTTACTTCCCTGGACCCCTGTCTAGCAGGCCGACTGATGTGATCCCTGGGGTGAATTTCCTTTCTCCCATCCAGTCATCAAGGTTCTTTTTGAAGAGGGCCAAAGAGGTGCTCTGCTTGACATGTATGATGGGCAGTCTATTCCAGAGTCTGGGGAGTCTCTGGGACAGGAACCTATCCCTCCAGCATGTTTTGTTTATTGTGATGACAAGGTTTAGATCCCTAGAACGTGTGGCTCTGAGGGATTGGGATTTCTTTAAGTGTAGCATGTCCAACAGCTCTGGGTTTGATATGGCCTTGTATGTTAAGCAGAGATCGCCTTAGAGTAGACGATATGCGACAGAGTATAGCTGGAGTTTTTTAAGGCTGTCAGCATAGGGCATCTGCTTTAGGCCTGTGACTCTTTTAGTGAGGTATTTCTGCGGCCTTTCCAGTTGTTGCAATGTCTTGAGAGGTACATACCAAATGGGGCACTGTATTCTATAATGGGTCTAATGAGGGATGAGTACAATGGGACAATGACCTACTTTTTTCTGGATGAAAAGCCCTTAGTGATGAGGTGTGCCACATAGAAGGTTTTCCTGAGTGTTGTGGTGATGTGGTTATTGAAGGTGAGACCACTGTCCACCTGTGTCCCTAAGTCTCTTATCACACTTTCAGTGTTTAGTGTACTGCCACCTATGTGGTAATTCATGGGTACATGTTTTTTCCAAAGGGGATAACTATAGATTTCTTGGCATTCAGCTTGAGCCCATGGCTCTGGCACCAAGCATCTGTTTCTGTAAGGCCCTTTTGTAGAGTATCGACATCATTTGGGGATTCAATAATGGCTCCCAGTTTGCAGTCATCTGCGAACTTTGTTAGCCAGAGTCCCTTAATAATATATTTGTGAAACAAAACCTTTTTGCCACTTCAAATTTGTATAAACTTTCAATAAAATGTTGTCATTTAAAACAAACAACATTATTGTTTTAGACCTGAAATGTAAATAAATGGACAATCTGTTTCTAGTATTACTTTCTACACCATCTTTTCAGTTCTACTCCTATTCATAGTGCCCAATACTGTGACATTTATCCAGGTTATTGAAAGTTTCAACTTTCCTATTAACTTTTTCCCATTAACTGAGATATAAAATTAATTATTCTTTGAGATTCGCACTAGCATCGATGAAGTGTCAAGAAATGTAACCATAGACATAGCTTGTAACTGTCAGTCATAACATTTTCCATGAACTGCCATTGTAAACACTTATATTCTTCATAAGAGTCATGTCCTGAGAATGTTAAAACCTTAAAGCTTGAAAGTAGTAGTACCAAAAACACATTTGCCATATGACTCTGTGATTAGCAAAAACAATCAAATCTGAAGCAATATACCCCAGGCAGAGATTCCTGCTTTGCAATGTCTCAGGAAAATGAATAAAAAGTTTTATCTGCCATCACCTTCCCAAGTAAAAAGTTGCAAGGCATACCAGTACTGGTCTATGCGTGGCTTTATGCAATTTTTGAGGTAGAATCTGGGTCCATGCTTCAAATGAAGATCTTTAGCTGTTTCAGTCCACTCAAATAATTGCATTGTCATAATGTCCAGACAGTGTCTTGCTTCTTCCACTCTGGCATTCCACTGAGTTACGTATCTTTTCTGCATGGTCTATCCTTCAGATCTAATGTGAATTCCAAAATTTCTAACTGCAATTCTGCAGCTGTAGCTCTGTTTGATATTGTTCAAGTCAATCTTTTTCTACTGTAACTTGTCTGAGTGTTGGATTAGGGCTTGTTCCATTTCATTAGTTTTAGCAGGTGACTGCTTTGTGCAGTTTGCTAACTGCTTATTAATATTAGCAAGCTCCCCATTATCACACCCTCTCTACCAGGGGAAGAAAAGTGCCTGTGACAAATAGACACAGTTTGAATCCCATTACTACCAACACATATGTGATGGGCACTGATACAGACTTTAAATAATGTGTTGCTGCTACCACATACATCAGATATGGGGCTATAGACTTTAAATCCTGAAAATGATATCAGTATCATCATAAGCATATAGTTAAAGCTCTGCAAATAAACATTTCTCAGTAAATGGTGGACATAACTTTTTTAACCGTTTTACCCTACAGGGCTTCCCCAACCAGCTCAGCAGATGTGACTTAGTTAATCCCATGTCCGTCAGTATTTCCCAGCTTCCACAAATAGGCCAGCAGGTGTGAATTAGTTAACCCCCTGTCTGTCAGAATTTCCCAAAGAAAACCAACCTTGATGAAAATTTTTAACAGAAAAGTTGTTACCTTTGCTTCCTCAATAGAGGAAAAAGCCATCACCATGGTACCTAGTAACATAACACAGCACTACCAAGATACATATGTTAAGTGTGTTGCTTGGGGTACTAACAAGCCCCACAATATCCATACCTACCCTCTGAACCAGTTTTTAATTAACAGTACCCTGTTTTATCATCATTTCCAATACCTTGCCAATAAGAAGTTTGAATACTTAATATGCTTTATACCTACAAGACCTGAAAAAGGAATATCATAGGTTATGACCAGAAGAGCTGAATGGTAGGCCTTTAAGACTATGAATTGCTGTACAATTTTCCTATAGTCCAAATCCAGGATTTCCTTCTCTGTATAACAACTCCTTGTCCCATTATGCAGACTCTTTCTGCCCTTGAAAGTTGTAAGCATCCTTGACTACTGCAATCAAATTTTGTAAGGCAGGATATGAGATCTGTGTCTATTTTAACACTCTCTCTTCATGATCCTCAGCAGTTCTCCAACCACAAAAAATGTAGCATCTTTTGATAACTGTGGCTCAGATTTAACTTACAACTACCACCTATTCCTTCCTCTGAAGTAGCAACCCTTCAGAAGTCAGGAGTCTTTGATAATTTGGCTCAGATTCAGACTTGCTGCTATTACCCACGAACGTATGGCAAATGTGCATTGGAACCTTGAGTTATGACCAACACATATAATGCCCAAATAAGCTTTATACTGCCAGCAGCAGAGCAGTCCTTAGGATTTCACTCACCTCAGACTGAGCCTAGTGACTTCTAGTGCAGTTCTACCGACAGCGACGGAAACATAACTAAACTATTTTCTCAAAGATAAATTCTTACAATTTTTCCCATGAGAACCTACTGATACTTGTCTAGTGACAGTACCCCTTTCCTTTATCTACAGTACAAGCAATCAGCAGTTAATTTACAAATCTAATACCAAGAGCTCCAATACTGACCACTCTTGCAATGAGCCAACCAATTATAACAGCTATTAGCAGAGCAGTCTCTTTCCAAATAGGATGAATATCAATAGTCACTCTAGCGCTTCATGATATGTTTCATTAATAAAATAACACATCAAAGATAAGCTGTTATGAATGACCAAATGAAAACTCCTTATTTTTTAAAAAATCTGGTTGTAAATACAAGACAGTATTGTAGTTGTACAGAGAAAATAAAAGATTTCATACAGATGAACTGATGACAGAAAACATTGAATACTTCTGTTACAGTTGTTTCCAATTAAATAACATATAAACCTGCAGCCACAGGATGAAAAATAAAGTTAACAAATCTATGCTCCAGTTAGAATTTTTCCAGTCCAAATAATAATCCAAGGCAAACATAAAGAAATAGACAGCAACAGCTCAGTACACTTCACGTTGGTTAAGATTTCCTTTTCAGACACAAATAGAATCTTTCTAAAGCAAGCTGTTCGAATGCAGACAGTTCCAATCCACAGTGAAATAATTCAACTTGTCAAGGAAGCAGTGAGCATGTCAGCAATAAGCAATTCTATACTACAATAAATAGCTCTATTAATATTAAAAAAATAAAATCTACACATTTAATGGAATAAACAATTGTTTATATTTTGTAAATAGAAGAAAACATATATGATATGACAGCACCAACTGGTATTGTATGTCAAATCTTTTCTGTCTGTACAGCATCTGTTCTGAGAGATAGTCACATAAAAAGGCAACCACATGTTGCTTATTTTCTCCTAGTAGTTTTCATTCTCCTGTAGGACATAAAAGCAACATTTCTGTATTGTATTCCATACTGATTTAGAAATATTATTGCTGTGGCTTAACTCTATTTATTATACATACATTATATTTCCAAAAGAAAATGCTTGAGACAGAGAAAAGGCACAGAGGTTGACCAGAAGAATTGGGAATACCGTGGAATTGAACCCAAATCTGGCGATGGGAGATGGAGATGAACAGGAAGACAACCAGCAAAATGGAAATTAGTGAATAAATGTGAGACTGCAAAGTGTGAATCGCATTTGTGAAATACGGCTCTATAAGAATAAGTGGAAAGAGTGGACTTTTGGTGATTATGTTAAAACGTGTGAAACTGAAAAGTATTTGCATCACTTCATGTCATTAATATTTCAAAGGATGCTGAGTGGTGGAGAAGAGGAAGGAAAAAGGTAACTGTAAGTAAAATAATTTCTATTCTTAGCAGTATTTCTAAAAAACCTTCCACAACATAAAACGGGGTCTATATTATGTGATTCTAAGAATCTCTTCTTCGAACACATAATAATCGACATATATACAGCGAATGCTGTAAACTGCAAATGGCCATGTCCTCAAATTTTTTCCTTAGGAAAAATTCATATGGCCATAAAATAAAAACAAACTTTAAAACACTAATCAAGTGGGGGGCTTAATCCCCACACCCCCCAATGTGGAGGGCTGTGCCCCCAGCCCCCAACTAAATATACCAATTCCGAGATCGCTCTACATTGAAGAAAATGGTGATTCCCGATAACGGCCAACTGAATTTATTCCTGAGGAAAGAATTTGAGGATGTGGCTGTTCGCGGTTTACTGCATTCACTATATATGTGTTGATTATTATGTGTTCGAAGAAGAGATTCTTCAATCACATAATATAGACCCCATAAATTTCATATTTTATAGTAAAGTATTTTTAACTGTACTTGTACGTGATAACGTTATTAAAGTAAACAGATGCCTTTTTTTTCTTCTTTTTTTCTTTCTTCTTTTTAGGAATTAAGAAATGTAGGCATTACAATGTAAAAACAGAATAAAAGCTGGACAAAAGCATGTTTAAGTTAATCGACTGTAATTTTGGGTTGCTGAGGTGGGGTATAGAGTGTAAAAGTACACAGATCATAATATATGTAGAGCTGATGTTTTCCCCTGCTTTTGCATAGGTGACTGTATAAAGACCTTTAGCTTAACCTAATAACAAATTTTAATTGGAAACAAGTAAATATGAGCATGCCGAACATAATGAAAAGTTTTCCTTTAGCAATAAATGTTTCAGCTTGTCTTTCAGGCTGTAGCAGAGGACTATATGTTTCTTTTTTCTTTTACTTTTCCATGGACATAAGCTGACAATAGGATAATAAAAGACAGAGCACAGGTTTATTCAAGCTTAAAAGTTAATGATTTCTGAAAGCATGCAAGTTGTTTTCACATCGGGGGGAGTAAAGATAAAACAAATAGACACAAATTAGTGTAAGCAGAAGCATAGGCAATTACGTGTGTCTTAGTATGGATAGCCTCAATTTCAGAGCTGTGTTAGCAGCTGTCTGTTGGGCACAAATGTTCCTACTAGGAGGGTTAAACTTCATTATTTGAAAATGTACATAGTTATACGTGTTTGCATTAAGCTAACAGGCTATGGGACTGTTCTGCAAGTGTGTATCATTTTTTGTTTGAGAGTTTTTATTAGAACAACAAGTCTAATAAAATGTGATATAGGTTCTAATGCTGATGATAAGGAAAAATTGTATAAAGTATTAACCTGCCAAACATTAATGGGTGCATATATCACAAAAACTGAAAATAGTAATTTGAAAAAGCTGCCATATATAATGTGGGAATAATGTCTACTTTCCATAATGGTGACACATACCATATTATCTTGGAATGTGAATAGTCTCACAGGTATAGACAAAACAGAAAGAATACTTAAATGCTAAGAAATGCTACAGTAAACACTTTTGAAAAGAACTGAGCATGTGAATTTGATAAAGAAATGATTTCAGGATAGATATTCTGCAGAATATCAGGGACAAAGCAAAAGATGAGGTCATAAGGTCAAACCATGCATGTCTTATAATAAGAAAAACAAGAGATTCTGTAGAGGTATCAGAGATATTTCATAAATTTTATGAACATTTGTATAAAGCAGAGAAATCAAGAAAAAACACAAATGGAAATATTTATGGAAGACTTAAACATGCCAAGGTTAGAGGTAGACGAGGCTCAACAACTAATATTGAAGATAAGAGGCAAAGAGATAAAAAAAGGTTATGTATAACCAATCTGCAAGAAAGTCTCCAGGAATAGATGGTATTTCAGTGAAAGTCTGGAAAATAGAAGGGGAGAAAGTGATAAAGATCTTGAAAGTTTTTTAACAGTATTTTAAAAGGAGAGGCGGCACCAACATCCTAGAAAAAAAAGCTGTAATTCCTAAAGACAGCAAAGACCCATCTGATCCAACTTCATATAGGCCCATGTCATTTTTAACCATGATTATACATTTTTTACCTCTGCAATTGCTAAAAGAATGTCAAATGTGATGCCAAAAATGACAGATATAGACCATTGTGGTTTGTTAAGGAGAGGAAAGCATTTGACAGCATTAACAGAGAAATGATTCAGAGGAAAACAGAATGTAATTGGTGGGTCTTGATGCAGAGAAAGCATTTGACAGAGTAAGCTAGTATTTTATGAGTAGGGCAATGGAAGCATTTACATTTCCTGATACAATAATACGATTAATTAGAAGGATAGATGAGGGATCAGAAGCAAAATTCAAAGTGGGAAAGTTATGCCTGAACAGAAGAACCAGAAGAGGTGTCCTCTCTCCTCTTTGTTATTTGCATTATATTTAGAACCCTTGGCAAAGAAAATGATAGACTCAGAAATTCAAGGATATAATTGGTATGATGTTCAAGAAAAGTTGGCTTTATTTGCAGATGATATTATTTTGTACCTGATGGAACCAGAAAAGGATGTCTCAGTGTTGTGGAACATTCTGGGACAGTTCAAGTTTTTTCAGGATATAAAATTAATAAAGATAAAACAAAAGCTATAGCTATAAACTATGTAACTATACTTGAATTGCTTCAGCAATATCTATATTTATGAGGACATGATAAAATAAATATTTTTTTCTTTCAGCTTTTCCTGGTTAGGGGTCGCCACAGCGAAACTTGGGTCCACTAATGACTGGCAGTGAATTTTTACGGGGCCGAGTTGCCAGGCCACGCCAAACCTTCAAAGACGGCACACCCATTCATGCACGCACCTACCTGCATGTCGAGTATGAATTAAAAAGGATTATGTTATGGCAGTTAAGGATATGTGGGAAGAGATTAAACAAAAAATAAAAAAACTGAGACACTAGAAGCTCTTGCCTATGGATACAGATAGCAAGATTCAAGGAGTAAATGTTTTAGTCCCTTTAGTTTTATACATAGATTAGGCATATTTTTTATCAGTCAGAGGAGAACTTGCAGAAAGAGTTGAAAGACTTTATTCGGGAGGGGAAAAGGGCAAGAGTCAAGTAGGATAAGTTGATTCTCCGAATAGAACAAGGAGGTTTAGTATTACCTGATTTGAAGAGATATTTTAGAGCTGCAGAGTTAAGTCTTATACATAACACAAGTAGAAAGCTACAAACCAAAGTTGAATGGGATGATGATGAAGCAGGGGGGTAATTCAAGAAATAAGGAAAGAATGGGATTTTGGACATAGATCCTCATGGAGACTAACAACAGTCATGCAGAATATTATATTTATAAAGTAGCAGAAAATATACTAAGAACTAAGCCAACATGGAAATGGAGAAGGGAGATGCTCTCAGAAGGGATGACTGCTATTAGGGGTACAGAGAATAGACAAGAGGGGCTGAAATTTACTGGTGTAAGCTAGCAATGGAACCAAAGTACTGGGAACAAATAATTAGAAAGAGAAAGGTAATAGAATGGGAAGAAGGCCAAGAAGACATTTGGATAGCAGGCTAGTGATTGCCTTACCTATGAGGGATTGATATCAGAGTATAGACAAAGAGAAAGGTTAGGGGAAATCCTAAATGAAAGATCTGCACTGGATGAGTTTTTAATTGAATCTAGAACAGAAACTACTGTTAAAAAAATGGGTAATTAGTAGGGCTTAAAAATATTGTGCAATAACTATAGGAATCAATCAGAAGAGGTCAGAAAAGATTGGGAAGAGAAGTTTAATATGCAATTCATAAAGAAACAATGGGATGAAATATGTATGGCTTTCAAATATGCAACCACACCTAGAAGATTTAGGATTTTTACGTGGAAGTATTTGCATAGATACTTTTATACCCCAAGAAGACTATTTTCCATAGGTAGATGGCAAATGTTAGAGGTGTGATGAGGAAGAAACAGTTAACTGGGAACATATGTTTTGGGAGTGTAATACATTGGCAGACATTAAAAATTCCCTACAGAGTACTCTGTCAAGAATTCTGGAAGAGCAAATTGGTGTAACAAAGGATTTTTTTTAGGTGGGATTCAGGATCTGATCTGCCTAGACATAATAAGGCCTTGTTACATTTGATTCTTGTGGCTGACAAAAATCAACTACTAGAAAATGGAAATCAAAATTGAAAACAACTATAATTGAAGTAGTGAATATTGTAAAAGGGATAAATGAACAGGAAGTGAATCTTTAGAAAAGGGTTGGTGTAAATTATATTGAAAACAATGGAAATTGTGGAAATAATACATGCAAAAAATGTTTGGAAGAGGAACGGGGTTTAAGAACAATATATATGATGTATAATGTTTGTAAATGTGAAATTGTTAATGTAATTTGATCACTTTTTATATAAATGTAAGTTTGCCTGTGTTCAAAGTGATAAGTCAATAAAGGTGTTTTAAAGAATGAAAAAAATGTTTACTATGTTATGTTTTCTTTTCTATTATTGTGTGCACATATGTAATTATTTGCAATATGAGAATTTAATAAAAGTGCTTAGATAAAGAGACAGGGTATGGTTGTTGATCCCCCAGAGGGGGTTACCTGTGGTATCCTATTGGATGTTACAATAAGACCTCTTCTTTCGGATTATTTTTCTAACATATAAAGGATGGAAATGGTCTTTGGATAGCTAAATATGCCAGTTTCAGCAGACTGGACAAGATAATTACTTGAATAAAATATAATGGACATTCTCCAATTGATCTACAAGAAGTCATTTCAGGTACAGTAGTGATGGTCCTTCTTTTTAATGTTAATAACTATAGCATTGTGACTCTTGATAAAGTGGACTTATGATGAGAAATAAATGATGATATCATAAAAAAATGATGCTACTGTTAGTTATCAAATGACAATGATAGGCAATCTAAACTTTCACCAATGTATGTCTAACAAAGTGAGAAATGCATTTTCTGTAGCCCGTTGGATGCTAAAGGGTATGTGTATTCACTGCTGACAGATGGTTCTCCCACTTAATTTTTCTCTGAAACCAATCTGTCCCATTATTGAGTACACTATTATGTACTGTCATCAAACAAGCTACTTGAAACAACCAGAAGGGTACAATGATTCCTTGCTAGAAAACAATCATTGGGCTGAAAAACTTGAACTGTTTTGAATTGCTGTAGGAATTTTCTTTACATTCTGTTTCTTATAGCTTGTGTGGAGGAGAGATTTGCCTGGTCTGTAAATACTGTGTCTGACATTGTTCTTTGTCAAAAGGCTATGCAGGCCTAGTTTTTTTTTTTTCCTGAGGAGCCTAACACCACATTAGGGAATACAATTAAAAAAAATCCAATACATTAATTATTTGTTGCCTTCTAGGATCATGGCATAAACCTTCTTTTTCAATCAAAAGAGGCTAATATTTATCTATTTTTCAAATAATCTTGATACATATTTTGGAAGAAGGAAATATTGCCATGAGGTTACAACCATCAAACCTGTTGAATGCTATTGGGTCTTGACAATAAAACTTATGAACCTTTGAAGCCATCTTCTCACAATGGGGTTCCACAGTACACATTCCATTTTTTGATTTTATTAAAGTTCTAAATGAGGGTACAGGTAACATTCTACTGTATATTTCTCTGTAGGCATCATACCTTCTTAGTGCTTTTTTTGTATATGTGTTCCTGACATGTTCTAACCCTAAAATGATTATTTACATCAGTTCCCAGATCTTTATATCCTGTAACCAACCATAGGTTCTCTACTAGTCATTTATATCAGCCATTATAATCACTGATTTGTATATCATAGGTTCATAAGTGTGTACTAGGCTAATGGCCCTGGAGCCTTTACAAGCCTAGCCCATAGGATTACCCTGGCATTGTGCCACCCAACCTTAGTTCCTAGTGCCTCTGTCAAGTAGGGCCATGGAGTGATCCCTGGGGTGAATTTTCTATTTCCCATCCACTCATCAAGATTTCTCTTGAAGAGGGCCAGTGAGGTGCTCTGCTTGACATGTATGGGAAGTCTGTTCCATATCATGGGCAGTCTCTGGGTTATGAACTTGTCCCTCCAGCATGTTCTGTTGAATTTTGGTAGTGAGGTTGAGGTCTCTGGAGTGTGTGGTGCGAAGGGATTGTGATTTCTTTAGATGTAGCATTTCTAACAGAGCTGGGTCAGACATGGCTTTGTAAGTCAAGCAAAGATCGCCTCTAAGTAGGCAATATGAGACAGAGAATAGTTGGAGTTTTTTGAGTCTGTCCATATAGGACAAGTGTTTAAGGCCTAGGATCCTCTTTGTGAGGTACTTTTGCGGCATCTCCAGTTGTTGCAGGTGTCTAGTGAGGTACATGCCAAATGGGGCATTGTACTCGATGATTGACCTAATACTAATTTACTAATTTAGTAATATTAGACATCATATTCTTTAAAAAGTTCACATTTGCATCTTACAATGGTACTCCTTAGCAATTCAATCCCAGTTTTACTTTAGCAATATAACCAATATGCCACATACCCTTGGGTATCATCATATCAGGGGTTATAAACAAAAAAGTAGGGACCAAACAGTGATGCCTGTGGTATTTCAACTTCTATTTCACTTCAGTCACTTAAGCCACCCATAAAACTCATACAGCATTTATTCCCATGCACCATTGTTTTATTGAGTACAGTAAAGTAATGACTGGTCCTATGTTATGCAGTTTACCCAACAGTACTACGAACTATGTTGTCAAAAAGTCTTGCTAAAATTTATGAATATTGCACCCACCTGATGCCCAAGGTTGAGTGTGTATGAAATGTTTCCTGGTATACGCAGTTTGCTATCATAAACATTCCCTTAGAGTTTGCATACTTTAAAGTTTTATTATATCTTGGCCTGTACAGATCTTCCTTTAAAATGCAGAGCAACAGACTTTCCACTACCCTTGATGTAGTACTTACTAATTGGTCCATGGAGGTAAGGTCTATGCTTCTGTCTCTTACCCTTGGATACTGAGATAACCATACCCCTCTTCCACTTTATGGGCATGTTGCACTCCAAATTCTTTTTAAGACTGTATTGATAATGGGGACCAGTCTTTTACTTAGGCTTTTTAATTCAAAAATTGAAACCTACAACTGAAGCCACGCTAGTTGTTAATACATTCATTATAGTCCTTATGTCAATTACTTTATATGTCTTTTCTTTTATTTTCACAACTGTTTGTTGCATACAAGTCAGCTCCTACTTAAAATAATAGCTGTCATTGCACATCCTGATGGAGTTATTCCATGCCTGATCATTTGCCATAAGTACACCTTTCCATATCCTTAATTCACCGTTGCTGCTTTTAAAAAGTAAATCTGTAAAAGTGTCTGTTAGTATTTATTTACTTCTAAAACTAGGTCTGATTCCCTCAAGATTCTTTTATATATATATATATATATATATATATATATATATATATATATATATATATATATATATATGTATGTGTCTATAACCTAATATACTAAACAGTATTTGTTGTTTTACCATATAGGTTCATTCCTGAGTGGAGTTTACTTGTTATCTATGCATCTTGTGATTTCTGGAACTTTCTCTCCACTGTCCTCAGTTCATATGAAGAACAAGACTATGTTTTAAATCCTATTCTCAGACCAATAATAATGGCTTAATGTCACCAAGTTAAACCAACCAGAGGGGGGGGGACTACACCAATTCCCTATCTAACAAAGCCGATTTAGAAATCACCTCCATTTTCAACAAACACTTCACTGATGCAGCTAATTCTATTTCTCCACAATCTAAGGCAACAACTCACTGCTATCTCAATGACTACCATGCCAGTTCACTTGAACTGCAATCAAAGAATGTTAGCCAAGTCAAAACACAACTACTAAAGTTTAAATTCACCTTTCTTATACATGCTTTTCTCCCAAAATAATATCTTCAGCTTGATCTATCTCTGAGCATTATGTCCCACAACTTTGGAAAAAAAAATCCTACATAATCTCAAACCACAAAGGATGCTCATAAAATAGCTTCAGTAACTTTAGACTAATAAATCGTGAAAATGCGGTAGTACAACTACCTTCCAAAGATTCCCTGTCCTCCCATGTTTCAATTCACCAAGTCCGCTTCTGTTTTACTTTGTCTTAATCTTTCAACTCTTACTTTTAACTAGCATCAATCAACCCATCATTGTCCAGCAACAACAACCAAAACAGAGGTGTACCCTCCTAAGGACCAAGAGAGAGCATCCTACGTAGCATTGTACATATATTCCTGTGTTCTTAAACATAACTATCTTATCCCTTTCTAAAAATACACACACACTAGAACTATTAATCTACCTGGTGAATTGCTCTGTACTGGAAGACATGGCCACTTTATGGCTGTCCTCCCCTATAAATGCCAATGTATTTATGTCTGCTTTTTATCTTGTAAATTCTGTCCTTCTCCTTAATTATGAATGACAAATTCAAACTACCATGCTTCTGTTTCCTGGGACATTTTCTCTCCTCTTCTCTTACTGCATTAACCTGCAGTAAACTTCACTACTTTATTAACTCTTTAGGCTCGCTTTTTTCACCAGTGTATACATGTATCTGCTTAACCCTGCTTTATAACCTCTCTGCTTAACTCTCAAACAATAACTATTTTATAGTTTCTTTTGCTTACTGCTTAGCTCAGTATACTTTATTCTCTCTCCTAGCACCTTTTCTTGCAACCATCACATTTTATTAATTAATTTCAACTAAATAAGTTTCTTACCTTAGCTCACCTCCAAGCCTACATATACTTTCTCATATTTCTTTGCTGTTACACTAGGTGTAAGCCACTTCATTCACCCTAACTATGCTCGGTCTCACTGTGCTTCCCTACCCTACCCTCACTTCCCACCCACCACCTCTATCCCTAGATGTATTCCTACACAAAACTTTCCTCTTCCTTTATAAACTCCTCCACTTCCTATCTGAATTAACCAATGACTCTGATACTCCTCATCTGTCAATCATATCTACTATTCTAATCATGCTATCTATAACTCTACCCCTCAAGCTCCTTCTATCACTTCTGCTGTCTTCTGTTGTAGTCATCTGACTCAACCCCATTATTTACTCCCATTATTGCATCTTATTAGACTTCTTCTTCTTCAATACCTTAATTTCCTTTTGCTTTATATTTCTACATCTGTCCCCTTTCCCACCTCCTTTCTATTTCATATTCCTAACTTCCCATATTCTTGACTTAGCAAAACTACTACCTCTTCTTTTGCATTTCATAATATAAATACACACACATATCCTCCATCCTCCTTCATTGACCCTGTTTCAAATACTCACCAAATATGCTCCACATCTACTTATCCACACTTCTACTCCTTCTACTATTACACCTCACATGCTACATGATACATATCTCACCTATTTTACAATCTCCCACTCTTACTCACACTTTCCATGTCATTGGCAAACCTTTCATTATCAAAATTGATCCTAGATTATTCTGCTTATCCCCTAGCTCCTTTGTAGATATAAAATTCTTAATATATCTCTTCATTCACATAAGGTAAAGTGTAAGCCCAATATCAGCAAACCCAAACTCCCACTAGTATGTGCACATTCCAAAAGTATTATTTTATGCAGTGATGTCCACCCAAACCCAGGTCCAAATACTCACCAAATATGCTCCTCATCTTCTTATCCACACTTCTACTCCTGTTTTGCTTCAACACCCCTTCTCACTTTTGTTATGTCAGCATCTACTAAAAATCTGAAAATCACTTCCATAAATATTCAAAGTATAATGAGCAAAGTTTCTGAATTTCATTCCTAAATCACTCATTACTCCCCAAACATTATTATTCTTACAGAAATATGGCTCAAGTCTCATAAATTATCCCCCTGCTATACTATCATCCATTCAAACAGATTAAATAAAAAAGGTGATGGTGTAGCAATCCTGTTTACTAACCACATTTCTGTCTTTCCTTTGTCTATTTCTCTGCATAAATTCCACACTGCTGAGCTCCTAGTCTCCAGCTGTAAACTAAATTAGCACAAAACATTATGCCTAATTACCCTTTATATTCCCCCAGGAAATAACATCCTCATACTAAAAGATATTCTGCACTAGATAACTAGTTATATTTCTTATGAAGCAGTAATTCTTAATGACATCAATATTAATTGGCAAATCTTTCCATCAGATTATCCTTTCACTAGTATCAACCTGTATGGTTTCTCACAACTCATAACTTCCCATACTCACTTCAATAAAACTAGTAACATTGGGACTACTCTTGACTGGATCTTAGTTTCAAACCTTAATCTTTACCAATCTCCAAAAAACATCCCAGACTTCCTCAGTGCCCCTCATCCCACCTATGTTCAGAGATTAGCAACCCACCATACCAAACAGCATCTTTATAAAGATTGTCATAACCTTTCAAATGTCAATTCCAAAATCTTTAATGATATTTTCAATACTATTAACTGATCTATCGTCTGTACCCTACCACTGTATAATGCTGTTCTACAATTTAATACAGTATTTCTAGACAGTCTCAACAGTCATGCTCCATTAAGAAAAAGAGAGTTAAGTCTAACCAAACACCCTGGCTATCCCTTTATAGCAGAACATTAATGTATAAGAGAGACAAAGCATGGAAAACTGGCAAAAATACAAATCCTCAGCTCACCTGCAAACAAATTTGCAACATTACAAAAACACAAGTTACTGCTAAGAAACAATGTTAATTCAACCCTCAGATTAATCAAAAATATAACCCCCACTCCCCAAAATTTGGTCTTCTATCGAGAAAATATTTCATCCTGGAATACCTAGGACCCCTAACCTGTATCCTGACATGTCTCCCTTAGAAACTGCTTCTAGAATCAACTCCCATTTCATCGACTCAATAGCCACCCTTACCCAAAACTCCCTGCACAATCCTGCCACCCCTGACAAACTTTAAGCATTTTTTTTTCTTTTTTCAAATCGAACTAGTTTATGGCATGCAAATATATTTCTCAGCTCACTAACTTCCACCACCACCTTTCTTCCACCCCCACTGAATATGCATCTCTCTCTCTCTCTCGCTCTCTGTATCACTTTGGCACCTAACTAACTTCAGGAAAGTGTGCTAAATGCAAAGACTTTCCTGCCTGTCTCCTCTCTTTTTTTCTAAACCAAGGGTTCCATACATTATCAACATCTGTCCTTACTCACCAAGTCTCTCTACTTTAAACACTGTACTACTCACTGAAACTTAAGTGAAAATCCCAATAATAGTTTTTTGAAGCATGGTGATCTGCTGATCCTGGCTCTGCCCACTCTTTTTGCCCTTGCTCCACTCCCCTAACTTACCCCCATTCCCACCCATCCCCACATTAATTACATTTATCCTAACCAAAGCTCCACCTACTGCTACTGCTCACCCAATCATAACTTTCTACTAATTAATTCTTCACTTCACCCCCTATTTCACTAACTGTATAACTGACCATCTCACACCCACGCACCTTATACTTCACCACACTGTCTTCACATTACAGTTTGTCTTACAAATAATTCTTACTCTTCACTACCCAACATACCCCTCCATCACAACATGCCATTCATCACCAACTTAGCACTACTAAACAAAATTCCAGATCTCCATGCCTGGATTGAACACTATAAGCTAGATATTGTAGCAGCAACTGAGACTTGGCTAAAACCTTATATTAAAAATTCTGAATTCCTCCCATCAGACTTCTCTTGCCAGAAAACAGATAGGCCAAGAAAAAAAGGTGGGGCCATTGCTCTTATATACTGCAATACTTTTAATATAGTCCTATATAACAAATCCACTCCCAACTTTTCTATAACCAAAATATTAATATCCTACTTGAAAATGAATGGCAGCAAAAGCATCTGCATTATAGTCACATATATCCCCCCTGGGTAACAATAACCCAATACTTGAGGAAATACTAGCCTGGTCTTCCAAAAATATAGAGAATGAAACAATCATACTTGGTGATGTAAATAGTGACTGATTAAATATCATACATCATCACTCAACAAACAGTATCAACCTATTTAAGTACACCCAACTCATTACTACCATAACAAGACTCAACAAAAACAATGGCTCAATATTAGACTGGGTCCTTGTCTCTGACTCTAGTAAAATCTCCTCCACTGGCACTCTACCTAACAGCATTACTGATTACGTACCAGCAAACATAATTCGCAGATCAACTCCATTGCTTAATATACACCACTATAAGCATATCAGAGATATATCCCACTTCTGCCCAACTACCTTTAAAAATACCATACAAAATATCAACTGGCATCCACTTAAAGTCCTACCATTGAATAATGCTGTTGCATTCTTTAACTTAACTTTCTACTATTCAACCCACTGACCCCAGACCCATCTGCTATAACAAGACCTAACTTCTCTCTCATATCCATACCTACTTTCACCATAAAAACTCCTGCTTAAACTTAAACCTGGTTCAAATGCTTCAGATAAGTTACCACCAGAATTCCTCCAAATATCAGCAGACGCTATAGCCTGTCCCATTAGTATACTACCAAACAGATCCATTCAAGAGTTCTTCATTCCCACCATCTGGAAAAAGACATTTATCCTCCATATCCACAAAGGTGGAAACAATAATGATAAATCTAACTTATATCCAATTGCCATCCTCTCTCCCGTCTCCAGAATTCTGGAAAAATGTGTCAGTAGCAAACTACTAACTACCTATTACACCACAACCTTCTCTCCCCAACCCAGCATGGGTTTAGACCTAGTCATAGCACTGCCACTGCTTTTATATCTTTCTTGGATACAGTAAGTCATGATTGAGACTCAGGATACCTCATCTTCTCACTGTTTCTTGGCCTTTTCAAGGCATTCGATACTGTCTCCCAACCGCTTTTACTGACCAAATTCTCCAATTTAGGCATATCTCCCCCTACCCTAGCCCTGGTTTTCCAACTACCTTACAGATAGACAACAAGCAACTAGATGACACCAATCCCTCTCTCCTTTTCAAAACATCAGTACTGGAGTCCCACAAGGGTAGATACTAGCTCCACAGCTCTTCAGTATTTTTATTAATGATTTCCATACCAACATATCCCATGCTAATGTCATCCAATATGCAGATGACTCCACCATCATCTGCATGGCCAAGTCTATTTCAAAACTACTTAAACTCATCCAAAATGCATTTGCCTGCACTGAAACATGGATGTATAATAACCATTTAGCCCTAAATGCTAATAAAACCAAACTCATGTTATTCACCCCCGAAAAAACAACACCCCCCTAACCAAAAGTTAATTTACCATCAACTCACTTAACAACACCTGCCTCGAAGTAATTCCATATACCAAACTTCTAGGTGTCATCATAGATGAACACCTAACTTTCGACCAGCATATTAACACAAACATAAAAAAAAAATCAGAAACTAGGCATCCTGTACAAGCAAAAAACATCCTCACCTATGCAGCTAGACTATCACTTGCCTCTTCCTTTCTACTTCCATCCTTGCTCTATGGTGTACCTCTCCTTGCTAATATACAATCCTCACTTAAATACAAACTGGACTCATGCTACAATAAAATCACAAAATTTGTAACCAGCGCCAAACACTCTTCCCACCACTGCATATCACTCCAGCATCTAAACTGGCTAGAACTTCCCCAACATCTAACATACCTGCAACTAACCACAGCTTATAAGCTAATCTGTAAGTCTACTAGCTGTCCTGTCCTCTCCTCTCTGTTTGCCATATATCACCCAAATAGACCTCTGCAATCAGTCAATTAGATGCTCCTTAATATAGCAAAGCCTAACCTTTCTGCTGGTCAGCTGCATTGCCCATATGCTATAGCAAAACTATGGAATGCTCTCCCTCTTTCAGTTAGGTCTACTAGCAACCCTGAATGCTTTAAGACTTCATTGAAACAACACCTGTTCTCCCATTGGCTATGTACATGTACCAGCACTGACTATAAAAAAATAATATTCCTAGCCTTCTTACTTTTCCTCCCCATCTCAGTTACAGCTCATACTCCTCATATATACATTCAGTACTTCCATTTAACTAAGTCCAACAAGTGCCACCCAGCCACACACGAGCTACTATATCAGTTACCTACCACATCTTCTATTCAAATATAAAATAGCTCTAAGGCTGTCCCACACTCTCAGAATCTTTAATCTGCTTCTCTCCGTCTTTCCCTTTGTATTGCAAACAGCAATACTGTATTGTTCACACATTCACTATTATCCCATGTCATCAATTGTATTCTTGTGTGGCTTGCATGCTTAAAATCTAACATCTGGATAACTAGTATTATTTATCTTTTTTGTATCACCTATTCTGTAATGTAGTGTTCTGTACCATCACTGCTTGACTTTTGTATTTTGATTCTGTAGCTTTATCATGTTGTTTGTTTTTGGTGTTTTTTCTCCCTGGGCTTCTACTGAAAATGGGCTCACCTTGGCCCAGTAGACCTTCCGGTAAACAAGTGCAAATAAATTAAATAAATAAATAAATAACTTCCAACATCTACTAATATATTTTCACCTTAAATTCAGTCTCTGCTTCCTATACAAAGCATTTACTAAGCAAACATAAGCTCTGCTCACCCTCCATTGACAAGCTACCAACAGAATATCTATAGATTGCTGATACCTCCATTGCTTATCCATTCTCCATCTTAGTCAATCAATCCAACTAGAATCATATGCCCCATCTCTCTGGAAAAGAATTTACATCAGTCCTCTTTGTAAAGGGAGTAACTCCACAGAAATAGCAAACTTTAGATCTATTGCAATCTTTCCTCCACTTCCAAAATATCAGAAAAATTAATTCAGAAACCACTTTTACTATATCTACTCCAAGAAAACATGTTAACCTCTACCCAACATGGCTTTTGCCCAGGTCATAGCATAACAATTGCCCTGGTTGTCTTTCCAGACTGCATCATTAAAGCCAGAAATAACAACAACTTAGTCTCTTCCCTATTTGTAGATCTTCCTAATGCCTTTGACACAGTCTGTCATACCAAATTACTCTCAATAATATCTACTGTAGGCTTTTCCATGGCAACAGTCAAATGGTTTTCTAGCTACTTATCTAGCCATCAACAATCAGTTAAACATCTTTCAATGTACTCACCTTTCCTCCCAGTTGATACAGGCATTCCACAAGGCTCCATACCTGGCTCATGTCTTTTTAACATATTTATAAAAAATCTACATGCATATTTACAACAAGCAACAACTATACAATATGCAGATTATTCCACTGTCATCTGTTCATCTGATAGTCCTTCCCATTTACAAACCATCACTTATCAGGCCTTCAGCCCTATTGAAAACTGGCTCTGTGACAATCAACTTTTCCTAAATCCAAAAAAGACTAAATTCCTCTTATTTATCCCCAAATCTCAAGCACACATAAAAGAAACCTCTCAACAAAACTGAAATTGAAGTTGTATTACGCACTGTTACTTGGCATCCCAACAGATCAACTGAAATTTGATCTTCATATTCAAAAATGTATTTAAAAAAACACACCAAAAACTTGGTATGCTGTTAAGATCAAAATGATTTCTTACCAGCACTTCAAGAGGTACTCTTACTAATGCATACTTCCTCCCTTCTTCAATATATGCCTCACCCATTTTCACCAATATTCAGAGCACCCTAAGATCAAAATGTGAGTCCTGCTACAACAAAGTGGCTTGATTTGCAGCCAATCAGACATACAGCTCCCATCACTGTACTGCCTTTAAATTTTTAAACTGGCTCAAGTGATCTCACTACGTCAAGGTTACTTGACTCCTCCATGCTCATAAAATGATATGCAAATCATCATCCTGTCCAGCAACCAGCACCATTCTTAAACATTACCTCCCAAACCACCCTCACTGCTCATCTGAGAAACATTTCCTTGAAGTATATAAACCAAAATATATAGGTCAAAGCCAATATTCTTGCGCTGTGGCCAGATTCTGGATTAGTATTCCCACAGATATTAGAGCAATGCCTTTTAGTCACATATTCAAACAATTGTTAAAGAAATTCCACCTCACCTTTTGGCTCTGTACATGTCTTACACCAGGCTGACACTACACTTTACGTCTTTCCCTAACCTTTCCTCATTTCTTTCTCTTCTTCTATAATTTCCCAAATCTATAACCCTTTCTCCTATAGCTTCCTATTTCTTTTTATCCTCTTTTCCCATTTGTAATAACTCTTACTATTATCTCACTATTTTTACCCACATCTTTTATATGTTTATCATCTGTTATCACTATTGATAGTATCTTATATTTGGTATTCAATTTGTTTATTGGCATTCAATTGGTATTCAGTAGTTCAATGAATGTTTCACGGATTTGACTACATTTATCTTATATGTTGATTTTCCTGTTTTCTGTAAGTTTTTGCCCTATCTTTTCTTTATTGTACAAGTGCACTGTTATGTTATATTGTTCTTAGTGTTTTAGTATTATCTTGTTTATTAATTGAATTATGTCTGTGAAGCTTTTCTCCCTGGGCATCCTCTGAAAATGAGACTCATGACCTGTTGGACTTACCCAGTAAACAAATGTCAAATAAATAAATATCTATTTTATCATACCACTCTAAAATACATGAAAAATATATACAGTCACACCTCTTATGCCATTTCTCAACTAACAGTCTTCTGTCTCCCCTCAACAAGCATTCTGATTAGATCGTAGTACTGAAATCAACTTACTATTTTTCCTTAACCTCATCCAACACAGCAAAAACTCAGACCTACTTACTGACATTATTAAATCAACCTCCATAAGGCTTTGGACACCAAATCTCGTTCTATCCTTATCAAAAGACTAGCCAAATGAACCTCAGTATAAATACCTTATACTGGTTCAAAAGCTAATTGGCTAACAGATCTCAAGTAGTTAGGTGCTCTCAATCAATCTCAGACTTCAAACCTACAAATATAGGTGTTCCCAGGGTTTCATACTTTATCAAGTCTTATTTAGCGCTTTTGTCAATGATATGTACATCTCTATTCTTAGTGTAAAACTCGTTCATTAAGCATATGACTCCACCCTTATCTGCTCAGCGAAATCCCTTTTATAAATTTGCTTACTTCATACAATGGATTACTAACTTTCAGCTACTAATAAACACAAATTAAATAAAACTGATTATTTTCAGCACTGGTGAGATGATTACCTAAGAAAATAGCACACCAGTTAAACAATTCACTGATAAGCAAACTTCAAGGAGTAATCATTAATCATAAACTAATCTTTAGCAAACACATAGGCAATGTGACCTCAAAAACACACAAAATGTAGATATGCCCTATAAATGTAATCATTGCTTAACTGACTCAGCAAAACTAAACACAGTTTATACATTGCTCCTAGTCCTCACCCTACTATACTCCTCCTCTGTTCTCACTAGCATTCCAAAAACACAACAGAAGGTAGAACAAACCTAAAACAAGACTGCAAAATATGCTGCTAATGTCCTTAAACATACCCTCAGTGATATAGCACTACAAAAAATCAGCTGGTTAGAAGTAAAAATTTTGCTGATACTCACTCACTCAGTTAAAAACCACCCACAACTTAATATTTAAACCTAATAGATATCCCCCACAGTCCATTACCATCAACAAATATACTCTAACTAAATACCTGAGATCACTCTGCTTTAACCTTTTTAGAGGTTAGCAGATCCAAAAACCTCCCTGTATGGGGAATATTTATATTCATTTCACTGTCCAGACTATGGAACTCCATACCCTAGGACCTTAGAAGTGAAGCTACTACATGTTCCTAAACAAACAACCAACATCTGACTTCTACCTGCTCTTACCTGAGCTCATGGCTCTCCCTCTGACAAAGGGACACCATCTATACAATTTATTGTCCCCTTTCTTCTGCTTCAGTATTCATTCTCTCTAGACAATTCCCTCTTATAATCTATTATCCCTCACTTCCCACCTATCCAGTTCCTCCACTATTCTCACCTTTTAACCTGACACATACCATTTCTAAGGGCCAAATGTTCTTCATTTTATATAATTCTACTTGCAATGGTATTATAAACATTATCAAACAACTCAATTGTCAATCCTTTCTCCAGGACAAAAAATATTTTTTTTCTTATGATTATTCAGTATAATGTTCTCGTGTTTGAGCTTTCATTATTACTTGGAAATAATTGCAATTTATTGCTTCATCCTGTGATTTAATACATTTTAACAATGTTTCTTTTGTCATTTTAACATATGGAGCTTTTCTCCCCTAACATACTCTAAAAATGGGCTTTTGCTCAGCTGGACTATCCCTTTTAAAAATGTAAATACATTAATTAATTAATGAATGAATGAATTAATTAATTAATTAACTAATTATATGACTTCTTATCATGTTACCACCCTGGTTCCATCCAGTCATCATTTTCCCATATCCTCTATGTCTAGTTACTTATAGTTATAGCCTTAGGTCTTAATCCCATTTGTTCTTACTTTCTTATGTTTAGTACACTTTTGTTAACATTTTATATCTGCAGTTATGATACTACCTTTCGGGAAGGAAAAACACTTCTGACTGTGATTTTATAACTTATCCTTTAATAAGATAATACCCAGTAAGCATTTCTTCTAGTTTGACTAGATAGATTATTTTTTCTAACACGTCTTGTTCATACATTTGTTTAGTATTTCATATTTACCTCCATTCCCTTTACTTCCTATGGCCATATTCGTAGCAGGAAAATATAAATCAAGTCCCGAATGCATGCTCAGTTTTTTTACACCATCACAACAATCTCACACTGCGGTGGTGGTGCTGCGGTTGCGTTGTCGCCTTACAGTAAGATGCTGTCCGGTTCGATTCTCAGCTAGAGCATCTTCTGTGTGGAGACATGCATGAATGGGCGTACCTTCGTTGAAGGTTGTGCGTCAGAGCTGGCAACTCGGCATGTAAAAATCTATTGCCAATCATTAGCGGACCGGAGTTCCGCTGTGGCGACCCCTAACCGGGAAAAGCCGAAAGACACAACAACAATCTCACAGAACCCATGCTTTGTCTTAGGTTATCTGTATAAATCTGTCAATATGGTAACCTTGCCAAAACTCACAAGTTCTGTTACCACAGCCTGCATGGGTTCTTCTGAAAATTCCAGACTCAGTCATTTACCTGACAGCTCTTCTTTTACAGATAAGAGACTGCAGTTTCTCTTTCTCTTCCTCTTTTCTTTGCCAGTCTCTTACTTGTGTATCATATATATTAATCTGTAGATCAAAAACACCAAAAATCAGGAGAAAACCAGGTCTTTTAGCATAAAATGATTTAATTCACTATTCGTCAAAGGCGACTTCATCAGAAATACAACTCACTACTACAAAAGCACACTTAAAATACTGTCAGCAAGTGAACAGTTAATTGTATAACAAGCTGTTCAACTCGTAAAACAATTATTCAATTGACATGAACCATCAATTAACTTAATCTCATAGACTACTGTTTGCAGTAAAAAATGCATCTAAGTAAAAACTTTATTTTTATGTTAACTTTTCTGTTTCTTTAAAAACATTTTATATTAACTGTGTCCATTCAACCCAGGATGCATGTAAGAAGCCAGCCTCAGTTTCCATACTGCTTCTTTCTGTTCTTCTTTGTTCCTATAATCACCTCCCCTAATGTCCTTGTTCACTGACTTAAGAACCGAGAAGGTGAACTTTTTCCAATTGATACACATAGTGGAATGTTTGTACAAGGCATTGTTGACATTTTTTGTTCTTATAGCATACAAATGTTCAAGAATAAGTGTCTTCAAACTTCTAGTGGACATTCCTACATAGAACACCGGACATCCATTACACACAGCCAGACAGACAATACCTTCACTACCACAATCTAGTCTACCTGGAACGGTGATGTTGAAATGAAGGTGTTGCAAAAAAATATAAGAACCAGTGTGGCTGTACCTACATACCATACATCCCATACACTTAAGCATACCTCTGTTGTTTACTCCTAAACAATGGGAAGCATGTCCCCTCTCCAACATATCCTTGATGTTATAATTTTTCTTGCACACAAAACCAGGTACCTCACCCAATACAGTTACCATATCACCATTACCTAAAATGACTTTCCAGTTCTCATTAATAATTTTACGAATCTGGTTGTTATCCAAACTCATGTCCAAACAAAACCTAGGTTTGCTCAGACCTACACCACCCGTGTACATTCTTTTTGTGAAAACTTTTACCAAAATAGGAGGAAAATCATTCTCCCATCTAGATATAATCTCACTGGCAGCTTTGTTCAGTAAATCTCCAGGATAGCCCCTATCCAAAAATAACCATATAATGAACTGAACCTCCTCAAAAAATATGGTGTCATCCAGACGAACTGGCCACGGGGAATGTTCTTTTTAGTAAAGGTGGGGTGGTTACTTTTATAATGTACATAGCTGTTACAAAAGGTATTTTTTGATGAATACTACTGTAAACCTCATTCGTAGTAGCTTCCCACCCAATAATCACATCCAGGAATGAAACTTCACGAGCAAAACCACTTAAGGTAAATGTAAAAAATTCAGTAGTAGCACTTAAGGATCTACAAAACCATCTACACTAAAACCTTCCTTTTTAACAATAAAAACAGGTCGTCTACAAACCTTTTGTAAAAGACAATCTTGTCATATAAATCCACACTAGGCAAAATTTCCAACTCCCATCACCCAAGAACCAAACTTGCATAAGTGGGACCCACAGTAGCACCCATAGATACTCCTGACAATTGTTTATAGAAATTACCATTCAACATAAAATAACTGCTTCAATAGTATATCTAACAACAAGGTGAAAGTGATCACACTGTGGTTACTCAAATTGGTGTACTTAACCACCTAACAAAATCAACACTTGCTTCCTGGGGAATGCAAGTGAACAGTGAAGTCACGTCAACTGTGTGCATCAAAAAGAGTTCACTGTCATTATCCAAACTGGAAAAAAAGTTCTTAAATTTTCCAAGAAGTCCCAGGAATTGGCAATGTATGATGGTAACTGCTTCACATATGGCTTCAAAACATGATCTAAGTATAAAGAGATGTAATCTGTACAACTTCCTGAGGCAGAAATGATAGGCCTAAAAGGGGGATTTGTAATGCTCTTATGGAGCTTAGGCATTCCAAAAAGCACACCTATTTTGGGATCCTCCACGTGCAAGAAGTCAAAGACTTCTTTGGATATTTGACCATCCATTAACAAACCATAAATCTACAGATGTTAAGTGGTCTTCACCACTAACCCAGGATTCACTTACCAACCCACTGTGTGCCATTTCGTCTTTTTCTTCTTCATAAATATTTCCAAATAAGTCATTTTCTCTTGGTGAACCTAAGAATCACACCATTATCACCTCATAAAGGGCAATATATGCAAATGACCCTTTGTCTGAGTGAAAGGATCCTTGAACTTGTTGCACTGATAAAAGAGGATGACCTGCATGTTGTTGCAGTTACAGAAAAAAGTAAGCAAAGACTTTAGGGCAGTCAATATACCAGAGTACGTACAGTGTATACTAGGGAATAGGATGGAACCACTGTAGTACTGTTTAGTCCTTTTTATATGGAAAGAAATTAAATCACAGGAGCCCATAGGTAACCAGTAGCTGAGGGAAGCAGGCATTTCAACTATCTGTATTTTGGAAGAATAGTCATATTTTCAGGCTTGATATACCCCTGCACATGATGTATCTATATTTTGGGGTATGTCCTTATTTTCAGGCTTGATTTAATCCTTCACACAATCTTCTGTATCCCCCTCATCACACATGACTTTTGAAGCTGTCTGGTATACAGAAAAGTATAGTATGTGACCAATATACAAGTGGCACCAATAATTTAAAGAATGATGACACACATCTTATAGCTCCCATTTTGAGAAACAAAAATAAATGAACTTGTGTGGTAGAAGCACAGTTCATTAAAGTCTATAGATTTTAAGCTGTCTTTTTTTGTAATGTGCTTATATTTTTCCATCATTTTTGTCACTCTGTTGTATAAACATATTTCTTAGTATCCCACATTCCTACTGGAAATGGGAAGAGTTATGTGGTACTTAGTATTCATATCTGATGCTAATTAAATGTCCAGTTTTGGGCTGGATGTACCAGCTTTTGAACAACCTTTGTACCTGTTTTCAATGTCTACAAGTTGAAAGGTGTGGAAAGAAGTCATATACGTCACATGTATAAATTTATTTACAGAGCTCCACACCAGTGTGAAGATAACAACTGGTGACCCTAAGACATATTATTGTTGGAAGGCTGATTATACCAGGTGCTAACTGTAGCATCTCTTCGGTATTTGCCACAGAGCAGAGTATATCAGAAGTGCACATCTGAAGTCTATTGTCATCACAAGCAACACTGGTTGTGGAACTGGTAACCAGAAATGGGCCTCAGAATAGCTCTTCTGAATTATAAATGGTCAATCATTTAAGAAAAAGTGACCAACACTTTATGTGATTGAAAATATTGCTTTGGCTTCAAACCATACAAAAAATGAATTCTAGACTTTAACTGAGCAAGCTTTGTCAGTGTGATAGAGTGCTTCGGTGGTGCCTATTACATGAATTGGCTAAAGGGATGATAGAGCTAAGGGTAAGAATACATTAATTTATTTCTAGGTTCATTTTGTGATAACAGGTAGATGTGTTGGTCATAAGTGACCTTACTTAGTCACAACAGATACTACATTGGTAACAAAAGTTATAAACTGTAAATTTCCAGGCAGGAAGATGATATTCCAACACCAGTTACAGAACCAATGCATTTATTTCTGTATGACTACAGTACAAATCAGAAAAAAATACAGTTATAGATGTAATTGTGCATTCCAGATACAGTAAGTTACGCAATGAACATTAATTATCAAAAGTTACAAAACAAAACTTTTTTTTGTTAAGAGCACATTTGTTTATCAGTTGAACCATGCCTCCTTTGTCTTGTTAATCTACAAAAACAACTAAAGTAACAACACGGAGAAATGTGATATTAGATTATTCCTTTCTAATAACATCAAAGCTAAAATATATGAAAATATAACACTGGGGCAATCTCTGACAGTCAGTTACTGTAACACTTACATACCCATATTATCTATCCTTTCAATAGGGCACATTTTCCAATATAAATGAACTGCTTCACTGAAGTCCCAAAATCCATAATGTACCACAGCACTTTGGACATTATTCCACATTTATTCTTTCCAACCTGGCTTCCATTTATGTCTGCATTTAGTTTAGAAGAAGATAGGGGTGAATGTAATATTACAGTACTAGCATTTTCATGTAGCACAATTTGTGTGATCTAATTAGAAGAGCCCAGAAACTCTTGTGCCTGTTAAGTTGTACAATGAGAGTAATGACTAAATGTATAAATAAATATAGGTAATGTCATAGTTTGTGACAATGGTCCATTATATCAATGGCATGGATAATCTTAGAACATCAGTAACAAGTCTGCTGAGACCATTTTCTAAACAAAGCAGTGTTACCTTTAGTGATACCTAGAGAAACTTGAAGAACTTTAATGCTGCAGTAAACACAGACTTTTCAACCAATTCCATACATTTCATGTAGTCATAATGATTACCTTCATTTCATTTGTTACATGAACAGACTATAAACTGTTGATGTACCAATGATTGTACCAAACATTGATTCCCTCTTTTTCCTGCTGCATCTGTTTCTGATTAAGTTTCAAACAAATTTTATTTAGAAAAAAAGTATTAGTTTAGGGGGGGTTTCTTCATAAAGCAGTAAAAATCCATGTTATCACATGAACACTAGACTAAATCAACAGGAAGAAAGAAAAATATTTCTTCTCCTTGCATTTGTGTCGCACTGCAAGCCATTTTTTACAGTACATATAAACAAGCTTATCTGTTTTTATATACAGCAGGTTCTAGACTTTGTTTTACAGTCTGGATACCTAATTTCAACCTTTCATAAACTGTCTTATCCAGAAATCGTTCTAGCATATGAGTTGTGTTGACATTATGATGCTGTAAGGTAAAATACTGACAGCATGCTACATTATACACTGCTTAGAAAACAGACTTTACTGAAGTTATCGCTGTTGAGAAATTAACCAGGTATACTATCCATGTCTAACAGCAGCTGAGCAGTTCGTACATGGTATAGGTTCATAGGTGTTTACTAGGCTAACGACAAGGGCCTTTTTAAGCCTAACCATACATCCCAAATCTCTGACAAGTTCTGATATCCTCGATAAGTGTAAGCATGGGCCTGGTAGATGAACCATTTACAGGTTACCACTGATCATTAGAGACATAGGTGTCAAACCATGGATGGATTTCCGGTTTACCATCCAGTTGTCCAAGTTGCACTTGAATTGGGTTAGGGAGGAACTCTGCTTACATGGATGTTCCATAGATGGGGTAGTCTCTGGGATACATACCTGTAGAAACAGATGCCTATCATTTATTTCTACAGGAGACAGCAATGACATTTATTTTTTAAGACTAAATAAGTTTACAAATGTAATTCTTCCCACTGCCTGCAGTCATTAGATTGTCTTGTGCAGGCTACTTCTACCACCATACATATGATGTGAAGGTGATTCCTTACATAATTTTATTTATTATCTTAACAAAGAAAACAAGAGAATATTCCATTTCAACTGCTTTAAATAATATACACAGTGCTATAGGAAAACCTTTCTGAAATAATCTTTGACAAAATTTGTTTTACTCAAAATAACATTTTAGTAAGACTATACTATGTATACTGCACTTTAAGTGTAACTAATGCATTTACTGTACTTTAGTCTTTATTAAATGTTACTAGTGTGAGCTACATGCCTATGGAGTTGACCTTAAAGGTATATTATTTGGGTATTTAAACTCTAAAGTAGCTTTTCCTAAGTTACATGTGTTTACTCTTTATTGATAGTGGTTCCAAGAAAACAGAACCTCTGCATAATATTTGCTGTTATAAGAGATAGCTGCTGCATAGTTGGTTGAAGGAAGATTGCACAATAGGTCTATAAAAACACAGACACAGAATGGCTCAGGAAATGAGTATTGATATCCCAGAATAACCATGATGGAGGAAAATCTAAAAATGTCCTATAGCTTTCTGATATCTACTACCTACCTTTAGCTGTATGTACCTACACAGACACACACACACACACACACACACACACACACACACACACACACACACACACACACACACACACACAAAACCATACACACACATAAATACATAATGAAGATGAGAATGCTAACAGAATTGTAAACAGTTCAAAAAAATACTGAATTTGCAAAATGTTATTATTATTATTATTATTATTATTATTATTATTATTAGTGCTTTGTTTCCCTTTCCAGATATGTTGGAGGCTTTGCCCTTTGGACCTGTGAAGTGACAAATACATTTTGTGGTTAACTCTGAGCAGGCTTTAGAATCTAATTCCACTCACACCTACTTTGCTGTATCACATACACACCTCTCAGCTATCGCATTAACTTTCTGCATTAAGATGTACATTCTAAAGGGAACCTATACTTATAAAACGTCTCCTATTGTTCCTACATCCTTGATGATGTTGTCATTTTTTATGACTTGATTACTTATTTTGTAATTAAAAGGTACCCTTTGGCCATGTTTTATGATGTCACATTTACTAGTAAAGAAAGGTTGTTACTAATGTACCTGGTATTTGTTTGTTTTGTAGGCAATCTTGAAGAACTTTGGCATCTTTTATTAAAATAATTATGTTACCCAGTTTACAAACTTCTGCATACTTGGCTTTGGGAGGTACATACTGGTCAAATTTTAAATTGACAATGACAATCATTCATAGATCTTTAGTGATGTTTTCATTTTTTTATGATTTGTTTATTTAGTTTGCATTTAAAACATTTCCTGATTGTCATTTCTCATAATGGTACATTTAGATTTAAAGGAGTGCCATTATTACAACTGCATCTGGTATGGATTTTTATAAGTCATCTTTGAGAATTTTGGCCTGTTTTTAAAGTATATATGTTTCCCAGTTTCTAATCATGAGCATATTTACCTATTCAGAACCTGTTTCCTACTATTGTATCTAACAAGAACAGTCCATTTAAACTTGGAACAAGTTGGTGGGTAGATGTAATAAAAACACTAGCCAGTAGTAATTGTAAATGTTAAGGTTTACTACACAGAAAAGGAAAAAGTGACCATCACTAAAGACTGAGATAAAAATTACAGAATATTAGATTTCAAGCAACCAGGCAGCACAGTAAAGAACATCACCTGGATGAACAACGACTGACTACAGTATATTATCTGAGTTATTATATAATGAGGCAGTGAGGTAAGGCATGGGAGGCTGTTATCGACAGAAGAAAATGCAAAAAGTGATGCAGACAGCTTTTATAAATATGGATATAAGAGAGGAAACAGGCAAAGAATATATATATATATATATATATATATATATAAACAAAGGGAGGGGGAAAGAAGAAAAAATAATATGAAGTGGCTAAGATGATTGCAAAAAGACGTATTAGAAAAAAATAAGCAGAGCTAGAGCAGGAAATAGATGGTTGTGGTGTGGCAGAAAAAAGTTATTTATCTACATGGGAGAATAAGCTGGGATCCTTTTCAAAGAACAGAAGACTCATGAAAAAGAGGGAGAATATGCAGAGTTACTAAATAGGTAAAAAAAGCCAAGAAGCTGGGGATTAACTGAAGTTTAGAGAATGGGCATTCTGTAGATCAGCACCTGAATGGAGAACCAACATTCTCCAGCAGGGTGTTAATCTACAGGTAATGCCTGCTGAAAAATGAGTCCTACACTTCACGGCACCATATCAAGCTGCCATGGAACACGGACTGAAAGTAACCTAATGGCCGCCATTGTTTTATGCTTGCTAAGCAGCACTTTTACTATTTAGCAAGTATAAAATAAAAAAAGAAGAAAATTCGAAAAGTGTTTGTGTGTGTATGTTTATGTCTGCATGAGTATATGTGTGCATGTGAGTGGCAGTGAGATTTGCTGTTTAGTAAGTGTAAAAACTAAATGAAACAGAAAGTGTGTGAGTTTATGTTTCTGTCTGTGTTTTGAGCATATACGTGCTTATGTGCATGAAAGCAAGGTGTGTGTGTGTGTGTGTGTGTGTGTGTGTGTGTGTGTGTGTGTGTGTGTGTGTGTGTGTGTGTGTGTGTGTGTGTGTGTGTGTGTGTGTGTGTGTGTGTGTGAGAGAGAGAGAGTGAAGAGTAAAAGAGATTGAGCACTGGTAGCAGCAGTTCTTATAAGGCTTGTGTACATCTAGACCTCTCAGCTCAAGATATCTGCATAAAGCCTAATATAAAAGGGGAACAAAGGCTCAAAATAGGAACATGTTTTAAATATTGTTGTTATAAAATTACTTGAATAATAGGATTTGTGTTTGCATGCATTTTCTGAAGTGCAAGTGTAAGTGTGTCTATGAGAGAGTGAGACTGATCGACCAGTGGCAGCAGCAGAGAAGAGGTTTGCATACCTCTTGACCTCTTAGCAAAAGATATCAAGATAAACCAGAAATAAAGGGGGAACAAAGGCTGAAAAATAGTAAGAGATTTTAAATATTGTTCTTATAAAATAAAAACTAGCTTAACTAACAGGATTTGTGTTAGCATGAATTTTCTGAAGGAAATATAGTCTGAAAGTCAAATCTATGCTATTATTTAGTGACTTCACTCCCAATGACTGACAGCAAACCGCATTTTTAGGAGTTGTTGTTGTCTTTTGTCTTTTCCCGGTTAGGGATTGCCACAGCGGAACTCTGGTCCGCTAATGACTGGCAGTAGATTATTCACGAATGCTGAGGTGCCAGCTTGACATCCAACCTTCAATGAAGGCACGCCCATTTACGCATGTCTTTCGAACACCCACCCAACCGCGGGGTAAGGGACCAAAAAATAAAGAAAATATCTGGATATATATTTCTAAATGTCATATTTTGGATGTAAAATGCTTACTCCAACACCTTTTACATATACTATAACACCTTTGAAACATTAAGTGGATGAACTATTTTACATCAAACATATATAAAAAATATAGTAATAAAAACGTAAGTAAGTAAAACACAACAATTTTGCAGACATCCCATTCTCTAAGTGGAATAATTCCCTCCAGGGTGTGTGTTATTGCGGAAACAATGCCCTTCCAGGGGTATAGAAGCCCTCCGCCTGAGGTGTTGGGCTCCAGAACACCCCTGAGTGGACATTATTTCCACAATAACACACACCCTGTTGGGCATTATTACTTGCTTAAAGCAAACAGTCTGTTTTGTTGCTTATTTAGTACTTAGTATATTACAGTATATTATAGTTGAACATGCTGAGATAGTGGATTTGTTTTTCATGCTGGAATATATGACTGGGATGATAACTCATAGACAGACTGATGTGGAGGGGCCAAAGAAAGAAAGAAAGAATTGTCTGAATCTGTCCAGACAAAGCATTGTGACTATGTAAGTTAACTCAAGGAATGTTAAAGGTGAATAGCATGGTACTAGCAGTCCTAGCAATAATGTGCAGGCCTGTTCCTACCAACAGAAGTGGTGCTGTTGGATGGGAAGAGGACAACAGCAGTGTCCTGTTTCACAGACGAGGTCAAGGAAGCTACCTGCTATTAATACTCTAGTAAGCTTCATGTCTGTCCAAGGAAAATAATTGAAGCTATTATACGGTTCACTTAATGGTGTTTCTAAATATGAATGGTCTAGCTAATGCCTTTCAGCAGAAATTCATGAGGAGGATAGCCTGGCAGTTAAATGTGATTCAATTCCATGAGAGTAGGAGTTGAGTGAGACATAGGGGACAAGTGAATGTCATCTTCTTGGCTTTATGTAAGGTCGTCAGACCACTCTAGAGAACACTGGTAAGGAATGTAAATGTTATAGGAGCATGGCACAATATGATAAGATGGGTATTTTGGCAAACTGGATGTTAAGCAACTAAGACATATACTGTTTTTACTAAGCAACTAAGAAATATGCTGTTCCCTTCTAAAAATACTGGTTTTGGTGTAAGCATGCAGCTGTTTCTATGTTATGTGCTCTTAAACAAGCACCCACACTACAAGAAATTGACTTAAAGTATATGATACGCTTTGAGCATAGAGGTTTGGACTCTAGTACATTATGGTAGAACAGAATGCACAGCTGCAAAAATGAATCCAAAGCTCATTATGCCACTGGTTTCAGTGCTGCTTTGAGAAATTCATTATATGATATAGCATGAGGGTAGGGGGACCCTTAAAAGAGGTCATATGCGTAATGTGCACATAGCAGTGCATGCACTACACTGTGACTGGAATGCTTTCCACTGCAAGGGCTTGAAAACAACCTCTTCAGTATATCCATCAGTAATTTGAAAGGATCCCTATACACACACACACACACACACACACACACACACACACACACACACACACACACACACACACACACACACACACACACACACACACACACACACACATATATATTATATGTAGACCCAGTGTTCTGGGTAGACCACCACAGTAGTAAAGAAATCCTTCTATGTGGAACATCTTATAAGTAAAAGCATTGCATCTAGATCTAAGGATGTTATAATTCCATTATTCTTGGCCCTCATCAGACCAATAATTTAGTGCAATGGTCCCTTTTGCATTTACCTCATCAGACACCTGCAACAGTTGGAGAGACCACAGAGGTTTCCCACCAAGAAATTACAGGGTACATAAAACAGGTCTTACATGGAAAGACTGAAAGCCTTGTCACTATATTCTGTCTCCTACAGCTTGCTAAGGTGTGACCTGGCCCTGATGGAAACGCTACACATGCATAAATCAGACTGCAGGAGGGTCACTCGCTCTTAGGATGTTAACCTAGCCTCTGACATGAACAGGCCATGCAGAGATAGCTACATTTCCCAGAGACTGTCACTTCTGTGGAACAAGCTTCCAATTCACATGAAACAGAGCCCCTCCCTGACCCTCTTCAAACGCAACCTAGATCAATGGATGGATAACCACAAATTCACTCCTGGGGTGGTGCTCATGTCCTTCCTGGGCAGAGAAAGTCAGTATTAACTACCATAAACCCTTATCTCTGTGAACTTTACTCACCTAAACACCGACAAGTGGGGCAACTCGGGATAAATATGGCTAGGCTTGTAAGGGCTATACACACACACACACACACACACACACACACACACACACACACACACACACACACACACACACACACACACACACACACTATATATATATATATACATATATATATATATATATATATATATATATATATATACCACCTCTAAGATTACCATACCTCAGAGAAAAGGTAATATTGCAAGAAATGGCCATCTTTGACTTAGTAAATGTAAGTCAATTTTTCAGCTATTCAGTCTCCGTGTTTTGTCCTCGCTCTACTAGGTCCCAACATTTTAAATGTTTGCCAATTAGAAAATAGTCCAGCTCCTCCTGCACTATTGGTATAAGGATTATCTCCAGGGTCCATAATCAGATGCCTGCTATTTAGTTAATAATGCACTAACTCTAATAGTGTCTGCACTGCAGGTACTACTTCATACAGATGACCTCACAATTTAAAGCTCTTAAACCTTCTCCTATAACATAATGACCACTCTCTTTATATTCAAAATATCAGGTCTATTTTGGCTTACCAACTCAAAACATTCTTTTCCCAGCATACCATCTACCCAGTTACCATCTGCTGCATGTTGTAATAGTATGTATAAGACATAAAAGTGTTAAAATAACTGTTTTCTTTTTGTAGGGGCTATGCCACCCTCATGTCTGATTTGGTTGCTCTATGTCAGACCACTGGCCTCTGAGAATGCACATAAATGGTGAAAAAATGTGGTGTGACTTCCAATGTATTATACATAGAGGCCAGGCCTGTGGGGACATTCCCTGCAAAAACACTTAAAAACTTGCTGTTTTGTAAGACTTCTTTGTACCAGTCATAAGGGCTGGACAAGATGGATGGTGCATTTGTGATGTGTAAGTTCAGAGTCAGGAAAAAAAGTGCAGCCTCAAAAAATTCATAACTGGTTCACTTCCAGACAGCTATCATAGAACCTTTCAAAGACCAAAACTATAAAATCATGCTATTTGGGTTCACTCTAGCTTGGAAACACTAGTCTTAGACTGGCATATGCAAGGACTTAACACAGCAACCATTCTTTGAGTTTTAGTGTTCAGTTGTTTAAAAATATGTTTTAAAGGTGTCAAGTTTTTAGTTAAAAAAGCCAGGAAAAAGATAAATGACAGGAGAGCTCAATGTTATAAAGGGTCTCATCTATGAGTAAAAAATGCAAAAGAAAAACTACAGAAAATTACTCTTATACCTACTCTGAAATATTTATTATTTATTTATGTTTGTTTGTATGTATGTATGTATGTATCTATTTATTTATTTATTTATTTCCATTTGTTAAATGGGTAAAGGTTGGTCAAGCAACCCTTTTCAGTGACAACACAGGCTCATTTGATCAGAGAGAAAACATGTACAAACAGAATTTTACAGAAATTCAGAGATACTATAATACTTAAGAGAATCCATTTGCAATGTAGCAAAGAAAGATAAAAATAGAAGTACATAATATGTATACAACGGTACCCTTAGATTTGCTTTCATAAATATGTTGGCATTATAATAAGACTAATTTACATAAGTCCTTAGTTGTTTACCACTGTCACAAAAGGAAACGTATGCAGCCTCTTTTAATAGATGTTCTTTTAGGCTGGTATTAAAATGTTTTACTTCCTGACATTTTGTGATTTCCGTAGTGAAGGGATTCTAAGTAAGAGGTCCTAGCCTAGATGGGGTTCTTTTCAAATAAGTGTTTTAAAGAGAGGTCTATCTAGCATTAGCTATTAGTCTGACTGTTTCTCAAAGGGGATGCTATGAACTAGAGGAGGGCAGTAGCCATATCTCAAGCTTTTGAACAGTTTATCTAGTAGAAGGGAAGTCCCTGAAGGGACTGGAAGCCAAATGAGTCCCTTTAAGATGTCGCAGTAATATGTATATTCAGTTGTCACAGAAAAACCCATTAGCAACGAATACTTTAAGGAAGTTCTTGCTAACAAAACCTGTTTTTTTTTCATATCCTGACCGAGAACTAAACAGCATAGCATCACACTTTCAAAGACAAAAATGGCTTCCAGTGTTGGAGAGATGTACAGTGTTCCTTGGAACTTTTGTTTTCAAACTTAACAAGCTAAATAAATCACAGTCCTGTTCTGGGAAGACAACTGTCCTTTCATCCTGTTCATGTGTCTCCCAACACTGTAAAGGCAACAGTTATGTTTGTGGTGTATGATCAGCTCACCTTGATTGCGACAGTTTAATGGCCAAGGTGTCCATAATCAATAATAATATTAGCCAGAAGTAGAGCTGGCAGTTTTTTTAGTACTGTACATGCTTTGTAGGTTTTTTTCTGTTGTGTTTCTGTCAATCAGATGCCTGTAAGGAAAAGGATACGTTTCTGTTGACTATAAACATAAAACTGCAGCAGTCTCAAAAAACAAATCGGAAACTATTTTAGAAAATGTTTATTTTATTAAGGAAGAATTTCTGCATGACTGTTTCAGGGCAAAAAGGGCTTGATCCAGAGATATGGCATTCCTTAGTTGAGTCAAGATATAAATCTATTTTCTCAAGAAAGGTTAAGCATGTTAGTCTGTTACAGCATGGTGTAAACTTTCTGCTATAGCATAGTCTAAGCTTGGCAAAGATTTATAGATAAACCAGTACATCAGTTACAGATGTATATCTTCCACTAACTTGTGTAATAAAATCATGAGGACTTGGGAGGTGAAAAATTTCCAAGAGGAAATGCAGTCCTGGAGAGCATATCTTCTTTTTCAGTTATATATCCTGAGTTAACTGGCAAGAGGTTGGGAGGGTGGCCTAATGGTTGAGGTGTTTGCCTTACAAACACAAGGTGCAGCGTTTGAGTCTCACAAGGGACAATTGTCTGGGGGATCATAGGTTTGTCCCAGGGATTACTCCTGTGTCATTATTAGACAGAGGCACAGTAAACTAAACCTTAAAAAGGGTACAGTATATTCAAATCAAGGGGTGGCGTAAGCCATACAGAATTGGGCTAGGCTTATAATTGCCCCAGGGCAGATAGCCTAGTATGAACCTAAGAGGGAATTTGTCAGTTTTAAAAATGAAGTCCGGTACATTATGTGTCGTTGAGGTTTTTGTCATGCTACTATTTGGAACTATCCTAAACACAAAAACATACATTTTTAGACCTTGTTTATTCTCTTTTATGCCTGTCTTCCACTAAATTAAAATGCTAAATGATGAGACCTTACGTGAGTGAGCGGCTGCTGCTAATCATGAGCTCTCCCCTGGAAACACCTTCAGGGCAGAATTTACATTGCTGAGTGATTCAGACAAAAGCTCAGCTGTGTAAATTAGCACAGGTGGGTGTAATAATTAATATGACCAATATACCTTGGTCCCCATTATAGTCAATGGGAGAGACCATGTCACAGCTAAGTATGGGGAAGTTCAGCAAAGACATAATGGTGGGGGTTAGGACTGGTGTCACACTCTGTGTGTGAGCATGTGTGTTTGTGTGTGTGTGTGTGTGTGTGTGTGTGTGTGTGTGTGTATAGATATATATATATATATATATATATATATATATATATATATATATATATATATATATATATATATATACATACACACACATGCAGATATATATATATATATATATATATATATATATTTGCATGTGTGTGGGAGAGTGTCTGAGGGGAGTGCCTGTACCTATGTAATGCATAGGCTACCAGTGGTAATTACTGACAAATAGTGCTGTTTAGTACTGCCAGTAATTACAGGCAATGCAGACATCTGCAAATTAGCTGAAATTGGCCGATAATGAGGTATTTCTCATTGCAGATGTCTCTGAATTTCAATTTATACAATCACATAAACTGACTTTAGTGTGATAAGCAGTTTACATGAATATTAGGGATTCTTTCTGAATCCCAGGGAATATGTTTCCAAAAGGATTTGGAAGTGCCATGTAACTTCAGCCTGTGACATAAGAAGCACTGTTTTACAGAGTGTGCTGTACACCTTAATATTTAATACTAGACTATACACATGGAAAAGTACACCAGTAAAAAGACACAAGTAGGAAGCTAGCTTATTAAATATTTAGTTCATTAATGAAGATCATGAAACACGTCAGCAATAATGCCTAACACGGTGCGTATTAATGTGTAATTAACACCAACCCAGGGGTGTTATGAGGCCCGACACCACAGGCAGAGGGCCTCTACAGCTCTGGAAAAATCTGGCCAAAGCCAAAAATAATAGGGAGACAAAGACCCAAAAATAGGGACAAATTTTAAATATTGCTCTTATAAACTTAGAAAGTTGTTAGGAGTAAACATTCTTGTATTACAATGCATTTTCTGAAAGATTTAAAGCCTGAAACTCAAATTCCTGTCATTATTTACTGAATTCGCTCCTCACTGATTTGCTACAAGGCATCAGAAAACCACAAATTTTATGAGGAAAAGAAAAAAAATATGAGGCAAAACTCTGGGCATTCTGCTAAAATTTAGACAGTTGAGAGCTATGCACACAAGACCTCTCTCAATCTCTCTCTCTCTCTCTCTCTCTCTCTCAGCTACATATTAACTATCCTGTGAAGTAGCTTCAACAAATCTGACATCATATCTCTCAACTCTTCCTGATTTTACTTCAAAAAAATTTCTGTCCCTTGTAAATATGTAAGTTTGGGACAGAAGACTTTGAGTTTAAATCATAAAAATGCCAAAAGTTGTAGTTTCAAATGTCTTATTCTTCATTAAATGCTTATCAATACAAATACTTATATTCTGTCACCTTTCAAAATGAATGAAATTAATATCTAAAAAGCGGCAATGATTTTAGGACATTGTCCTTGATTACTTTTCACTGTGTCACTGATTTAGGGTTGAGAACTATGTCTGAACTGTCCTATGATGTGGTATTTTTTCTCGCGTTTCACACCTCTCAAAAATGCATTCATTTGTTTCTTTTAAAACTACCAGATAGTATAAGCAGAGACAATGTTTCCTTATGATTTAATTAAGCACTCTAGTCTTTGAAATGTTTCCAAACTCACAAACACTAATTAATTCATAACATCATTTTTGTAGTTTATCTTCTCATTTAAACATTCTTGCCATAATTAAGCTTATGTTAAGACAACTCTGCAATGATCCAGTCTAAATTCTTACATTATTAACATTTCTTATTAGTGGATTCATATGAAAGAAGTGTTGTGATACTCAATGACAGCATAAGAAATGATGGGGAGTGAATGACAAAATATGAAAGCATGCACCCTGCCGATGATGTTGTTCTTGCCTGTCTCAATTCCTTGTATTTTTCTTTGTCTGGCTGCTGCTCTTTCTCTCTCTCTCTCTCTCTCACACAGAGACACAAACACACACACGCGCACACTCAGGCACACATGCACAAACATACGCACACACATGCACACACGCACACACACGCACGCGCGCGTGCACACGCACGCACATGCTACTCCATGTAGATCAATAAGAATATCAACAGGCAGCATTCAAGGCAAGCAGTATTCTCTTATGTTTACTCACGTTTCTTAGTTCACAACTCTGTGCTGTAATCCAATTTAAAATGCTTACTATAAATATTTTAATTTTTGATACCTTTTTTCCAGGCATGTGTACACTTATACTGTTAATAGTGTGCCTTTGTATTGTTTAAAAATAATACTAATAAAAAACAACTGAAAGCAGACAAAGAATACACCTGATGAATGCCTTCTTTTCCTTTAATTATGAGTCGCCGAAGGTTGCATTTACAAATTTACCAGGCACATTCATGTCAGCAAACTGATTATATTTCTGAAAAATCTGCAGGAATAACTACTAAACCCCATAAATGTATTTAATAAAACACGCTGTGATTCTCTTTCAAGATTTTGAATGGGTAGTTACTGCCAAAAAGTGCTATAACACTAGTAGCTGACCCCTCACAATGGATGCAGCTTTATTATTGTGATTCTCAGATCAATTACATAAAATGAGGTGAGGTTATTTTACTTGAAAAGTAATTATGATTCATATTTAAGTGAAACAGTCTAATATCTGATAAACTACTTGTTTAAGTGAATCTTTTATTGCTTCATGTCTTTACATGATACAGCTCCTCGAAAACAGTGGGTTCTGGATTTTTTTTTCAAATTTTCAGTCACATTTAAAACATTTCAGATACGTATATATATATATATATATATATATATATATATATATATATATATATATATATATATGTGCAATCCAGCTACTAAACCATTCTTGTAGAATGTAACTTTATTCTAATAGCATATGCTACCTTTCTTACTCATACACAGTTTGCACATCTGAGCTGACAATAATTAAATATGTTTAGCTACTGAATCACTAATCAGTTTAGTAAAACAATTCAGACTCTTTTCTTTCTTCTCTTTCTGTTCTTCTTGCAGCTTCTTCCTCAAAGGAGCGTTTCCTCTCCTTTTTCGCATACATTTTTACCTACATTCCCATATTTGACTTTGAATGACATGACTTCCTATTGCTTTGCCTCTCCACATGCCCATACTATAAAGACCACACCTGATACCTCATCCCCACACCTCCAGCATTGCAGTGCAGCTCTGTCTATACCTTATTGACCCATACTGGAAAAGCATGCAGTCTATGGATTAGGCTTTTCAGATATCCAAAGAAGACTGAGCATATAACTGTAAAGTCATAAATCACAAGCAATCAAAAGTAAAGGGTCATGTAGTGACTGGAAGAGGAAGATAATCAGAGTATACATGTACCAAATGAAAATCCAAATTTTATTTTACTTTTACAAAGGTCAAGTGCTTTCGGCCTTTTGAATTGTCAAGACCAGAACCAACTTGTGTATTGAACTTTATGTTTTTGAAAAAGTACAATGAATCACATGATTCTCAGCGGTGCTGGTTATTTTAAAGTGTCAGTGACTATAAAAATAAAACCGATATAACACCAAAGAAAAAATAATGAATATACTAGAATATTGTCAGCCATATGAAGTTAATGAATTAACTATAGTATTTCACTTGACCAATCTATACATTCAAAAACATATTCAATAATATTAGTATAGTAAATACTTAATAAAACATAATAAAGCTGTGATGGCCGTGGACTGGTCCAGCAATCAAGGAACCTCAATCCTCACCACTAACACCAGGGAGGGCATCTCATATAAGAGGAAAGGATAACAAATACACACAGTAAAGTACAATTTCTCTTAAGTGTACACAGAGATCACAGTCAGTCTGGGGCTGGTTACTCCCTTGCTCCCCAGGTCCCCAATAAGACTCCCCAATGGCACACAGCTATAGGGTCCAGATCTCAACCTAGCTGACAAGCAAACCTCCAGTACCCTCTTTGTCCCACCAGTGTTTCGTGTCCCTGCCCAGGTAGCTGACACACCACACATACTTTGAGATAAGTATTTATACAACTTCACAGACACTCCTGGGAAAGGCTGACACAGATTATCCAGCTGTGCCCCTTTACCCAGACTATATGGTAGTAATTTCTGCCACCACCAGCTAATACTTATCAGCTACCCAAAGGCCCTTAAAAGGGTGTCCAATTATTACTGTGCAATATAAATATCCATTTGGTAATGTGACTAATCAGTCTAAGGCATATTAGAGTGGCCTTGTACAATAAACTGTATAAATATGCAATGTACTCTAGAGCTTAACTTCTCTACATAAACCAGCCACAGGTAAAAGGTTTTAAAATATTTAATAATAAATAATTAAAAACACAAGACAATACTACTACTACACCACAGTGATATCTAAGGGTTCAGAGATCACACAGAAACTTAAAACAATATAGTAGGAAAGTTCTGATATAACAAAAAACACTTAGCCTAACTTTTTTCTAAGTTCCTAGCTATTACTACAAAAAAACATAATTCTAAGATACTACTTGCATAAAAAGAGTATAAGGCAGTGCTGAGAGTTGGATATCAAGATCAAAATGCTTACAGTCTCTCTCTCAACAATAGTTATTAAAATCACTAACACATTTCTGCTGGGCCCTCCCAGATTACATCATTTTGACACTTAAGTGTTCCCAGTATACACATTACATCATTTTGACACTTAGTCTGGAGTTCACAGGCCAAAAGGCTATATTATTTAACAATCTAGCACCTGCTCAGAAAACTACAACAATAAAAGACATTTCACATGTACACTCTAGTAATTATTCCTTAAGTTAAGACAATAGAAAGAATGTGTTCAGTTAGCCTCTTCGGCACCACTATTTAGATCAAAAAGGTATACAAGACATAATTTTAAATTCAAAAGAATAGATGTGAAATGCTTGGCTTAGTTTTCCTTACAGCAGATGGCAATGTTGCTACAATCTTGAAGTTCACATTTTACAGTGTTTTCTTTCATTTAAGAACACAAGCCTGTATTTTACATTTATATTTACAAATGATAGAATTATTTATCAAATTCTATTTGACTAGGCTGGCAGCCTTTGCCTATCTTCCCCCAATCTTCGCATACCTCTGAAATATTATTAAAAAATGTATATAAATACAAATTATGTATAACCTCAAATGTATTGCAAAAATATTAAAAATATATAGATTAAAAATATAAGAACATATTTAACCGCCACATTAAAAATATCAGAAAGCAAAATGCTATAGTGTTTGTCAGTCTTACCCCAGCTTAAATTCAAGCTATGGGATCACAATTTGGCTGCCCTTAACCTTAATACTCTTTAATACTGGATTAATAGAGATGTACTCATTTAAAAATGGTGGTGGTGCTGCATTTAATTTCAAATGCCAAAGTAACTTTCTGTACTCAATTAGTGTCTCCCAATGTCCACCCCTCTCACCTGGTTTAATGATTTCAATTACTCCAAAATTAATCTTTTTAAAATACTTACCATCTGAGGTATGTTTGTAAAAGGCACTGTTTGTATTTTTCTTTATTGTATTATAGTAGTGTTCATAAATTCTTTCACATAATATTCCCTCAGTCTTGCCAATATAGAAAGAAAACAACTAGAACAAACAGCCACATGTATCACACCATATGTTGTACAGTTTTCCTCTTGGGTGGTCCTTAAGGACCATGTTTGTTTTCTTAAATGAAGCTTTCCTTTCAGAGGGGACAGTATTTTAGCTGCACCTTCTAAAGAGTGCGGTGCTTCAGAAGAGTGTAGTCCTGTTACAGACAGGGAGCCAACTTAGCCTATTCAGTTGATAATAATGATGCCTTGCCATATCTTCTTCTAGACTTTTTTCAGTCATTTCTTCATAATGTCCTTGAGTGTTGTTAAAAGTACTTTCTCAAGGATCTTAGCAATTACATTTAAAAATCAAACTTCTCTGCAGTTCTCTAGATCAATTCCTACCTAAACCATTTTGGATAGCACTGCTCCTATTACTTGTGCTGCTGATCTAGATAGAGGCTTTCCCGCTCTGACAATGCCATACATAAAATTCAGTTAACTATAGTAAATACACAGACACTGTGCTCACAAAAGCTAATAAGCTCTGATGTTCTACCAATATCAATTTAATGAAAATACACAAACATCTATGTAGTAGGGCAAGTCCTGTTAACCCTCCATGTGAGACTTACCCCACTCATTTAATTATGATAACTTTAGAAATCCACAGCTGTGGGGAAAAGTCAGCATATCCAGGAAGAAATAAAATGATCCTGTACACCATCTGCAATAAATTGCTACAATGTATTAGAGCTGCATCTGCATTTCGGAGCAGAGCAACAACCCTGAATGCAACATTGAACTGCACTTGCAGGTTACAGCCCTAGAAATGCAGACCACTTCCATTCTGTCTTACCTCCACTTCTACAGAGCACGTGGCCACCCATAATTAAGGAAAACGCAATCTCAAAAAGCTAAAGTACAAGCCACTTGCAACCACTGCTTGCCTCACTCATAGCTGACTCTGACCTTATTAACATTGATGAAACTGATCAGAATGGACCATGTACCTGAAAAAATACAGTGCTCCCACCAATATTTCGGCCATTGTGTCTTTTCGGCTTTTTCCCGGTTAGGGGTCACCACAGCGAAACTCTGGTCCGCTAATGATTGGCAGTAGAGTTTTACGTGCTGGCTTGCCGGGCCTAACACACAACCTTCAACGAAGGAATGCCTGTTCATGCATGTCGCTACACAGAAGACTCTCTAACTGAGGATTGAATGGGCAACGTCTAATTGTGAGGCGACAACACTACCACAGCACCACCAATGCCATACACTTAGAAGGCAGTTTCTTTGCTCACCAGTGGGAGTGGGGAGCCTTGAGCAGCCTACCTGTCCCTGTAGGAAGTGACCTCAGCACAACAGCTGTAGTAATTGGTTGTTTTGGACCATTTCCAGCTCTTTTGAAGTTCCCTGTTTAAAATCTGCATTTGCACGGCTTTGCGCGGTTGTGCGCATAGCGCAGCGCCAGTTAAACAAGGTTAAACTTCTTCTGGCTCTGCCAAGTCTGCTCTTCAAATTTTCCCTTAAGGAAGCTCTACTCTTAGTATAATCAGACTACTCGCTATATTATAAGCCTAGCACTTGTTCCCAAAACTTCTCTACTAAGTAAGCACTCTCATACTAAGTAAGCACTACATCCACCTATCACCCCTGTGAATATCCACTTCCCTTAAAGGCACAGCACTCCTTTATACTGTTCTAGCATGTCGAGTGGTAGAGTACTGGTGTCCTCTCCAGTTCAGCTGGTTAATCTGGGTATCATGAGACAATGCTACAATTGTCTCATGTACACAGACAACCCTCTCCTCCTCCCAACAAACACAAATATATGTGAGAGATGCAACTATATAGCCAAACTGGAGGCTGAACTCTCTCAACTCAGGGCTGGCATGACCAGACAGGAGGAGATGGTAACCACACACACAGCAAACCCAGTCCCATGTAGACCTACCACAACTGTAGACCAAACACATAAAAACACAAAGACATACTCGAAGGCTCTAATAAAAAACTTACCAAAACAACAGAGGCTCCCTAAGCAGACATCCATAAATCCACAACCTCAAAACAAAACACATGCAACACATACTTCAATAAATCAGTGTGTCATTCAATCACAGCCCTTAAGGCCAAACACCATGCCTGATACACTAGTAATAGGTGACTCTATAGTCAGACACACTGATGTCCCGCTTACCAGGCTGAACAAGGAGAGAGTGACTGTGAGCTGCCTATCGGGAGCTAGGATCCGCCACATAACACACGCACTCAGGTCACTCCAAAGTAAGGGCAAATATGACTCCGTCATTGTCCATGCTGGCGTGAATGACCTGAGACGTACCTCCCTGGACTATATGAAAAGAGACATAGAGGAGCTCTCTGATTATGTAGCCCAGGTTGGTATGACCCTGACCCTGAGCAGCATCTTGCCCTCACCAAGAATGATGCCACAATACAAAGACAAAATAATCAGCTTTAATAATTGGCTCAAGTACTGGTGTCATTCTAAGGGGATCCAATGTCTGTCTGCCTGGGATGACATGTTGGACAAGCCACGCTGCTTTGCAAGGGACGGCTTGCACCTGTCACCACTGGGCTTCTGGATATTGGCTAAGGCTCTTGCCACCCCCATAGTGCCTTTTTTAGGCAAGGCTCAAAAGACAAACCCACCTCCTTAGATAACAAAAATGGAAAAAACTAAGGGTAATGCTGCTCAATGCCAGAAGTCTAAATCTCAAGATGCAGGCACTCAATGCACTCCTCAGTATGGAGAACATCGACGTCAGTGCAGTAACTGAAACCTGGTTCAAGGCTCCTGAGAGCACTCTAGCGCTACCAGACTATACCTCATATCATGCTTTTCGGCCCCAAAACCTGGGCCGAACCACAAAGGGAGGGGGAGTGTCCATACTCATCAAGGACACCCACACCTCCAGGTTAGTAGCAACACATGAAGCATCGGAGACCATACAGGTGCAACTAACCATAGGCAAAACAGCTATACAACTGGTAGCATGTTACAGACCACCCTCCCAATCTCAGGAAACCCACTCAGCCTTCCTGAAGACATTGGAGGATATGAATGTATCACAAAATACCATCATACTGGGAGACTTCAACTACCCTAACATAGATTGGGTACATTATTCTAGACCTAACACCCTAGCCCAAAGGTTCCTAGAATTCATAAATTCAAATGCACTGGAACAACTAGTCACCTCTCCCACTAGGGGAGATAATATACTAGACCTGATCATCACAAACATGGGGACAAAATGCTCCACACCGGAGGTATACTCCTCACTAGTGAGATCTGACCACAAACTAATCACCCTGGATATACATATCCCACCTCCACCCCCCAGCACAAAAGACCACAGTGAAAAACTTCTCAAAAGCAGACTTCACTCTTCTTAAGACTGAGATGGTATCCTTTAATCCCACTGGGCCAGTGGATACCACATCCCACAATGCTGAATCCTTCACAAATGCTTTCTATGGACATCTCCAAGAATGCATGGATCATGCAATCCCAAATAAATCCAAGTCCCTCTCCACCAAAGGCAAGCATCCTGTCTGGTGGACCTCAGCCATAAACAAATTGTATAACAAAAGAAGGAAGTTACTGCACAACAGAGCAAAATCCCATAAAGGGAAGACATCTCTGATCAACACTAGCAGAAAACTACGTTCTCTCATAAAAACATCCAAGGCCAACTTTGAGAGAAAAATTGCTAAGGACACTAAAGATAACCACAAAGCCTTCTTCAGCTATGTTAGAAACCTGGGTGGAAACCCTCAGATATGCTCAGAGTTAGTTCACAACAACAAAAAATACACTGAACCCACAGATATTGCCAACATTCTGGCTGACAGGTTCAGTGCAAATTTCTCCCTCCCTCACCCCCAAAGAAGAAATACTTATCCCAGCTGAATGTAATCTCCCTGTCATCTCAGATGTCCAGGTGAGAGCTGCCCTCAGCAAAGCTAAAAACTCAGCATCAATGGGACCTGATGGTATCCCGGGTTGCGTGCTATGTGAACTCCAAGAGGAGCTAAACCCACACATAAAAATGCTATTTAACCTTAGCCTTAAAACAGGATATGTACCTGAACACTGGCGTAGAGCAACAGTGGTCCCCCTCCACAAAGGGGGGTACCTCTACAGACCCTAGGAACTACCGCCCCATAGGTTTAACCAGCCTGGTCTGCAAAGCTATGGAAAGAATCATTATGGAACTCATAAACAGAGACATTGGGGATCTACAGACACTTGACCCCACCCAGTTCGGCTTTGTAAAGGGCAGATCCTGCCTTTTGAACCTGGTTGACTTTTTCGAAACAGTCACTAGAGCCATTGATGAGGGAAAAGCAGTCCATACAGCCTACCTGGACTTGGCTAAAGCCTTCGACACAATACCCCACTCAGGCATCATAGATAAGCTCAACAGCTTAAATGTAAACCCTTATGTTACTAGATGGGTTGCAAACTGGCTAAAGGACAGAACCCATAAAGTTAAAATCGCTGGAGCAATGTCAGACTCAAAGCCAGTCACAAGTGGTGTCCCACAGGGATCTGTCCTGGGACCCCTCCTGTTCGGCATTTATTTCTCAGATGTTAAAGCAAACATGGGAGGGTTGTGGCTGACAAAGTTCACAGATGACAGCAAACTAGGCGCCATAGTCGATACACCAGCGGACACATACATCCTACAAAAAGGCCTCACAGAAACAGACAACTGGTGCCGTAGTCATGGCCTTAAACTAAATGCCAAAAAATGTATAGTCATCCCCTTTGGGAAAAACAAAGTACCCACAAATTATCACATAGACAGCAACCCACTGAGTACGGAAAAAGTAATCAGAGACCTAGGGACCCAAGTCGACAGCGACCTCTCATTTGACAGCCACGTTGCCAAAGTGGTTAGAAAAATATTCTACCTTGCACACCTTATCATGAGGGGATTCACATCCAGATCCAAGGATGTCATTGTACCCCTATACTCCTCCCTCATCAGACCCATGATTGAGTACAGTGCCCCATTTGGTATGTACCTCACCCGGCATTTGCAACAGCTGGACAGACCACAAAAGTACCTCACCAAGAGGATCAAGGGTCTCCAACGTATGTCTTATTCTGCCAGACTAAAGAAACTCCAGCTCTATTCAGTAGCATACCGCCTGCTCAGAGGTGATCTCTGCCTGACGTACAAGGCCATGTCCAATCAGGAACTGATGGACATGCTCCACCTCAAAAAATTCAAATCCATCAGAACCACGAGAGCTAAAGACTTAAACCTTGGCACAAGTATGAATAGGACATGCTGGAGGGATATATTCATAACCCAGAGGCTTCCCATGCTCTGGAACAAGATCCCAGTTCATGTTAGGCAGAGCCCCTCACTGACTCTCTTCAAGAGAAATCTTGATGAGTGGATGGGAGATCGTAAGTTTACCCCAGGGGTCACATCTGTGTCACTACTAGACAGGGGCACAGTAAACTAATTCTATTATATAAGGGGACCTTCACTGTGTCACTACTAGACAGAGGCACAGTATTCTAAATCTATTCTGTGCATTTTGTACCATTTTATGGGGTGGCCAAAGCCTCATCACTATGGCTAGGCTTACAAATGCCCCAGGGCAGATAGCCTAGTACTAAACTATGAAACTATGAAACTATGTTCAATGGAGGCTGTAAACCAATGTGTACATAGTCCACTGTCTTGAGCCGCCAATATTAACCTTTCATCTTTTGGTTTAAAATCACCTTTCCTTAACCGTTACTGTGTCAGATCCTGATCAACATGATTTTTTTTTCCAGGAGTTTTCTGTATTGGCAAGTGTATTTATGCCTTTCCTACATTTCTTGCCCTCTCATCTGATCCTTCTTATATTCTCTCTTTTGTTTTTTGGCACATTCAGTTGTTTCCTGATTTTTGTCTACTTCTGCTTTTATTTCCATTTCCACTTAACACAGATATGCTTCTGCTAAACTAAAGAGGAAAGTCATCTTAGACTTGTTCTCCTCATGTTTTAAAACAATCACTATATTTGGATCTGGTAAAGTCAGCAGATACGTATGCAGTTCTAAGACTGCAGATGTAATCAGTTTTGAGGAGGCCCACACCTCCTTCAGCGCGAGGAATATATAATCTTGGTATACATTGATTTTCTTACAGCATGTTTCATTTTATCTGCCAAGAGTTCTCTAATCAAAGGCTTAAAAAAAGTCTTCCCTGCTTCTGTATGCCCATTTCAGTGGTAACTAAAACCTCTCCCCCACACTTAGTTTAACATTTATTTATTAGTACCCTATTTTCCTGTTCTTTTTAAAAAATCTCTTTTCATTTCTTTATGTCCCTCTTTCTTACCATGTATTCTGTTCAGTCTTGCATATGTGGGACCATAAATTTTCTAAATACAGCTTTGTATTTTGCTCCAGTATGGTTTTCGTCTTGTTCTTTAAAAGTTATTTTTGTAATATTTCAAGTAGTGACTTCCTGTGACTTAGCTGGATACACAGAAAATTATAAGAATATTTTGCTACAGATGAGTTTTAAAAATCTGTGTTGGCCTAAAGGAATGATGCAGTTTTCACTCTTCACACTGACTCTAGTGCAAGGGGAAGAACCATCAGAGACAACATCTGCTGGGTAGTAGAAAAAGCAAGGGAGTACTAGAAAAATATTTCATTCTGCTCTGTTGACTACTCTGAAGCCTTTGACTGTGTGGGCCATAACAGATTGTGGCTACTTTGTAAATAAAGGGGAATACCAGGTCACCTTGTTTGCCACCTAAGCAATCTTTATGCAGAACAAGAAAAAAACTGAATAACTGACTAGTGCAAATCTGGGAAAGCAATGAGACAAGGCTAAATATTGTCAAACTATTTTTTTAATTTATCTGATGACTATAGGATGGAAAATGTGGGGTTAGATGAATCACATGTTAGAATCAGTTAGCCAATAGCTAATTTGCGGCTATTAGTTAGCTAATTAGCGATCCCAAATATACAGATGATACTACTCTGCTGGCTGAAAGTGGGAACAAGCTGAACAGCCTGTTGATGAACTTGAAAGTTGAAAGTACAAAAATGTGGCTTGCTGCTTAACATAAAAAAATAAAATAATGTCAACTTGCCCTAAGAAATCTATGAAGATAGAAAGGTAAGAATTGGAGGCAGTGGCAGGTTTTATTTTCCTGGCGTAAAATGATATCTACAGACGGAGACTGCAGCCACAAAACTAGAAAAAATGTTTGCTTCTTAGGAAGAAAGAGATGGCAAATCTGAATAAGATATGAAAAAGCAAAGATGTCACTGACAACAATGGCCCATATAGTTAAATATATGGATTTCCAGTAATAACAAATGTCTGTGAGAGTTGAATTTTAGGTGAGTGTGAGTTTAAGCATGCTTTTGGAAAGAGAACAAAGGTCTAGATTAAATAATAAACTGTCATGTTCAGTACTTACAAATACATCAAGAATCAATACAAAAACAGAACCAAAGCACCCTTTCTAAACCGGAGACAATCCTCTTAACTTAAAAATATTCAGAGCGCCTGGAATAAACCCCACAGTTTCCATGGCAGATGTAAGCAGAACCATATATGAGGGGGAATTCAATAAAGCCTACATTGATTAATTTTCTGTATAGTCATAGTGGCACTGAGTTTGCACGGAAGTAAGCAGCTGTGCGATCCAGTAAACAGAGGTGAGGGGCGTGCATGAGCATGAGAACATGGAAGTGTCCATGCCATGCAAATCACCTTATAAGTAGGTGAAGTGCATGCAAATTAGTGTGTAGAGCAATCCAGCAAGCAGATAGGCAGTCGTGCAAGTCTCATGTTGGTGTCAGAAGTGTACACGGAAAATTTCTTTGTACAAGAAATTAAAAAGTGAACAGGGGCTGTAAAAGCCCAGTTAGAAGGTCAGAAATAGCATAGCAGACACAGATATGTGCAAACCTATGCCCTGTGTGTCCAAAATGTAATGAGAAACATTTTAAAATAATTTTTTTTTTAATACTTACATTATGTTTGTGTGGAGTGCAGCAGTGCGCAAACATGCTGTTATGGAAAAAATTAAAAAGTGTAAAAAGGAGGAAAAATAAATATGTGTGACAATAATGCATTTTAAGACCATGCATGGAGTACGTACAATGGTAGACAGCTGTGGTTGCTAAGGAGGCAGGCCTGGAATAGTGCAGTTTCCAGGTATTAAGTTTGGATCTATATGCAAATGAGCTGGAGTTACTGAATAGCAAAAATTGGTTACTGTATCCACAGATAAAATCCGTGCAGCCCCAGAACCATGTTGGTGTCCACAGAAGAGCTAACTGACATCAAAAGGAGGTGTGTCACACTCTGTTTAGGCAAGTTGGAGTTCAGTGGCACCTGTCTGCATGGCACACTACTCAGCTAAGCAGGGGGGGGTGTCCAGTGATGATAAGCTTTGTTTACCTTCGAGGCGCATGTTTTGGCTGGTTTGAGCATGTTTCAGCATGTTTGTGCAGTGTTGCACTCAGCTAAACAGAGGGGATGTGTACAGACTGCTGAGCATTATTTATATTTGCGGTGCGGGTTTGCGCTCTGTGCCACAGTGCTTAGCAGGGAAGGCATTTAAAAAAAAAGAATGAAAATTGCCTGGCAAAGCCAATCATGTATAAATTACTGATGACCCCTCTTCCACTTAAAATGGGCCATTCAAACTCCTCAGTGATGTACTTGCCAGGTGGAATGCATCATAGTTAGTCAATCACACAGGCTACATCTATAGCAGAGCACTATAAAGTATGCATACACCCTAAAATCTGATTTTTCCCATATACTCTGCACCATTGGAGTACAGACTTGGGAATTTTAACTGAGAGAATGTTAGGGGCTGCTGCAGCTTTTATCTATATGTGTTAGATGCTGAGGTCACTGCTGATGCTGTTGCTGACAGTAGGCCTAGACTGAGAAGGAGAAGAGTGTTCAGGCCCAAGATAACCTACCAGGAGCTACATTAGCTGGAGATTGTAGAGTGCAACAGGGTAGACAGGGACATACTACAAGAACTCACCGAGATCTGCTGCCCTCAACTCAGACCCAGAGCCAACAGAGCGGAACCCATCCCAGTGGAAACAAAGGTATGTGTAACCCTTAGGATACTAGCTACAGGTACTTTCCAAAGACCAACTGGGGACATGATGGAGGTCTCTCAAGCATCAGCATTCAGGGTACTCCACCAGTTCCTGGATGCCATGTTACCACATGTCAGTGAGCACATTTATTTACCCTGCACCCCTGAGGAGAGGGCCAGCAGTATGCGTCTCTTCTACCATGTAGCACACTACCTTGAGGTACTGAGTGCCATAGACTGCATTCATGCACACATCAAAGCACCATCTTGTGAGGAGGGTAGCGTCTATGTCAACTACAAGGGGTATCACTCCATCAACTGCCAGGTCATGTGCAATGCCCAGGGCATTATCATGAATGCACGTGCTGGCAGCCCTGGCAGTTACCATGACTCCCATATCTGGCATGCATCACAGCTGTACCAGATGTTTGCTTGGGGGGACATCCCATATGGCCATCTACTGGGGGATGCTGGCTATGCACTGGAACCGTGGATGATGACAACCATGAGAAATGCACACACACACACAGAAGAATGCCATAATGAGGCACACACACAAATTAGGAATGTCACAGAGCATGTGTTTGGGCTGCTCAAATCATGGTTCCAGTGCTTCGCTATATCTGGTGGAGCCCTGCAGTACTCTCCAGCCACATGTGCACAGATGTTCACAGTATGTGCCATGCTACACAATATGATCCTGTGGAAACAGCTGCAGCAGGATCATTATAGGGAGGGGACACACAGCTCCCCACCAGTGCCTAGGTCCCCACACCCACTCCCACAGGGGGACTCAGAGGAGGAACCTCCTGAGGCTGTCCCTGTAGGCAGATATAGGCATGCCCAGTATGCCCTGGCCTTGGCAAAGAGGCAAGGCATAGCACATACATTGACAACCTAGGACCTAGGGTCTGACACCTTACTCCAACTTGCATACATAGTAAAAAGGATGCCAGCCACACCACACAACCTGTACCTTACCATGTACTGGCTGTGTGCTGCTTGCATCAGACAGAGTCAGCTCTGAAACACAGGTCTCTCAACCGCTGCATCCACAAGGTAAGCCACTCTCCTTTACAACAACTGTATGGGGTACTAGACTACTGTAGCATATGTATGGACCTGTTGCATGTATGCAAGGGAATAGATTGGCCTGCTGAACTACTTGCAGAGAACTAATAGTTACTTGGCACAACAGGTACTCTGTCCAATACTGATTGCCCCATAATATGCATTAGGCCACTTTGCTGAAAAACCCACTGCAGTATGCAAGGGAAATATGAAACAGCAGGGTAATAGGACAGATGAATGACTGTCAATGCCAGAGTCCCCTACCCCAACACACCAGTGTTCCCATACAACTGCAGTAACAGTATGTTTGCAAGGATATATCAGCAGAACACACAATCCCAGAGTGTCACAAGAACCTGGCCACATGTTATATTTTCCAAAAAATGTAGGGGTCACAGCAGGGGTCTCAATGTATGTCTGTCTGCTGTTGATAGTGTGAGGAATTAAACTCCACTTTCTGGTGGTTAGTGTGGCTCACTGCTCTAAGTACAGTAGTATGGTTGATGGTGTTGATGGTTTAAAGCTGCCTGCACCTATAACCTTTTGCATGTGAGATATGTGTATGGTAGGAGTCCCACAGACTGTCAATATGCCACAGTCTGTTACTGCAAGACAGCTGGACAAAGCCAGAGACAATGGGGGGCCAAACCCATACACATTATACATGTTCTGAGTAACCTAGTAGGTGGCTAGTATAACAGTAGGTGGTAACAGGTCAGATTAGCAGCAGGATGTAAAGGCCATCACTTAACTGTGTCACTACTCACAACAATTCAGTGGGCTTCATTTAGTAGTATATTACCGGAAAAACACAACTGTATGAGGAACAGAGCAGACATATGGGGGCGGAATGCTGGACTTCAAGTAAAAACATGTACAGTGAGAGGTATGTAGACTATCACCCTGTGTGTGGTGTTACATCATGTACCCCAGTCACATTATACCTACAACCACTTAGAGCAAGAAATCTGGACAAAGCCATGAGCAGTAGTGGGGCAAAGGACTAAATATAAGGAGAAGGATTAATTACTGACCAGACAAATATAGAAAATTCAGAGAATAGCAGGTCATGCATTAGCATGGGTTTCCTGATGTGTATGGAGTCAGTAACTGAAATGTCTGTCATCATTTCTTAACTTCTGTCTATAATGATTTGCCAATAATGTACCAGAAATTAACAATGCTATATACAACGTAACACATATGATGTAAAACTCTGTACATTCTATTACAATCTGTACATTTGATATGTATGACACATATATTATGTTCAGCACACAGCCAGGGAATGCCTTGGGCAAAATATAAGGGAGGTGCAGGATTGTTAAAGCAGGTGCAGCAGCCAACTGGCTGCAGCACACAAATCCCTGGACTGGAATACAGGTAGTTGTGGCCTGGAGTCACCTTGTAAGTACTGATAGCCACACTGGGCATGCTCCTACACATAGCTAACTTGAGGCCATGTCTGATGCCTCATCTGCCTAAGGAACTGATATGTGAAAATATGTCTGTGCATACCAACAGCTATGTATATGTATCTGTCTCCCCCTATCCCCCTCACACATGATTACCCTATCTATCAGTATGTGGTGCACTCACACACACACACACACACACACACACACACACACACACACACACACACACACACACATATATATATAAACCAAATGGAGAAAAACAACAACTGAATCCAAAGAATGAGACAACAACCAGTCTCCGCTAGGTTAACTAGTTCAAACAGTGAAGCAGGACTCGAACAAGGATAAGGCGGCAAGTTTAATAACACTCAAACAACAAAAAGCTAAGCAGAACAAGTGTAAGCACTTTCGTCTGCAATGCAGACTTCATCAGACAAAGTACATCTTAATTGACACCACATTTAACAACTTTTTGGCGCCAACTTGAAATCATTTCAAAATAGTTGACGTCACCTTATTTAAAGTGCAAATGCATACAAAAGTAAATAAAACCTTAAATTCAATATACAGACGCTCAATATAGCGTTTGAAACATATACATTACTAAAATGTCACTAACATATTAATATATTTACAAGTCCTAATAATCATGAATCCCACTACTGTAAACAAGTTAAAAATGTAAATATATGTGCATATAAAATAAGTATATAAATATGAAATATATATATATAAGAATATGTAAATATATAAATAAATAAATAAATAAATATATGAATATATGAAAAACAAGAATATATGTACCAAAGGAACACTAATCTATTAAATTCATAGCTTGTGAAATAAATTAATCTGTGTGTATGTAAATTCCTGCATATTACTAACGGGTGTCCAAAAACAACCCACTAGGTTATTGCTACAAAAGCATGAACCAATTAAGCAGATTAAAAACAGAAACATATAAAATAGATGTATAAAATCAATAAATATATCCATTTATAATAATTGTAGTAAGGGTTTAATAGATATAAAATCATTTATACCAGGAACCTTGGTGGCATTAGTCATCATCTGCCACATACTTTCCTTTTTTTCCTAAAATGGCTTTTATATTACCTCCCCGGGGTGATTTTTGAACATGATCAATTATGGCAAATCTAAAAGTATGTCCAATACCATACTGTTTTATATGTCTGAATAAGGCATTCTTAGTGTCATGAGTTTTGATCTTATACAGATGTTCATAAATCCGTCTCCTAAATTGCCTTTCAGTTTTTCCAATGTAAAACGCTGTGCATAAATCACATTTGGCAAGGTATATTATGTTAGTACTATAACAATTCCCTTTTATAAACTTTATATATGTCATGTTTATGTCATCAAGTTTGCATCCCTTATTTTCATTTATAGCAAAACATTGACTGCAAGAGACACACTTTTTTGTGGAGACATCCTGCAACAAAGGGTAATTGTGATTGTTTTTAGTACTCTCTAGCAATCTTTTTATATTCAGTCCTATCTTGTATACACAGCATGGTCTATTTCCAACTACTTTGTTCACTTCCTCATCAATAGTTAAAATATTCCAATGTCTGAATAAAATATTTTTAATTTCATTAACATGTGGTGAGTACATTAAGACACATGCTTTTTTGGACTCAAAGCCCTCTGTTCTTCCAGATTGTGTAACATTATTAATGTTAAGGGGGGTACCCAAAATTGGAGGGTACTTTTTACCCCATTCTCGTATAACATATGAAGCTGTGTCATTCAATAGTTGGATGGGATACTTTCTATTAATAAACATGTTTTTGATGAAATGAATCTCCTTAATCATTATCTCGTAAGTGGAAGACATTCTAGCTGCCTGGATACATTGTCCCTTGAAGATATTTCTTAAAATGTGTTTGGGATGATTACTGGTGAATTCCAGATATACATTTGAAAATGTTTCTTTCCTATGGATCTCAGACTGGAACCCAGTGACTGTATGTCTAATAAATGTGTCCAAGTAGGCTATCCCCTCGGGCCTTATTTTGTATGTAAATTTCAAAAAGTCGCTAGACTGGTTTAAATACACCATAAATTCATTAAAGGATTCAACTGGTCCATCCCATAACAGAAACATATCGTCCAGAAATCTTGTGTAGTAGACCACATGTTGAAAATAGCTGTGAGCAAACACATGCTGGTACTCCCATGCCAACATAAACAAATTGGCAAAAATAGGGGCACACGAAGCCCCCATAGCAACACCCCTAGTTTGTCTAAAGTATTCCCCTTCAAAATAAATATAATTATGATCTAATACTATTTCCATCATATTAGTTATTAAATTGATACGATCCCAGCTGAGATTGGAATACCTTCTCATGCTTTCACAAAAATCTTCTAAGCCTTGATTCTTAGGGATGCAAGAAAACAGATCTATCACATCAATGGTTATGTAAAGCAAACTCTGTTTCCATTTGCCAGAGGTAAGATTGGACAAAAACATCCAAGAATCCTTTATGAGATGGGGTGTATTCCCATAAATATGCTTGACCCATCTATCTATTGCTACCCCTATATTAAAGGTCTTAGATTTACTACCTGAGATGATGGGGCGAAAAGGAGGGTCAAGTATGTCCTTATGAATTTTGGGAATCCCCACTATAGTAGCAAGCACAGGATCTTCAACCTTTAAAAAATTGTAGGTCTCCACTGTGATCCTATTGTCAATCAAATACTCTTCTAACGCTAAATCAATCTTACGATATCCTATATTAATTTAATTTAATGACACTATTTCATAATTGTCTGTCCCAATTAATATTCCCTGTATCTTGTTAACATAATCCAACATATTGTACAAAGCAATCCTCGCACCTTTATCGGGTTTCATAACCCTTATGTCTTTATTACAAATTAATTCTTTCAAACATGTTCTCTTTTGCATAGTAAGGTTGTCACTAAACAAACATTTATTTATTTTCCTATTATATCTGTATATATCCTGACATATAAGGTCCTCAAAGTTTGATACATTCCTATGTGGTATTGGAATAAAAGTGCTTTTTCGCCTTAATTGATGTTCATGTGCCAACTTCATATTATTTTGCATAGTAACTGCCAGGTTTAGTCTATGGCAATATAGTTTGACCTCAGCTATAGTGTCAGCTAAATTAAACCTAGCAGTTGGTATGTATTTCATACCCTTCTTAAATAAAGAAAAATGTTCATCCAAAATGTTTAAACTAGTATAGTTAAAAATTTTTAAGTCATCTTGGACAATAACAACCTCTTCAACCTGTTTATTATGTACCGTACTATTTTCCAAAGTAGGTACATTAATAATTTTAACCCCATATATATATTATATTATCTCTCTCTCTTTACATATATATATATATATATATATATATATATAGAGAGAGAGAGAGAGAGTGAAAGCTACATAAATGTGTAGAGTGATTTAGACCCTCCACATATATCTATATAACACAGTTACATAACACACACAACTACAGTTACATCCCTGATATATATATATATATATATATATATATATATATATATATATATATATATATATATACATACATACATACATACATCTGTATATGTGTGTGGGAATGTACAAATGTCCACACTTACATGCAGAATCTTGGAGTTATCTGCAACTACACACACAACAGTTGTCTGATGGTAACAGACCAAGGCTGCATAATGACGGAATCCATCCAGCCACAGAAACGTGTGTCTGTGGAATGTCACCCTGTAGACAGACAACAGTGAGCAGGTGGTGTAATGTGCAATGGCTTCTATGCATGACTTGGAGAGGTCATATTGTCACCGGCCAATTTTCCACCTAGCAAACCACAACTGGGCAGACTTGGTGGAACTGGTAACTGTACACACATAGCAGGAGTACTAACATGTACCCCACTGCTAGGACACTAGATACACTAATAGCATACAGCAGGTTCACATGCTGTGTAATACAAGGCCACTGTGCATAGTCCACAAGTACTGTGGCTGCAGCCACATGTACAACAGATTTAACTGGTGGTGCATGCAATATGTACTGCAAACTATAGTGTGAAGTACTAGGTAGGTAGGGGTTCTAATCTCATATCAGCCACTGTGTATGTGTGAGTGTGTAGATATTTCCATTACAGCAGTACAGACATGCCCATCTGGGCTATATCTGTGCAATGGTTAATCATTTATGGCCCTGTGACTGGCATTCTCCTCAACGTTGGCCTCCTTGTCAACACCTGCTGCTGTCATCCACCTTAACAGCACTGGCCAACATCTAATAACAGTTAAGCTCCATGGTGCATGTGATAAGTACATAGTACTATAGTATATACTACTAGATAGGTAGGTGTTCTGATCTCGCAACAGGCAAGTGTGTGTGTGTGTGTGTGTGTGTGTGTGTGTGTGTGTGTGTGTGTGTGTGTGTGTGTGTGTGTGTGTGTGTGTGTGTGTGTGTGTGTGTGTATAACTATATCCCCTTCCAGCAGTATACACGTGCCAGTATTGCCTATTTCTGTGTAATGGTTATACATGTCAAGGCCCTGTGACTATCTGTCAACCTCATCATTGGCCTCCTTTAGAAGCCCTGCTGCTGTCTTCAACCTTAACAGCATTGACTGACTATCTAATAACCGATAAGCTCTGTGGTGCATGTGATAAGTACATAGTGCTAGTGTATATACTACTAGAGACGTAGGGGTTCTAATATTGCAACAGACAACTGTGTGTGTGTGTGTGTGTGTGTGTGTGTGTGTGTGTGTGTGTGTGTGTGTGTGTGTGTGTGTGTGTGTGTGTGTGTGTGTGCAAATATATTCCCATGCAGCAGTACACATATGGGTGTGCAATGGTCATGCATTTTACTGCCCTGTGACCAGCTGCTGCCCTAAATATCCCACATTTACCTAGGCAACAATGATATCTATCACCACCTACATTTGTATGTACAGAACACCCAGGTGACACAAATCAAGGGTAGCAGGCCTTGTCACAGGGTATGCCTGCATGATCACCCTGACTGCCCCCATTGTCTCTCACACACTGTTCTACACATATGAACCCAGGTAACCATACATGTATACAGCCATACCTTGCTGATGTCATATTTCTGCTGTGCCGCCATGTCATCCTGTGCCTCTGTACTGCTTCCAAGTCTCCATATCATAGCCAGTCAGACCCCTGGAACTGAAACATATACAGTTATGTGAGACACCTGTCAGTCTGCAACACTACTGCCAGTCTAACATCATGCAACAAAGATACACAAAAGTTGATGTCTACTTATGACACATGCCAGCTTGCAGCACCTGTCATGCCCACAACCGATCACATGACACAACACTACCACACTACAAAACCTACCTATAAAGTAATATAGTCACCCTGTGCATCAGACACATATCTGCATGTCCCTGCATCGATGGTATGGATGGCAGGTATGTGGCACAGGTATTATCACATGCACAGGGTGTGGTGAGGGGGAGCCAGTGGCCTAGGCTGTGCCAAACAGTTGACAGCATGTGTGTGAGTCAGGGAGGTGTGCTGGTTAGGTGGGCCATGGAGAGGTGCTGTGTGTGTCTGTTAGTGACCTGCATGTGGCAGTGATGTTTGAGTGTGTGTGTGTGTGTGTGTGTGTGTGTGTGTGTGTGTGTGTGTGTGTGTGTATATATACACAGTGAAGCCCAGTGCTAGCCTTACACATGTGTATGTTGGACAGCTGTGGACCTTACACGGCAGATTGGACAGTTCACTGTCTCCAGCCACAAACACGGGAACTGGCTCTGCCAGGAGTGGCATTGGCACCACCATGGCCAGGGTCAGATATGGTGCTAGTAGCTGATGGTGACTGCTGTCTGCTGGGTTCATGTCCCCTACAGGACTGCCAAAAACCACGTGACCATAACCTGCCACATTGTGGTGTGGACAGCACACTCCCTTCTGTGGTTCTGTAGGTACTGCCACTATAGGAGCGTCAGTGTGCACGGTGATGTGGATTCTCAGTAGATGGTGTTGCTGACCTAAGTCCAAGTGTCTGATGCCCTACTCCAACCAGATGTTCCAGCACAGACAATGTGTGGTTAAACACTGACACTGTCGCAGCCCACCATCTCTCCACTACATCAGTGAAACAATCCATGGTGTCACCAATGCAGTGGAGGCAGTCACAGATGTCAGACTGTGCTGCATCCATAATCCTGTGCATCCATCTGGTGTTGTATTTGGAAAAAGACCTCTGCCTTCCTGACGGACTGAAATATATTGCCAGTGACCCATGATGTGACACTTGTGACAGGTGGTAGATGGGCACCAGTCCTCCTCCGAGCACACATCTCAATCTGCCTTTGTGGGACCTCACCAGCTGTCTGGCTATGGCCAGTGTCTGCACTCACTGATGCTATAGTTGCCACACTGTTCTGTTCGATGTTGACACACTCTGTTCAATATCTGAGGCATCAGGGGACTGAGTATGTGTGGGCATACTGACTGTGTGCAGGGAAAATGAGAGAGGAAGTGGGATGTCAACCCATGGGACAGATTCAGCCCCCAACAACCCCACCTGTGCCTTACTATGGCCACCATCATTATCAGAATACAATGAGACACTGACATCAGGTTGTGAAGGGGAAATACTTCAACCCTCATGTTCACCTGTGAGGAAGAAGACAAGATAAGTACATTATTACCTGCACTATTATGTATGGTAATCCACACAGACATATACAGGTGAGGAGCCACAACTGTATTACACATACCACATCTTATTTCTGATCCCATGCACAACACACAAACACACAACAACATACACATACAAGACAGGCCCTTTATAACATGTACTGCAGCTATGTCCAGTCATGCTGCTAATATGATACACCTGTGAGATAAGAAATATGTCAGTGTATCAGATAGATCTACCCCTACAACACAGTGCACCCTACCAGACCATACTATGCCAGTTATAGTATCACTGCTTCTGGTATATACTATCTCCATATTGTGTGTGAACAAGTATCTGTCAGTGATTACCTCCTGAATAACAGACTGCATAGTCCTTCACAAAATTAGGTGCAAATGTGTAAATGTACCTGCAAATACACAACTGGGAGTACCCATTAAATGCACTCCAATTAACTTATCCAAAACTGAACATACAATGTTGTCTACTCTGGCTAAGCATAACAGTTGTGCCTAGGTCAAAATAGCTGCCCTTCAAATTCTTAGGGTATCTATGCTCCGTAAAACAACAGTATCATACTTACCAGGTTCAGAACCTTGGACTCTGTCCACATCTGATGGACCTATGGAAATGTGAGAGAGAGGTATTGTCAGAAATACCAAATGTGGTATTGTTACAGGATAATATGTGCGTATATCCACATGTACAGTAGCTAATGTGATACTGCCTACATTGTAAACTGAACAGGCAAAACAGACTACTGAAAAACAAAATAGAGAAGAAACCACACAGTAGCACAGAACGAAATGATAAAGCGCTTTTCATTTATTCCAATAAACAAACTTCTTCAGATCAAGAAAAACAAAAAGTCAAAGCTTAAATACTCTCTGGGCTAATACTTACAAAGTCAATTAACTACTTAAAGTGAAAGCTGACTTACAAGACACGCCCTATTTGCAAACACAACTAGAATAAAAACTGCTTTTAAAGTAAAAGCTAAAAATCCAAATCCAAATAGTCAGACTAAAAGTACAACTAGCGTTGTCTATAAAAAATGTGTAAATTTAGCCCACTACCAAGCTAGTGAGGCAAAGAAATAATAATTACAAGTGCATAAAAACTCTGCTGGTGTTTGTAAAACTGAGTTAATACAAATACCTATGTTAGTGCACTAAACTGTGTATGTTGAAGCACATCAAGTGTGCTGAACATAATTGGTAATAAGTAAAGTATCAAGATAAAACTACAAATTCTCAGCAAAAAATACTCAGCAAAAAATACACATAAGGTCACTGAATCAAGGTGCTCAAGAGCATTGGAATAACTGTGTCATGCTAGTGTGGAAGGTAACCTGACACAGCCTACCTATTAAGGCTCCTAAGTTTAAGAACACTACTTAAAGAACAGTTCTCATTCAGACCTGGTGAACTGTATGCGTTGAGTCTAATTTGCCAAAACAGCTCTCGCTCTTCTAACTTAAGTGGGAGAGGAGCACCCCTAAAGTCCTCTGTGATCTGGTCAATAATCAAAAATTTAAACATATGGTTGGGATAAACTGAAATGTGTTTTGCTAGTGCATTATCAAGTTTCTACTTCCTGATCGCATAAGTATGTTCATAAATGCGGTCACGTAGGCGTCGTTCTGTTTTGCCCACGTAGAAATCTGTACAGGTTTGGCACATAGCTAAGTAGATCGCCATTCTTGAGTTACAGTTAGCTCTAAGGTTCAACTTGTATTTGTAATCGTGAACTTTAAATCTATTGGATTCCAAGATGTATTGACAAAAATTACACGCCTGGCATTTAAACATGCCAGCTGTCATTGTTTTTTTAATATTATGTCGTTCAAGGAGGGCTTTGAGGTTTTTTGCCTTTCTATAAACAACCAATGGGTGATTACCAAGTTTTTGGTGTACTGTGTTGTCCTTTTTGAGTAAGTCCCAATTTTTACGTAGTGGCTGAACACAGTCACTACTATTGAGACTGTATGTTGTTATGAATGTGACACCAAAACATTCAGAAGGATTCCTACTTGTGTGGACATTTACTAAGTCTGTGTTTGAAGGTTCAGTGTCATTCATAAGAACTAATTCTCTATTTAAGATTGGTTTATAAAAATGACACTGATGCTTAGACGACACTTCTTCTATAATAGTGTCTAACATTTCATGTGGGTAACCCCGGTGTAAAAACATATTCCTTAGGTGTCCACATTCATTGGCAAAATCACTATCCAATGTGATAATGCGGGCTGCCCTCACTAGCTGACCTTTGACGATCGCCCGCTTCTGATGAAAAGGATGACAACTTGTGTAGTGCAGGAATGAGTTGGAGTACGTTACTTTCCTATATATATTAGCTGTATATTTGTGAAAGCTAGTGTCTTTAGATAGTAAAATGTCCAAGTACAGGATGGCTTCAGTATGGAAACTAGGAGTGAATTTCAAAAACTGTGTAGTTGAGTTAAAATAGTCCACTAACGCTTCACTCGTGGGCAAGTCACCATCCAGGAGGATAAAAATATTGTCCAAGTAACGGGTATAAAAAATCACCTGGTCTTTAAATGGGCAGTTAGTGGACACGTGATCATGTTCCCATTGTGCCATGACTAGATTGGCAACACTGGCCCTACAAGGGGAGCCCATGGCTACTCCAGTTTTTTGCAAATAAAAGTTGTTGTCAAATGTAAAAAAATTGTTAGACAAGACCAGGTCCAACAATTCATGAACCAGAACCAACTCATTCCCACTACTACCATTAGATCTAAGCACTTGTTCTACCCAGTCCACTGCTATGTCTTGGGGAATGCAGGTGTACAAATCTTTAACATCAATAGTAAGAAAATTGTACCTTGTGTTGAAATCTAACTTGTTAATTTTACCAAGGAATGACCAAGAATCTTTGCAGATCTGTGGAAAGTTGACCAAGTATTTCTGTAAAATGTTGTCAATGATTTTAGCACATGGATAGGTAGGAGAACCACGGCCATCTACAAGTGGTCTCATGGGTGGGTTGTGGACATCCTTGTGGATTTTAGGGATACCAAACAAGCACGGGAAACGAGGGTAAGTTGTTGATAAGTAATTGTATGTGTGCTGTGTTACCCTACCCTCGATGAACATTTCCTCAGTGTGGTCTTTGATTATGGTGTACGCTTTATTTATTTCAGAACGCGAGCTGGTAGAATATGAAGGACTGTCCAACAGGCTAAACATCCTATCTTGATAGTTAACTTCATCAAACACAACAAGACCCCCTCCCTTGTCTGGTTTACAGAATCTAATACTCTGAAATTTAATCCAGTCAAGGCATTCCATTTCTTTTTTATTATTAAAATAAGTACTCGATGTTGAATGGTGTGGTGTTTTGTTGAAGTTTTGATGAATGTCTAATTCGCAAACCAGTTCAAAAATTTGTAAAGGGGGATGGAGTGGGGGGTTGTAGGTACTAGGAATCCTAAAATTATTGTCGTCAAGGGGGTAAGAGCCTCCAAACAGCAAGTTCAAGTTAAGCTTCCTAATGTATAATTTTAGGTCTATAATTGATTTGACCAGATCTGCTTTCTGAGCTGGTACGTAAGTGTACCCTTTGGACAATAACTCGACTAGTTCAGGTGTAATATTTGCAGTAGAAAAGTTGTATACATTAAAATCACCTTGTTTGTTCATGAGTATAACAGGAGTGTTAGCAGTACTTTCATTACAAACAGCAGACATGTTATGTGTATTTGTCTCAGTTGTTAAACAAGGGTCACATTGCCCATCAGTAAACCCTGGTATAGTAACAACGTCAACTTCAAGGCAGTCTCTCAATGGACTGTTGGCGATGGCTTGATGGATCGCTACTGTCTCTGCTTCTGCTTGTTCTTCTGGTGGGAAAAAGCTGCCTGTTGTTTTGGCTTTGCCCCTAAAAAATTAGCATCATTGGACCTAAGATTGTAATGCACAGTTTTTTTATTGTTGTTGTTACAAGAGTGATCTAATAGGTCATAATCTGAGTCAGATGGAGCATTAGAACAGTCAACGGATGGACCGAGAGGACGACCTGCCTGAGCAGAGCTCACATTTGTAGATGGTTCACCATTGTTGGGTTGAACGGGTCTGACATTCCTTTTTGGGGGCTGCCAAACTTGTGCTGATGGAGGTTTAGGATAAGCTGTCTCATCCTTGTAAGCCTTCAAGTCTCTGTCAATTTTCCTAGTTTTATTGTTTTTCAGTTTACCAAGGTACTGCTCAATACTAGAAAAAATCCTGTTATATTCATATTTATAGAGAACAAACTCTGAGTCCAATTTAATAGTTTCATCGAGTTCTGACACTTGTCTGCTCAGAGCTTCAACCAGTATTGCATAAAGTTTGATCATTAAGTTAAGTAACTCAAAGCCTTGCCGATCAAAAAGTACAAGAAAGTCCTTATGGAACTGTAAATTGACTACCAGACCAGTTGGGTATTGATGGTGGCGAAGGCCTTTGGGAACTATCTTGAGTTTCAAACATTCTTGAAAGTATGATATTTCTAATTGAGTCTTTTTTAGTTTCACTAAAATGTTGTCAAAGTTTTTAAGATTAGTAAAAATGTTGACCTGCTCACCTTGATACACTCCAGTCGTTGAAGGTAATTGATCTAATGCTGTAGAAAAGGTGAAGTTGTCAGTCAACCAGTTGTAATGTCCGGGATTCGGGTAACCCCTGTGTCGCTTACGCAAATCACAGACTCCAAACGAAAGTTAGAAGATGTATCACGCTGCTGGTTAAGAATTATAGGTAGTTCCAGGGCTGGAATACTCCACTGCCCACAGTCAATGTTGAACTGGTCTGCAGACTGTAAATTATCAGACCCAATGACTCCACTTGCTAATAGTCATGCCTCATCACTGAAAGGCCACAGGTTACTAGACACTGCAGCCAAAGGTTGAAGCACTTCTCCATTCGGAGCTAACAGTACCGCCGTACCAGTTAAAGTAGATGTATTTAGAGGAGGAGTCTTAGTAGTATTAATTTGCCGTTCAAGATTCTCCATACGGCCAAAAAGCGAGTCTAGTCATGCCATCAAAGTGGTCAGGACTTGGTTGTTGTTACTGGATTCGGTAACACCTCCAGCTGGTTGGTCATTGCTGATAGCAGCATTCCTAAAAGCCTCAGGAATATCATCCAAATATGTGCTTAAACTGTGGGAAACTTTCTCCAACGCCATGAAACAAACTTTTAAACTGAACAGGCAAAACAGACTACTGAAAAACAAAATAGAGAAGAAACCACACAGTAGCACAGAACAAAATGATAAAGCGCTTTTCGTTTATTCCAATAAACAAACTTCTTCAGATCAAGAAAAACAAAAAGTCACAGCTTAAATACTCTCTGGGCTAATACTTACAAAGTCAATTAACTACTTAAAGTGAAAGCTGACTTACAAGACACGCCCTATTTGCAAACACAACTAGAATAAAAACTGCTTTTAAAGTAAAAGCTAAAAATCCAAATAGTCAGACTACAAGTACAACTAGCGTTGTCTATAAAAAATGTGTAAATCTAGCCTACTACTAAGCTAGTGAGGCAAAGAAATAATAATTACAAGTGCATAAAAACTCCGCTGGTGTTTGTAAAACTGAGTTAATACAAATACCTATGTTAGTGCACTAAACTGTGTATGTTGAAGCACATCAAGTGTGCTGAACATAATTGGTAATAAGTAAAGTATCAAGATAAAACTACAACTTCTCAGCAATAAATACTCAGCAAAAAATACTCATTAAAAAATACACATAAGGTCACTGAACCAAGGTGCTCAAGAGCATTAGAATAATTGTGTCCAGATCACACAGGACTTTAGGGGTGCTCCTCTCCCACTTAAGCTAGAAGAGCGAGAGCTGTTTTGGCAAATTAGACTCAACGCATACAGTTCACCAGGTCTGAATGAGAACTGTTCTTTAAGTAGTGTTCTTAAACTTAGGAGCCCTAATAGGTAGGCTGTGTCAGGTTACCTTCCACACTAGCACTGGATTTTTAGCTTTTACTTTAAAAGCAGTTTTTATTCTAGTTGTGTTTGCAAATAGGGTGTGTCTTGTAAGTCAGCTTTCACCTTAAGTAGTTAATTGACTTTGTAAATATTAGCCCAGAGAGTATTTAAGCTGTGACTTTTTGTTTTTCTTGATCTGAAGAAGTTTGTTTATTGGAATAAACGAAAAGCGCTTTATCATTTTGTTCTGTGCTACTGTGTGGTTTCTTCTCTATTTTGTTTTTCAGTATACTGCCTACATTGCTGACATTCTGCATATGTGTGCACAACTGTGCATTAAAACCAAATCCCCTCCCAATGCAGATAGACCTGACACTTATGTACTGCTATGGTGAGGCTGCCACAATGACTGATACAGTATTACAGTGATGAACACAGGATGCTTACCTGGACACTGCTCTGATGTGGATGCTGTGGCACCCACCTCCAGGATGTATGAGATGATGGATGCTAGTGAGCTGGTGATTGTTCCCAGGTTCACCAGGAATTCCTCTATGGCTGACAGTGGTTATTCTGCTCCAGGCTCTCCACCAGTGGCAGCACAGTCCATGGCCACAGTGGCTGCCCTTTGCCATGCCGAATTGGCCATATCTGTGGCCCAGCGTTGGACCTGCTCATAGGTCCTGTCCTGTTGGCCTATTTGGTTGACTGCCATAATGAGGTCAGCCTACAATGCTGCATGTTGCTCATGATGTTGGCGACTCTTGGACAGCCGAATGTTATGATGCAGTCTGAGGCCATCCAGGATAACATTATTCTCTGAGGCTGAAAATGGCGGCTGCCTCCTTTGATACATCCCACATGAAAGACAAAAAAAAGGGAACACATCACAGGACCAGATATGTGGACATCCACTATGTGCAGATCCTGTACAACCAATATGGCCTACACTATCCACTGCAACCTCCCACATCATTCCCCACAGTCTAGCAACACACAACGTGTGTGGCTATCACCAACATAGTAGCATTACTGGTTATGTCTCTGTGTGCCATGACAGAGTCTGCTGTATGTCTCCACACCCATCAATGCCATCTACTGTGGTGTGCCCCCTATGGCAAAGTCCCACTACTATGTCATACACTGTCAGACAAATAGGTGCGTGTTATTACAACTATATGAGGACAGTCCAGCAACACCAATGTGCCACAATGACAGACAGCAGTGAAAACCTATAGTATATCTTCCCTGTAGGCATCATACCTCTCCAGTACACAGACAGTTGCAGAATGTGTATGTGTGCCTGATATATGTGGTCCTTTTGGCACAAACATGTGGATGTCTGGCAAACGGTTGGCCAATAATTGATGATTGTTGTCAGAATATAGAGAATCTGGCTGTCACATGCCAGACCCATCAGAAAACACTTATGCTACAGTAATATCTGTTAGTCTATTCCTAGTATTACTTTGTATGGCTAATATGTGCACTCTGTCACTAAGGTTAGGCCTGTGTCCCCACACTAATAATGGCTATGGCCTGAATTCCTGCTGTAGGGGATTGCAGGTATGATAGCCATAGCTCTCAAGTGATGTGGTACAAATGTCAACAAAACAGTGAACTAGCCAGAGTACATCAGGGACAGTTAAGGACACCTATACAATGTCTGTAGTATTCCTGTGTGACATTCATGGACTGAGAGGAGCTGAAAACAGTACCTCATGTGATATTACAGCTATGTCCACCCTTACTTACTGTCAATATGTCTAACCCATCATCCATTAGCTTTTGTATAGGAGCCAACCATTGTAGGAGGGGGTAAGAGGGCCACAGTTGTGATGTAATTCAAAGCAGGCACAGTTGAGAGGCATGCCTCTAGCTGTTGGACAGCAGAGTATAACCAGCATGTCATTCCCATAGATATACTGCAGCCCTACTGTTGTAATCCCTATTTCCCATAGCTCCATCGTCCCATCTGTGTTCCATTATACGGGTACATGTATTACATACCTGGTAGACTGACATAATCCTTTTGTGAACAAATCCTCAAGAAAAAGCTTGCTAAATCATTGTCTATCTTAGTAAAGCAACATACAGACCTGTTTCCCATAGGCAGTTGATTGCCTTTTGTAGGTACTGCTCATTACAAGGTAATTGCCTGTCCACCAATCTGTGGCTCAGTCTTGATAATTGCATCCAAAACAGTTAGTTTGCACTTTCATTAGCCAATGACATGGCTCCACAGTGCAGTATTTTATTTATTTATTTGTAGTTGTTTTACCAGGATAGTCCATTGGGCCAAAAAAGAACCCGTTTTCAATGGAGTCCTGGGGAGAAAAGCTCCAAATACAAGCAAAGATTACAGTCATGGTTTTAGGTTACATTAAGTACAAATATTGCAGGAAAAAAAAAATAATTGCATTAGAAAGAACATTGTGTATATAAACTAAATAAAAAAGCATTGTATTTTAGAGAACATTGCATTTTAACGGTATATTTTCGGAAGGAAATAATGCAATTTATAGATTCTAAGCAGCTTGTTGCTCATGACTTAGCACATGCTAGAGCAAGCTGTAAGAATTAGAAAATTAAGTGAAGTAGATGTTGCCAGTGTAAAGAGTAGAAGGGATTATGTGGGCTGGGAGCAGGAGCATTCCCACAGGGATATTAGATGTGAGTGAAGTGATTTTTTTTGAATAAAGAGTGATTTGTGATGATGTGGATGGATGGTGGTAGGGAGTTCCAGAGGCATGCAAGGGCAAAGGATAGGAGATTTTTACCTGGGGGATGAGTTGGTTTGTACAAATCTATTATGTTTTGTTTGTTTTTTCACAGTAGTCTATCTGGGAGGTGCATTTTAAAGGTAGAGGAGAAGAAGGGACAGAGGGAGAGGCTGAAGATGAGTTTGTGAGCAAGAGTGAGTTGTGCGTAGGTGAGATGATTGGATAGTTCTAACCAATTTGGTTTGTGGAGGGCTACACAGTGGTGAGTGGAAGACTTATGGCTGGTGGCGAACTTGGCAATTTTGTTATAGCAAGAGAAGAGTCGTGGCTTAATAGAGAACTGTAGGTGAGTTAGGAGTGGGGCACCATAGTGGAGAGAACGGATGAGAAATGTGGTAGAGAGGGTAAATTTAGTGGAAGGGGTGATGTAGCAATTTTGGTGGTAGAGCATGCCAAGTTTTTGGTGTTTTTTTTTAATATTTAGTTGTAGGTGGGAGTTGAGTTTGAGTTGGTTGTCAATGAGGACCCCTAATCGTTTGGCCTCAGATACCAATTCGAGAGATGTGTTGTTATGGCAAGAGATGGAGAATGTGCTTATATTGATGGAGGTGGCTTTAGAATGGGTAAATACCATTAGATTGGTTTTTGAGGCATTGAGTGCTAGATGATTTTCTTTCATCCAATGTTCTGTGGTTAAGAATGCTTCTTGGGTAAGCTTTAGGAGTGTGGGGATGGAGGTGGCAGAACAGATTATAGTTGAATCATCTGCATATTGGATAACATTTGTGTAAGGGATGGAATGGTGGAAGTCATTTATAAATATATTGAAGAGGAGGGAACCCAGGATGGATCCCTGGGGAACACCGGTAGGGGTGTTAATGAATGAGGAGGTGGCTTTGTTCCATTTTACTGCTTGTTGTCTGTTGGAGAGGTAGCTGTTGAACCAATTTATAGAGGAGAGGGATAGGTTTAGTTTAGAGAGTTTAGCAAGAAGAAGACTGTGAGAGATGATGTTGAAGGCTTTAGAGAGGTCAAGTAGGAGGGTAGATACAATGCTACCAGAGTCCCATGCTTTATTTACAATTTCAAGGAAGGAAAGCAGGGCGGTCATAGTGCTGAGTCTGGGTCTAAATCCATGTTGTGTGGGAGTTAGTAGGTGATTGTCAATAAGATAGGGTAGGAGTTGTAGATGGATGCACTTTTCTAGAATTTTGAAGATGGGAGATAGGATGGTGATAGGAAGGAAATTTGAGATATTGTTATTGTTTCCTCCTTTATGTAAGGGTATGATAAAAGCCTTTTTCCAAATCTGGGTTACAAGACCTTTTTGGATAGAGCGATTGACTAGAATGCTAATGGGGAAGGCAATGGCTTCTATGGCTATGCTTAGAAAGTATAAGGGAATGTTATCAGGGGCATTTGAACATGATTTCAGTTTCTGGAGGAGTTTTTGTATGGTAGATGTGGGTATGGGATTTACTGGGAAAAGTAGGGACTGAGAAGAGAGGGTGTTAGAGAGTGGTAATGATGGGGAAGATGTGAAAGGAGATGCAGAAGTGGAGGGTGCAGTATTGTTAGAGAAGGGTGGAGAAGAAGTGGAGGGTGCAGTGTTTGAGAAGGATGAGGTTAGTTTGGAAATGGAGTCAATGAAAAAGGAGTTAAATTGTGTGGCTAGATCTATGTCTGGTGCATTAGGGTCAGGGCTGGGGTTTTCTATTTTTCCGGGATTAAGGAGGTTGGAGATACCTTTCCAAAATTTTTGTGGGTTTGTTTTATGGTTGTTTTGGAGCAAGGAGAAATAATTCTGTCAGTCTGCAGTGATAAGCTTTTTGACTTTGTTACGGAGTGTTTTGTATTCATTAAGTGTGGAGGGAGACTTGTTTTTCTGGTGATGTGCCCATGCTTTATCTCTAAGGTACATGATAGCTAGTGTGTTTTTGGCTAGCCAAGGGGCAGTTTTGATTTTTATTCTTTTTGATTTTATGGGGGCATGGCAATCTAGGAGGTTTAAGAAAGTTGAGTTGAAGTAGGCGACTGCATTTTCCAGGGTAGAGTTTTTAGAGGGTTCCAGTTTATTAATTTTAGGAAGTTAGAAAAGGTATCTGGGTTGAAGTTTTTTAGGTTGTGAGTAGTGATATAGTTGTGAGTTAGATGTAAGGGTGAAGGAAGTTGGTGTGTGAAAATGGGGAGGTGGTCACTGAGGGAATCGGAAAGGGTGCCACTGTTAGAGAAATCTTGAGGGTGGGAGACTAAGATCCAGTCTAGGGTGCTGCCACTGGAGAAGTTTTTTGAGGGCCTAGTTATGGAGTTGATTAGCTGAGAGAAATTATAGAGATGTATATTTAGTGGATTTGTGGGAGACTGAATGGAGGACCGATTAATATTCATGCCTCCCAAAATTATTGTTTTATTTTTAATGTTGGTTGACAGCCATGAGAAGATGTCTTTGAGTATTGAAATATTGTCACTAGGGGGGATTTAAAGAGAGGCTATACATATGTATTTGTGTTTATTTACTTGAAGTAATGATAGGAGTAATTCAGCATTAGTGAAGTGGGGAGTAGGTTTGTTATAGGGAGTAACTGACAAGGAGGATGAGTATAGAAGAGCTACTCCTCCCCCTTTTTGTAGGTTCTATCTTTTCTGATGATAGAATAGTTGGGTGGTGCTATTTCAGAGTCTTTTATGTGAGGTTTTAACCAAGTTTCAGAGATGGACAGGATGTCAGGTTTATTGTGTATAAGCCAGGCATGGAGGTTGGGGATTTTGTTGGCTATGCTTTGGGCATCTAGAGAAGCTAGTAGGATGGATTTAGATGTAGAAGGGGAGGTGTAGGGGCCTGGGTTGGGGTGTATATCACCAGATAGCAGGATGGTAGTTAGAAATTGGATTAGGCTGGAGAGATATTTGGACTGCTTAGAATCTAGGTTGAGCTTTGTTAGAATTGTGAGGGTTTTGATGGCTAGAGAGGGGGTTGATTGGTTGTTTTGTGTAATAAGTTTATAGGGAAAAAGTAGAAAATCATTTATAGGATATAGGCTGGGGGATATAGGGATAAGTGAGTCTGAGAGTGGTGGGGTAATTTGGTTGGTTGTATGAAAAGATGATGAGTGGTTAGTGGAAATGGGCTGGGTGAGGTAGTGGATATAGGATAAGTTGAGAAGTAATAGTTGAATAGAGAAGGATACAGGTATTGAAAGCATGATTGACTGGAGCTGCTAAGAGTGGATGTATGGTAGGTGAACAAAATGTAGGAGCAGGTTGAACAGTAGAATGTTTGGAGAGATGGGAAAGGTGAGTGATAATTGGTAGGAGAGGAAGTAGGTGTGGCTATGTGGGTATAAATGTAGCGGTGGTAGGGGCAGGTGGGATATGGGGGCAGGGAGGGGAGTGAAGCAGGCAGAAACACCCCCAGTCAAGGTGAGCAGGGAAAAAGTATCAATTGGAGCAGGTAAGAACTGCACTCGGTAACTGAACAGCAGGCACCTAGAGAAAAATGAACAGTAATCCTGTTCAAAAGAGGAGGAGGGGTGAGTAATGGAGCTTTGCTGCCACCTACTGGCAGAAGTACAGGGTTGCAGCCGAGAGGACGTAGAGGAGGTATAGTCCCTGTGAGTGTGCACACTATCAGGGCGTAATGTACAGTATCAAGTCTAGTACAACAAGTAATTATACCACAGAGGAGCAGTAAAATTAAAGCCCGCAGGAGCTTACATTTAGTTTTAGCAGTAGAAAAAAACACTTGTCCTCTGGGGAAGCCTGGTCCAGCAGAAGGTGTCAGAGACACAGAGGGTTCCTTTACTTTCAGGACGGGGAGGGTGTTGAAGCCAAGCAAGATTTAGTTTTAGCAGTAGCAGAAAACACTTGTCCTCTGGGAAAACCTGGGCCAGCAGAAGGTGTCAGAGACACAGTGTGTTCCTTTAGTTTCAGGATGGGGAGGGTGTTGAAGCCGAGCAAGATTTAGTTTTAGAAGTAACAAAAACACTTGTCCTCTGGGGAAACCTGGTCCAGCAGAAGGTATCAGAGACACAGAGGGTTCCTTTAGTTTCAGGACGGGGGGTGTTGAAGCCGAGCAAGATTTAGTTTTAGCAGTAGCAAAAAACACTTTATTTAAGGCCTTCAGCTAGCTCTAAGCCCCTTTCTTACGTCTTTGACATGGACATTAGTGAGGTGTGGAGACTATAGCATCACAGAGGATAGGTACAAATACTGTCCACTGTTGAGATTTATGAGGTGTGTCCACAGTTTTGCATGCTATGTTTGGCCATTGCCCCATGACATTGTGATAATCTGGCAGTTCATTTTTAGACATTGTGGGTTGAGGTAAGTAATGAGGGAGAGACCTGTGAGTGTCAGACATCATAACCATCAGAATATGCATGCTAATGCCATAGCTGCTATTCTATCAGCTCACTATCTTTGTAGGGACAAACTGTGAAACATGTCCCTGTCGCTGGACCTTTTCTCCTACGATTTTTGTCTGGATCCTTTATTCTAAGGGGTTGTGAGGATGGTAGGTCTGCATCAGCTTACTTAACATACAGTTGCTATGTTGCAGGCTGCAGCCTAGGACATCTAGGGGGAATTGTAAACACTTTGTATGACAGCTAGCTGTATGTATAACTGAGGCTGCAGTGTCAGCTCTGTCATTACAGCAGAGCCAGGGTGAGGGTACCCTTTACAGTCCATTTGAGGCATGGGCTTAAGGTACATCTCTTATGTAACAGTGGCAATAACAGAGTAGCAGGTGACTAGTAGTTAAGCTACATGAATATGTGCAGTGTGTCCTTACCTACAGACCTTTGACTTGCAAACATGGATAGCAGTTAAGTCAGTAGCAGCAACCTGTGTGAGTTAAAATTGCATGACTCAGTCATTATTTTCTGTATTCAGAAGAATGTAATTGAAGTGCAACACACTGGATTTGAACCCAGGACTGTGGATGGCAAAACGCACTGTATGCAAAGCATTCAACAGACTGAGCTACTGAATCAGCACTACAGCAGGTATCTTTTCAAGATATATGTGCATGTGTACAGTCTGTGACACACGTTGTCTGTGTCCATCATTATGAGCATGGCTTTCAAAGGCAGTGGTTGTGCAGCAGGATCTCAGTTGTAGACATATGTACTTTGCCATTGCTGCCTTAGAAGGTCTGTTTAAAGATGTTGCTGATGAAAGGGGAAGGTTGCCTGCTATCGTCAACCTGTTAGAGCAAGAACTCAGGACAAAATCATACATACAAGTGGGACAAAAGCCTATAACTAGGAACAATCTTTACATATTGCTCTTACAAATGTAGAATGGTGTTAGAATAACAGAATTTGCATTAGTATGTGTTTTCTGAAGGGTATGAAGTGTGACACTCAAATGTCTGTCATGATTTTCTAATGTCAATCTTTAATGACTTGCCTCTACTTTGCTAGAAACATACATTTATATGGAAACTGGGCCAAAAATAGGGGGCAAAACTGTGGACATTCTGCATTAGTCTGTACAGTTGACAGGTATACCTGCAATTCTAGGCCTCACGTACATCCATTATTATTTATTTGACTGTGTACTGGTGTAGTGCTTGCATCACGGTCTCATGTGCACTCCCATTTTTCCCATTATATGTACTTGCAGTCTGTTAGTGGCACTCAGTATATGTTGCTGGAAACACTTGCTTTAATTCTGAGTTGAGTAGCCTAGTGGGCTAATGCACTGTGCTGTAGTTGACAGGGGCTTGTGTTTGAGACATGGCAGGGGTGGTTATTTTGCAGATGTGTCTAACATTGTCAGAAACACATAAGATCATGAAAGCACTTTTAAGCAGGTTTGCATGGTGCCCTGCTTAGCTTCACACAAATCCACTCTAAAAATAAAAAAAGAAAAGAAAAAGGAGTTGATATGACAGTGGTGAAATGGGGTCAAGCAGGGGGAAAACATACTGAAAAGTAGGTAGGAATGTGCAGGATGGGTGTAGGAAAGGACCATAGCTCTCCATTTCTTGCACAGCAACAGCTGAACTTTTTATGGATTTTGTACATTACCTTGGACTCGCAAACCCCAGAGAGAGGGGTGAGGACAACAGAAATGTGTTGTCAAGCCAATTGGACCTATTAGTTGTGTCCAGTGGACATGTGTGTGAAATGGAGAGCTATGTATGGGGCAATATTTTTTGTGGGACAGATGCCCATTTTATTTATTTATTTTTTGTAAGGAGAGAGTGGAATGTTGGGGAAGGGATGTAGGTACATGTGGGGAGGTAAGTTGAGTAGGAGAGGTTGCAGTTGTAGACAGACAAGACAGCATACAGGGGTGGTGTGTGACACAAGGGGCTAAACACCTTGGATGAAGAGGGTATTGTGGAATCAGATGTGCATGTGCCTCCAGATGGCAGCAGCATGACTGAAATTCCCACCCATGGGCAGTCAACACTGCTCCTTCACTGCCCCAAAGCTGGATTTGCTAGAGGCTGGGTTCCAGGGCCCTCAGGCCATACCAGTTTGTCCAGTCTTCCCTCAATCTGGCACAGGTATTGGTCATAAGTCCTATGCACAATCCTGTACACCATGGCTGGTAGTTGATCATGGGTGACTACTGCTCCTCCACCACCACTCCTGGGGGGAGGATGGGCCCCATCCCCTGAGGCAGTTCCACCCAAGGGTTGTGCAGGGCCAGAGGAGAGGGCACCACCAGCCTAGGTCCCAGATGTGCTGGTACCTGGTGCCATGGCTGGCTGAGGTGGGGTAGGCAAATCAGCCAGAACCAGCCTACCCTGTCATGCTGTGGTGATAGTGGTATAGCAATGTGTATAGGTTAGTTATGAACAAAACATTTTGTTAGTAAAAACATCATGCCAGAACATTGGAAATAACCCAATCAATTGCAATGCATATTATAAGGAACACAATAATAAATAACATAACAGTCAGTATATGAACACATGCCAGTAACAGTTACACCACAATACATAACAATAATAAAATACATGCCAAAAATAATGTTTATTGCGGAACATATGTTAATGGCAAACCATAACCAATGAACAATAATAATAAATATATATAAAGATAAGGGGTGGGGGAGAAATAAATAGTCAATTAATACCATTATAAGCTATATAATTGACAATAGTACCACTATCTACTCTACAGATCTGTCCTTTCCTTATGTGTATAGGTGCCCTATAGCTGCCTCTCAGGCTATCCGCATGGGACAGTATGGGTCAGGCAGTAACACCTGCAGGTACACAACTACACAGAACACTTGCACATCAGGTGTACCTATAGAACTACCAAGGTGTTCTGTGGACTGATGCTCTGTTACTTTGCTTTTGACATCCATCATGTTGGTGATACATTGGTGACAGAGGGATTATACAACAGTAATTACATTCCATGACAGCGTGACATTTGAAAGACATGAATGTCTATGGTACAGAGAGTATACAACTATCATGCCTTGCTTGACAGGCATGGGGGTGGATACCAATAGCAGTGACTGCACAGGCATGCACATCGGATATCCTAATTGGGTGCAGCAACATTTGACAGTTACTCCAGGCATATGGCCATACCAACATTACACATTTTACTTCTTTATTTCATTTTATTAATAGTTGTACTTATTTCCTTCAGTTTCTGCACTATTATCACATGCTTGGTACTGAGTTTAACAGTGTGTGATATTTGTACACACAATTATTTACACATAAAATATGGGCTACCTCGATCATTTCCCCGTAGGTCCTGTGGAGCGATATCTCTTATCAATATATGACTGATACTATACTAATTTTGGCATGCATGGGGAAAACCAGTAGCTGTGACTGCAGAGGACATCTACAATTGACTGCAGCAACATGTTGGAGTCACTCTAGGCATACAGCCATATCACGATTATACATTTTATTTCTTTTATTTAATTTTATTAAAACTTGTACTTATTTTCTTTATCATAGGCAGTATTATCAGATGCCTGACAGTGAGTTTAACAGTCTGCGACATCTGTACACACAATTATATACACATAATATGGGCTACCTCGTACATTTACCAGTTGTTCCTTTGGAGAAAAAATATGTTATCATTACAAAACTGATTCCATACCATTTATTACTACATGCAACTGGATGTGAATCCTGGTCTGTGTGCCAAAATGTACTTCATACATAGAATTTAACAAACTGAGATACTGAGTTACTGCTGATTAATGATTGACTCATATTTGCCTAGAGCTCACCTGGAAACAAAACAAGACTTGGTAATAGTTATACATTTTTACAGTAGACTGCATTGACAGTTGGGCACACATGCATGCAATTTCTGCATGACAGAGATACTAGGTAACCTATATATTACTACATAGAATTCAGGTGCACACACAATATTGTTAGAATGTGGAAATATCTATGAAGTGTACATACCATATTAGATTATTGGGTTTGCTATCTCACCTGTATACATTTGCAGACAGTATATATGCAGTCTACAGCTATTACACTGTTATACTTTCATGCAGCACTGTACTTCAGAGCCTGAATGCATATAGCTGAAATGCAATGGTTAACACACGACTATATCACAGACCTAGCCACTTGGATCTGCATATTAAGCTGACAAAACAAAGGTCAAGTTATTTGTAATACAAGCCTTCTTCAGTAAGTTACATGGATGTTAGAATGTTCCTTCACCTAGCTGGGGGCTTTCAAGATGTGCCAAAGTTTTAAATACTTAGCAGTCCAGCTGGACCCAGCAATAGCTTTTAACATTCATATATGTAAAACTGTAAGTAAGTCTCTTGCCCTACTGTGTCAGTCTGCTGCAAAGTTGTTAGCTTTCTTAAGACTAAAGCAAGATAAGCACTGAGTAAAGATTTCTTCTTTCCATCTTTACCATATATGTACCACTGATATCACCCATCTCAAAAATTACACAACTTGCAAACTGCCCAAAATTAAAGTGTACAACTCATGGCTGGATCCCCTATAAAGGAGAACCACTGTGTTTCCACTTTTCAGAATTTGTTGGCTATCCTTTCACATTAAGATCAGAGTCAATCTGGAAATAACAATTTTCAAGCTATTCCACAGAGATTAATGCAAATGTTTTTCAGACAATGTTGAAACTGAAGCCCATAACGAGAACAATGAAGTCAAATGTCAATGTTTTAGTTTCACTGCATATGCCCAAACAATCCCTGAAGTCAGTTGCACATGTATTTTCTGTGCAAGACTAAGACATACTGTACTGACCTTGGTCAGGGATCATGGACATTCCAATACTTATACCCTTTAAAATTGTGGCTTACTCAGTACTCTAAGACACAGCTACATTCAGGTGCACAGATGCAGCTAAATTGTTTTGAAGAAGAAAAAGTGATGCACAGTATGTTGACAAGTCATGGACAAGGTTGCTGAAAATATTTGTAAATAAGCTAGCAGTATTATAACCTCACAGCAACAGATTCTCCAGCTTGATTCTTGGTTGGGGTGCCTTTTTTGTGGGTCTGCACATTCTCCCTGGGTTCATGTGGGTTTTCTCTGGGTACTCTAATTTCCTCTTACATCCCAAAAGCATATAGTAGGCTGATTGGTGACTCTAAAAGTTTTCCCAAGTGTGTGTGTGTGTGTGTGTGTGTGTGTGTGTGTGTGTGTGTGTGTGTGTGTGTGTGTGTGTGTGTATGTTTGTGATATGGAACAAAGGTCAGACAATCTATTTTCATTCTCCAGTTTTTCACTACATCCCATGGGTGGTCACGGCTGCTCATAGGTTCACTATCAAAGTCAGATGTGACTTGTGAACATGGACAGCTGGTTAACACTTTGTACTTGATAAAGTTAATGTATGTACCCCCTTATAAGTTATGGCGTACAAAGGATCTGCCCAGATAAAATTACTTTAGTTAGCAGATCTAGGAGACTCTCTCTCTCTCTGATAACCTCCCTTTGTAAGGAATAAAACGCATCTTGTTGAAATTTCAAGTAGTTTATTCAGTTACTTAGATACATGGGCAAGTGTTTTTGTTCTAATGGAACAAGAATGGAATTCTAATTAAATTAGAACAAGAACATGCATCCATATTAACTAATTAACTGAATAAACTAATTGAAACTTCAACAAGGCATCTTTATTTCTCCCATAGAGTGGGTATCAGAGAGAGTCTTCTAGATCTGCTAGCTAAAGTTATTTTATCTGGACAAATCTTTTGTATTCTGTTTCTTGTTAGTCCCATCACCTCTGGGTCACAGTTGGGATACCAGACTTGACTCAATCCTTCTGGATTGCCTCTGTTCCCTTGTAAGTTATGCTTAATTGCAATTATTTAATTTCAGTGCTACTGTTTACCCTTTTATTATCATTGTAACCAGGTTATACCTGAAAAAGGATCCCTGAAGTCCAGTTTATGAATGTATTACATAACTATATCAATCATACTGATTCAGGCCATTCCCTGTCTTCAAAATTCTGTCTTTAGCTCCAAAATGCACCACCTGTTGTCCTCATTTTCATTTACATATTCTATGTTCTTGTAGTTTTCTTTTTCAGAATTGCAACCCTACTTTTCCCACTCTTTTTATCCAGTTCATACCAATCACCTCATGGGCTTTTCCAACATTTTCTGCATCTGTTTTCTTCTTAACTACTGTGCACTACTTGCTATTTTTTGTATTACTTGATATTCTCCTGTAGTATTCTTTGTACTTTATCATTTAATTTTCTGTATTTTGTCATTTGTTATTGCACATTGTTTTATGATTGATTAATTAAATTTGGAACTTTTCTCCCCGGGCCTCTGCTGAAAAAGGACCTGTGTCCAGTTGGGCTTTCCCCGGTAAACAAATGTAAAATAAAAATAAATAAAATAAATTAACTCTAACTCATACTGTAAAATATGCTATCCTTCTGTTGTCTCTACTTCCACTGTATTCTACCTCTCTTTATGGGATTGGAAGTTCCCCCTGCATTCCTTGCCAGGATTATATACATTTCCTCTACCACCTTCTCTCTGTCTTCATTTTAGCCCTGTTTCCCACATTCTCCTGTCTTTCTCCCATTCTCACTTTCTTTTCCCTATCTTTGTTCCCACGCATGTGCGAGATATAATGGGTACAGTACAGTCCAATAGACACTCATGACATAAGAGGACCCCATACTTGTGTGACAAAAGTTACAAAACACAAAGCAGAAATCAAGTTATATTGTAAAACACATAAGACAGTTGTCATGGCAAGAACTGGGTGAAATCAGAGGAAGTGTAAAACTGAGAGAAGGGAAAATAGTGCAACAGATTAACAGTTTCAAGTATCTGGAAGCAGTTGTTGAGGAGAACAGAAATCTGAAAGAGGAGATCAAAGTTAAAATAAGAAGGGCTGCAGCCAACTAGCACAGCGAGTCAGGGGTAGTGTGCGACATAAGAATGCCAAAGAAGCTGAAAAGTAAGGTACCCAAAGCAGTGGTGTGAAACCTGGGCAGTGAAGGCAGAGCAATTGATGAATCAAGTGGTGATGGAAATTAAGTGCCTGAGATGGGTGGTAGGGTGCACACTTTGGGACAAATAAAGAAATTAGGACATAAGGGCAGAAGTCCAAGTAACTTCAGTTGTAGAGAAGGTCAAAGAGGACATATTAAAGTGGTTCAGCCACATGTGCAGGAAAGCAGAAGGCAATGTGGTAAAAAAAGATTTGGGACATACAAGATGGCAGGAGGCAATGAAGGCATCCATCAAAGAAATGGATGGGTTGTGTGAGAGAAGACCTGTAACAATCAGGCCTGATTGTCAAAGAAGGTAGGAGAGTGGTATAGAAGTAAAAGAGATGGAAGCAGTTGATGTTACACCCCAATCGTATGTACAAAATGGGAAAAAAGGGATTGATGATACTGATGACAAAGCACAAACCAAATGACATGCACAAGAGCATTAGTAAGCATGAACTGGTAATAAGCAAAATGTGATTGAGAAATCACTTGTGTGTATCTATAATGCATAGGACCATGTCTTCATCTACTCATAGTGCAGCAACATAGCCATTTACCAACTGTAAGATGTATAGTGTGCACAACACATAGCACCTTGTGTGCTAGTCTTAAGTAGGGTGAATGCTGCCACTGTACTGTGTTCCTTACTTCCCCTGTAGACCTCCCACCAGCACCTTGTGACCTATGACATGTACAATGCAAAATCTGCATCATCATGCACCTTCAACATTCTGTTCTTACTTGGAACATTACTTGTGCTAAGTGACAGTGACAGACTCAGGCTGTATCACTGAGCATCACAGCAATGATGGTATTCCTGTAAATGCCTATTGGACATAGTGTTATGGGGGTACAGTCTGATCTATTGTGTGCCTACTTACAAAACAGACTTTCCTTAAGCACTTGAATAGTAGAGCTCAATCATCACTGATATGTTCATAGATAGTTACTAGGCATGTAGTCCAGAAAACCACTGCCGTGCTTAACCCAATTTCCTATTTGCCTTGAGCAGTGTTTGGTCAAGTGACTTGCTCAGAGTCACACAGTAAGCAAACAGAGCTTGAAGGAATCAAACTCTGGACTACAGAAAGCAGCTCCTTAACAGCTCATTGCCAACAAATTAGTAACAACATTTCCAGTGTTTTACCATGCATATTTTAATAATGCCAGTGTTTCGACTGTTCTATTATTCTGTTGGCTAACTGACTTAAAAGTATATTTCAATAACAATTAGTTTTTCACAAAAATTGTGCAAGTCCAGAAGGAAGAAGCACAACATGAAGCAATAATACGTCCTGATTTAATGAAGATCGCTCAACACAACAGACATAAAAAAACTAAATCAATAATTTAACAACGGATCAAGCGCTTTCATCCACCAGACATGTGGACTTCATCAGAATTAATTTTTGCAGTAAGCATCCGTTACATCACTAAGTTCATAGGTAGTTACTAGGCATAACATCTAAGAGGTCCTTAAAGAGCCTAGCCCATAATTCCCAACTGTTTCAAAGCACTGCCTGATTAAGTGACTTACTCAAGGTCAAACAGCAGGCAAATGAAGGCTGAGAGAATCAAACCCTATACGACAGAAAGTAACTCATTACCTTAATTCACTGTACCAACTGCCAGACACGGGTTTTTTCTACTACTTGTTTTGCTTCTTTTTGTAAAGAGCTAAGGGCTTAAGGGTTAAATAATAAAGTTGAATTTGGCATACTCACCCTCCAGCTTTTTGCACTATTGATGGGCAACAACTAAAAGTGGGCAAATTTGTAAAATGTCTTAGAGACTTTATAGTTGATGACCTTTCATTTGATAGTCCAATAACCATCTGCAAAACATATGGAGTTCCCACCTGATACTACAGAGGAATGTGAGCTGTGCCAGGGAGGTAACTGTTCCCCTGCATGCAATGTTTATCAGACCAGGTATAGACTACAATACCCTGTTGTGTAATCTATTCACACACAATCTGGTGAAGATGGACAACTTAAATATTCCTCACAAAGAGAACTGAAGGGCTTTTAGGCTTGGCATCATCTCACTCAGTCTTCTCTGTAACTTATGGCCTTCTTAGAGATCTGCGCTTGCCATACAATGCATTAAAAGTGCCCTTAACTGTCTGAAACCCTTTCCTTAGACTACCCAGCCCCTGTGACATGAATACACATCATGAATAAATACTAATATCATTTGTATCATGAAATGTGCTAATTTCATATTTCAGAGACTTCCACATCTATATTGAACTCCCTCTCTCAATCAAATTCTTCCCATCTCTCCATAACTCCAAGAAGGCAACGAATGACTACAGGGATACCTATTAAGTCCCAAAAGAGGATTTGGGACATAAAGCTCCTCAGTGGCCAAATGGCCTTCATAGGTTCATAGATGTGTACTAGGCTAATGGCCCTGGAGCCTTTACAAGCCTAGCACATAGGATTACCCTGGCATCATGCCAACTGACCTTAGTTTCCAGTGCCTCTGTCGAGTAGCACCACTGGCGTAATCCCCGGGGTGGATTTTCTATTTCCCATCCACTCATCAAGACTTCTCTTGAAGAGGTCCAGTGAGGTGCTCTGTTTGACATGTATGGGAAGTCTATTCCATAGCATGGGCAGTCTCTGGGTTATTAATCGGTCCCTCCAGCACGTTCTGTTGATGGTGGTAATGAGGTTAAGGTCTCTGGAGCATGTGGTGCGGAGGGACTAGGATTTCTTTAGATGTAGCATTTCTAACAGAGCTGAGTCAGGCATGGCTTTATAAGTCAAGCAGAGATTGCCTCTATGTAGGCGATATGAGACAGAGAATAGTTGGAGTTTTTTGAGTCTGTCCATATAGGACAAGTGTTTAAAACCTAGGATCCTCTTTGTGAGGTACTTTTGTGGCCTCTTCAGTTGTTGCAGGTGTCTAGTAAAGTACGTGCCAAATGGGGCATTGTACTCGATGATTAGCCTAATGAGGGAAGAGTACAGGGAGACAATGACCTCTTTCTTCCTGGATGCAAAACCCTTAGTAATGAGATGTGCCACATAGAAGGACTTTCTGACCACAGTGGCAGTGTGGTGGTCAAAGGAGAGGTTGCTATCAACCTGTGTTCCCAGATCTCTTATAACGCCTTCTGTGTTCAGTGGACTACCATCGATGTGGTAGTTTATGGGAACTGGGTTTTTCCCAAAGGGGATGATGACACAATTGTTGGCATTGAGCTTAAGGCTGTGGTTTTTACACCAGTCGTTGGTATCAATGAGGCCTTTCTGTAGGATGTCAACATCACTTGGGGAGTTAATAATGGCTCCCAACTTACAATTGTCTGGGAACTTTGTCAGCCAGAGTCCCTTCATGTTGGACTGGACTTCTGAGAAGTGGATACCAAACAGGAGAGGACCCAGGAACAATCCCTGTGGGACTCCACTCATGACTAGTTGGCAGTCTGACTTGGAGTCAGCTACTTTCACACTGTGGGTTCTATCTGTGAGCCATTTTGCAACCCACGTAGTGATATAGGGGTTGATGCCTAGCTTAGTGAGTTTTTCTATGATTCTGAGTAGAGACTGGTATCAAAGGCCTTGGCCAGATCATGGTAGGCTGTATGAACCACCTTGCCTTCATCCACAGCCCTGGTGACTGACTCAAAGAAGTCGACCAAGTTGAGCAGACATGACCTACCCTTCAAAAAACCAAACTGTGTGGGATCCAGAGTTTGGAGATTCCTTATATCCTTGTTTATTAGGTCCATGATGATGCTTTCCATAGCTTTGCATTATAAGACTTGTCTGGCTAATGGGACGATAGTTCCCAGGGTCTGTAGTCACTCCTCCTTTGTGGAGAGGGATGACTATAGCAGTATGCTATTTGGTAGGGACAAAGCCTGAGGTGAGGCTGTGATTGAACAGGGCACACAGGTGAGGTGCCAGTTCACTCTGTAGTTCATGTAGAACACAGTCAGGGATATTATCAGGTCCCATAGAAGCTGTTTTCTTGACCTTGGACAGTGCTGGTTTAACCTGTGCAGCAGTAATACTGGGTGCCTGGCAATCTACTGGTATTGTGATTGGTCCTTTGGGGGGGTGTAAAGTTGGCACTGAATCTGTTGGCCAGTATATTGGCAGTATCTGTTGGCTCGGTATAGGAGGTATCACTACGCAGTAGCTCAGAGCAAATCTGGGTATTGCCATGGAGGTTCTTTACATAACTATAGAAGGCCTTTCTTTTCTTCACCAAAACTTTGTCAACAGAAGAAATTAAGTGGCCAAGTAGAACAGGACACAGTTAGGGAGTCAGGAATATAAATCCAAGTGTTCTAGTTTTATACATCAGTGCATTTTTGACATCACTCTGCTCCCTCATTAGTAGACATAGAAGCATGTAGTCCTTTACAGCAAATAACATCCAATTGTTTTTTTCATCGATGTAGTAATTGTAGAGATACTAAAGCCATATTGACTGATCAAAGTTATGCTAACAGAAAAAATGCAAAAGAGAAAAAAAATCAAAGCTATCTATAACAATCACAGACCTAGCAGGCATTCAGAGTGTGTAAAGCATGCTGCAAAAGAAGCAAAGCCACTTTGTAGCTTTTAAAACAACTGACATGGTCAGTTGTGATACTGACAAAAGGTCTATAAAAGCACTTTATACACAGTATATGGCAGGCAAATGTAAATTACAAAGCAGTGGTTTCATGCCAGTGCACTCACTATGTAATCTACCCTGAAAGTGGTCAACAAAATACTGAGACTGACTTAACATACTTATAATTTACTGCCGAGTGACATATTATTTTGTGTATTATAAGAACAATAAACTATATATAGGTGTTAAAATGTCAGAGGCTGGTGAGTTTGGCTTTCTTGTGAGCAGCATACAAATGAAGAGGTAGTGTTACTTTACATCTGCAAGTAGTACTTCTGAAGATTTCAAGCAGCAGAGACCTTTGAAAAAAATTATAACCAGGAATTATGGCAATGCAGTTGCTACTTAAGATAAAATGACTGTGATATATACAAAAATTGCAAAAGTTGTTCTTAAATTGCATTGCATTGCATTTGCTTAATAGTAGAAGGAAACAATAAATCTATCTTATCTGCCCTTTAAGAGCACTTAACATGTTGCCTCCCTCCCCCAAACCCTACTTTCCTCCCCTTCCCTCTCTTTTTCTCCATCTTAACATATGTCTTCTTGAATCCTTGCATGGATTCCCTGCCTACCACACTTACAAGTAATCATGTCCATAGGTCCACCTTCCTCTCTGTACCTTCACAAATCCAAGGAATAGTCTGGCCTTATAATCTCGGTCTGTATTATATATTCAAAGTTTCAAAACTTCGAAGCTCATATGTTCGACAACATATGATCAAAGTTTGAAACATTGAAAATATAACAAAAAAAAAAAAAAACTTACCTTAATGTTCTGAGTAGGGGGGCAAGCCCCCCTTCACCCGCCACACCCCTGCTACTTAAATATACCAACTCCAAGATAGCACTTCAGCACAGAAAAGGGGAATTTTCCCATTCTGTGCCATACAGAGTTGTTGCTTTTCACCTTCGAACTTCTTAAAGTTCGATTATATGGTGTCGACTATATGACATTCGAACTTTAAAACGTTTGAGTAATTAATAGGGACCCTATAATCTGCTGCTTGTACCACTTCTTCCTCCCTCTGTCCTTCCTGTGCATAATGACCCCCTTCATATCTACCTGACATTGTTGTGTGTGGATACACACACATATATATATATATATATATATATATATATATATATATATATACATATATATATATACATATATAACATTTCCCCACCCCAGCCTCTATTTTTACTTTCATCACATTTCTGTAAGTTGATGTCCTTTTCATTTGTTTGTTTCATCTTCAAAACTGCAATCAGTACAATAGTAAGATGTGGCCAGACCTGGAGAATTTCTTTTTGGATTCTAATCCCTTAAGAATTCTCTCTGACATTTTGTTTTCTGCTACCAGTATCCTCACAATCTGGAAATGGTGGTCCAGTTCAGATGTGAACACTACCCCCAATCCTTTTATTTTATTTTCTCTTCTGTTGCCATCAGTTCTAGACTTACAAACTGATTCCTCACATGAATGATACCATAGAACAGACTCAGTACTTTGCATTTGTCTGCACTTAAGCTCAAATTCCATCTTTATGCCTCTTTGAACTGCCTTTCAGATCCTTCCTTAGTTTTCCCCATTTACTGCTGCATCTGCCTTGTGTCATCAAAGAAGAGGATGATTCTGCTTTGTCTTCCTTTTGATATGCCTGAAAAAAAATCACACTGTATAGGAAGAGGGATTGGCTCCTGGGTACTTAACTAGTCACTCTTTTGCCATCATGCCTCTTATCAAAACTGTCTAGGTCATTTGGTTCAACCATACAACAATCCATTTTCATGGTTTTCATCCTACCCCAAACCCTGTATTTTTTCAGCATCTGCCTGTGTAGAAATGAGGCAAAGACCTTGGTGAGCTCAGGTAAACCACACCTAGTTCTACTCCTCTAGCAAGTTCTCCTGTAAACCAGTCCTTAGATTAGATTTGACTGCTGGCTCCTTCTATCCATGAACCATGCTGGTAGTTCTCTTGTAAAGTGTGGTCCTCTCAGAAGGCTGTCAGTATTTTCCTTATGGAAATTTCCCCTAACTTTCCCTGCCAGTAGTATTTTGGCCAAGAAGCCTGTAGCTTCCTGGATTTGTTATGTTTCTCCCTAGTACAAGAGTAATGGAGTTATTTTCCTTCAATCTTCAGCACTGGCCTAAGACAGACCCTGCTTGCTGCCCTTTGTAAGAGTGCAGAAAACATTAAGAAACATTGCAGGCAAAGATGCGACTGGTACGTGCACAGACTGAAGGGTACATTCCATTTTCTAGTACAGTCACACACCAGCTGTTTTGGTACATGACAGTACGTTTTTTTTCTCTGTCTCAGAAAAAAAAATATTTTTTAGTGATTATTTAATGTTAAGATGCTACTTGGCTTGGAAGCACTTGAGTTTACAACGAGTAAGTCTTTTATGTACTTCTTTTTATTTGTTAGACAGGGTAGAATATTGATCCCAAAGGACCATTTTCAAACTCAGCTCAACAGTTTTAACAAATAATTAACAAACTCCAGTTGTGTCTTTCTCTATGTAAAACACTTGTAAGAGTGATGAATAACAAAATAATAAAATTATAGTGGTGCATTCTAATAAATGTTATTTACTCGTCTTTTCTAAACTGGGCACAGTGGCCTATATCCCACAATACAACTCTGTTCAGTGTGTTGAAGAACAGAAAATACACAATGTAGATTAGTGTGAATATATAGAACCTAGTCAGCCACTGTAGCTAGATAGCACATGCATATAAGTTACTGAGCATGTGTGAGATCAGTGCCTTTTTGTGTAGTCAGTCAGTGTGAATGAATGGAGATGCATATGTGAGTGTGTTAGAAGTAACAAGTCAGTCAGTAAGCTTATGAAGTTCGAAGTACATCGTGTGGGTCCATAAGATTTCTGCTTAGGTCATCTGCCAGAGTATTTTGATTTCCTGGCAGGAATTGAGCTTGAATATGTATTTGGTAAGTCAAGGCTGTGTTCCACAAGGCCAGTTACAGCTCCTGATGTGTTTATGTACAATAAATGACTTGAACCCATTCCTGTCTGTGTCTCTTGAATATACGAGACATGCAGCACAGAGCTCTTTAAAGAAGGTCTGTTTCATTCTGTGGCAATGACAGATGTCAATTACAGAAAAGTTGTATAGGAGGTCCTCCTTTAATCTGAATAGAGACAGAAAATAATTGTGATGTAATTTCATTCCATGTAATAATAAAAGACCAAATGTGAAACAAGAAAATATGTATGTAGCACATTTGCACTACTATCACATTATGTATAAATTATAAGTCATGTTTTGTAATTAAATGCAGCCTTTTTGCTATAGCATATTTTGAAGGATAAAACAATTGAACCATGTGGGGCTTGAAAACTGATAATGCTGCCGGCTTTATTCTAGTCCCAGAAACACAGGAAAACCAGTAATTTTAAGCTTTTATATTCAGAAGCAGGCCATAAAAAAAGGCCAAATTAAATGTTAGCACCTTACCGCAGACAGTCTTGCACCTATAAAGGAAAGACTGGGAATAATATCAAAAAAGAAAAAGGAAAGAAAAACTGCATTCATAAGTCTGAACAGATACAACAGCAGTACTACTAAGCAAATGAATGGCTGAAGGCAGACGTAAAATAAAGACAATGTACCATCTTATATAGTATTTGAGCAGATTATGTGCCAAAAAAATGATACAGGAATTGGGTGACAGTTTTATTTTAATGCCACAGTGTCTGTATCTATTTTCTCTTGGGGGATCAGGACACTGTTTCAGTCCTAACTGTATATTATCCTTCAGTTTTATAATTCTCATGCAGAAATTTAGTTTAGTATGTACTGTGCTCACAATTCATACTGTCAGATGTTAACTATTACAGTATGTAGGGTAATCTAGAATCTTCTTTAAAGCTGTTTAATATTAACATCCAAACTAAGGAGTAAAAAGGTCGCACAGATAAACCTATTAGTAAAAATTACATGAAAACTTAGCCAAGCTAGTGTTTTCACTGTGTGATACCTTAAACCTTCTGTAATAGAGGCCCATAGGATATATACAAATGACCCCTTAAGGATGTCAAGTGTTTCAGCTATATGACTTCTGAATGTCCATGAATTTTATTTTTTTTATTTATTATTATTTTTTTTTTTATTTAAGTCTTTGTGGATGCATTCAGGCTAATAAAGCCAAACCCTAGCAGCTGTGGAAATGCATGTTTTGGCCTTCTTATGACCTCGTCAGCACAGTATAAGTGGACTGTTTGGCTATACTTTAAAAATACAGGGTCTTTAAATCCAGCTGATGGACTAGGCTTTATAGGCCTGAATGCATTCACAAAGACTTAAATGCCAAAAGTAAAACATCATGGACATAAGCACTCATGCTGTTATATTGTGTGTTCTACATGTGACATTCCTTTGTGCACTATAGGAATGTATAACACAATGATTATTTTCTGGTTGCATGAATTACTATATAATCACACTAGTTATAATCACACTAGTTAGTGCTCAGTTCCACACAAGACAGACAAAGACACACACACACACACACACACACACACACACACACACACACACACACACATACGTGCACACATGACAGACCTCATCTATGAAAACCATATCCCACTTCTCTACTTTGGCATTTTAAGTTTATGTTTGCATGTTTGCTATGCGTTAACCCAGAAGAACGTCTGCAAGATAGGGCAAATTGTTTATACAAATTATGTTATAAATACATTGAATAGCTTTATGAGACACTCATACTGTAACAGAAATTATAATTCACTGCTATTACAAATGAAGGATATTCAGTTTCATACAGAGTAAATCAATTAAAAATGTCTCAGTAACGTGACACATTAAATAAAAATAACAATAGGTAAATTTTTGGTTGATGATGTGTCTTTATTTCATTTGCTGTTAAATGTTATATTTAAATAATGTGAAAGGAATCTTTAAAAAATACTGACTATAATAAATGTTAGAACTGTACTTTAGACTCCACTGTGATGGTAATCTGAATACTGTAGCAGAGGTACTATAACTTACATACAAGTAACAGTTACTAACATTATCAAAGAAAAATTAATCTTCAAACAATATATTGCATTTTACAATACCACACCTGCACGCATGCACGCACGCACACACACACGCACGTGCGCGCGCGCGCACACACACACACACACACACACACACACACACACACACACACACACACACACACGTGCTTGCATGCAAAAGTCAGTTCCCTTAGCCATTTCCCATGTGTGGTATGTAGTCTAACACTGCCATTTTTAAACTTAAGATTGTGGCCTATTCATCATTCTGTTTAACCAGCTACCATCTGACTAATGGGACAAATGTAGGAAGATGTAGGAAATCTGGCAGCTGATGCAACAGAATATCACTCTGCTTTGCTGATGACCCACTGGACTGTCCTAAAAATGGCTTCAGGATGGAAGAAAAGGGGATCTGACCAGTGTAAAATACAGTAGAGAGTCGATTATCTGAACTAACTGGGACCTAGGGTAGTTTGGATAATCAAACTGTTTGGATAAACATACATTGAACCGGATAAAAAACTTCCAAAATCTTGTTTTTGCTGTATTCAGGGAATATACTTTTCAACCATTCAGCAATTCCAGTGAACAATAAAGAATATTTTTCACACATGAGCAGGCTACAAGCTCATAAATCACGCACAAGAAGCAAATGTGTATAACATTTACTTATTCAGACTTTATGATTTTTCCTACCCGAAAACTTTGGAAGGCTGCGTTTGAATAATTGACATCCGGATAATCGACTCTCTACTATAGCAAAAAATAGCTGGGATTCTACACTGAACTGGGTACCATGTACTGTGTTAGTGAAAACAGTCATTAATTATTCCAATTCTTTAGGGTTCTTGGCTCCAGGGTCAACGGTACGATATCGACTTATGTTAGTTTCTGTGTGGAGTATGTGTGTTTACCTCATAACTATGTATGTTTTCTCTGAATACAACCTAATTTCTTCTACATCCCAAAACATGTTGATTGATTGGATACACTAAAATTAACATGTAAATACATACATATTCATACATACACACACACACACACACACACACACACACACACACACACACACACACACACATAGACATGGGTGTGTGCAAAAAAGTTATACACACTAATAAATTATTTTTTGCAATCTGTTTGTTCTCAGTTGTACAAGACATGAAAGCGTGGGTTTAAAGTGTATGTGTACTTGAGCTGTCATTTATGAATAGTATTTGCCAGATAACTGAGATAGAAGCTCTGTAGTTTCAAGGACATGTAGCAACTCACTAAATGCTTTTACTTGTGTATCCTTGTAAACTCCTGAATGAAAAGTGTTTTGAAAAATGATAAACACACAAAATGTATTATTTTAAATATTTTGTATATAGTATTCAGGTTTTAAATATTTTAATTAACTTGAGTGATTGAATGACTGATGACTGCTCAATTGACTGACTTAATGACAGTGCAATCTGTTTATTTTTAGAATATATGTACATATTCAGGCATTTAAGATAGTATGTTGCTGTTTTTAAAATTTTGTATAAGAAAAGGATTAGGAGTCTTTCTGTATTTCTTCCTCCTGTGCTAAATCCTAATACAGTGATTGTCAATATAATTATGTCAGTTTTGTCAACAAACCTGCCTAAAACTTTCTAAAACTTTTTTTGTTTCACCTTATTTGTGGTTATTTTGTGGATTAGCCATGACAAACCACCACTTTATGTGGTTAAAAAAATAGTGAACATCATTTTGAATAGGAGCCCTACTCTTTGTCACTTGATAGTGGAATAATGGTCAGAACATTGAAGTTAAATGACCACTGGCAACCTGTCATGGCTGCTAAACTCAGTGTAGAACAAGAAAGAGAGTGTTGCATTTTCATGGTTTTCTCTCTGACTTGAGTCTGTACAATCTTAGAGATGGTAAAATATATTTACTAGGGAGTGTGCCCTCATTTTGGATGTCAAGAGCTGCAGGGGGCTTGGCCCCTGCAAAAAAATTGTGTTTTGTGACCTTGGGAGTGTCCCTGTTTTGACTAGGGACCTCCCAAGGTTTTATATGTTTTGGGTTTGAATAATCAAATCTTGTCATTTAAACAAGATGTTATCATTTATTTTTTTCTAAAAATAAGATCTTCATTAACTTATAACAGGCTTACATTCAATGTGCAGTCTCCAAGTGTGATGCACTCATATTTCCCTTGTGGTTGCACCAGAAGTTAAAACGTCTCTAATTTACCAGTCTATTAGCTTCTTCTTTTGGTTATATAGTAGGCACAACCCAAAAACGAAACTGCCTAAGTCCACAGATATAATTTCTATCTTATTGTATTCATATGCATGAGCTGTCGTCTGTCTTCCATATTTTGTCTTAGTATCTTAGCTATAGCTAAAAAGTAAGAAAAAACTACCAAGTATAACTATGTACAGCTTGGCCCAATACTTCCCATCTTGGAACAACTTTCATGTTTCATCTTCTTGACTCTCAGTGTATTCTAACTGATCTGCCTCAATTGTTCTTCTTTACTCCCTACCTGTTGTACCTGGTCCCAAACATTCTACTTATTTACCAATTGTTTCCTCTTTTTCCAGTAGCTAATTTTAACTCCATCTTCTTAATTTCTTCCATCAACTTCCTGACTTATTGCATGCTTGGTCCCTCCTTACTCCTCCATTTTATTATAATCCCTTTTTATCACTATTATTAATAGCGTTGTTAGTGATAAAGTGCATTTTGGGTAAAATGCATTAATCTAACTTAAGAACATCATTTCTTTTGTAAGAGTTATTGCTCGGAATTTTGCCTACTTGCACCTGTATCTCTTGTTTAAATTCCTTTAATCCTGCACATCCCCAAAAATATGTTCCCAAGTTCCCAGAACTCCTCACATCTCCAGCATATCTTATTCACTTTAGGTAACATGATATAACCTGGCTGGTGTCTGTGAAGATGCTTCCATGCAAAAATTCTGAACTTTCAAGATTTTGTAGCACATCTGGCATTCTTACAAATCCACACCCATTTTAATCTAATATTTGGCTATTTAGACTTTCTCTTCACTCTAGCTTTATTTTCTCAGCTATAGTAACTTTCAGGTTTAGCCTCTCCTTGCATGCGCCACCCATGAGCTTCATCCTTACTGGGGTATCTGCACAAGTTCTTATCATATAATTCTGAATTACAGGCACTCATAGTATCGGTCATTGCTCCTGTATCATCTCAGTGGCCTGCTTAGTTAATCCCATGTAGGGTAGGTAATCTCTGTCTTGCAGGTTTAATTCCTCTTTTGCCTCTGTCCAGTAGAGGACTTTTTAAACCCTCACCAAACTTTACAAGAATCTGGATTTACAATTTTTCCTTCTCTATATTATTACTGAATTTTGAACATTCTCTGTCTGATTACTATCTTACAGTACCCCAGAGAGTTAGGAAATATTTGTGTTCATTTTTAACTGTACTGTTTAGCAGAATTTTCCTTAATGTTTTACATATATATATATATATATATATATATATATATATATGGATCTACCTTACTAGATCGACATGTTAAAACAGCGAAAACGACTTCACCGACGCCAGAAGATCGACAAGGCAGAAGACCGACGGAGGAAGACACCGACGCTGAGAACACTGCGATGGGGAAAGGATGTGTAAGTATGCGGTAGTGACGGATGTTAGGGTGCGAGTAAGGTAAGTGTGCGATGTTGACGGTGTGTAGGGATAGGGGTGGGATAAGTGAGTTAGGGTTAGGGCGCGGGTTAGGTAAGGGTGTGAGTAAGGTAAGTGTGCGATGTTGGCGGTCTGTAGGGGTAGGGGTGGGATAAGTGAGTTAGGGTTAGGGCGCGGGTTAGGTGAGTGTGCGAGTAAGGTAAGTGTGCGATGTTGGCGGTCTGTAGGGGTAGGGGTGGGATAAGTGAGTTAGGGTTAGGGCGCGGGTTAGGTGTAAGGGTTTGGGTTAGGGTTGTAGATAGTTGTGTATGTATGGGTTAGTGTTGGTTTGTAAGGATTTTGGTGTGCTTGTGTTGTGTGTGTGGGTTTTGGATAGGGGATTTGTTTTGTTTGTTGGTATGATGTGTCGAGTGTATGCGGTGTCGTGTTTGTGAACTGTCGATCTTCTGGCGTCGGTGAAGTCGTTTTCGCTGTTTTAACATGTCGATCTAGTAAGGTAGATCCATATATATATATATATATATATATATATATATATATATATATATGAGATTGTTTATATTGATCCTTGTTTTCCTGGTTTAACAACTTTGCTTATTTTCATCAGTTCCCCATCTAGTTCACTCAACTTTCTTATTATTTCTTTCCATTTAGCTACGTAGGTTGTATCTTGGACCATATGTACCAACTTTAACTGTGTTCCTCTAAACTGGACAACCCAAGACCATCATGTTAAACTGGCAGCATCAACCTGTCCCACTGAAATCTTTCTCTCATGCTCCCGTATTTATTCCTTCAAGTGTCTCCTTATTTTCGTACATAACTCTGTTGTAGGAATAAAACAGAGTGCTTGACCCACATATAGTATTAGTGGCATCAGGAACATCTTAACTGCATGAATTTAATTTTCCAAGTTCATTACCAGCATTTTCCTTTTGCTTATCTGCTCCATTACCTTTTTCAGTGTTTCTTCTACATTTCCTCCGTCCCATTTTGTGTTGTAGTCTCTAGCCATACCCCTGATTATATCATTTTCTGGTGTACCCTGAGAATGGATGCATAATAATGTCATCCGCAAACAGGACTGACTTTTCTGACTCTCACCTCAAACTATATATGCAAATCCTTCAGGTCCTTATTTCACATGCCAATGGTTCCAAGTAAAGTGCGAACAGAAGGTGGGGACAGAGAGTATTCCTGTCTTGTCTCTCTTTCTATCTTCACTTCAGCAGACAACTACCCATTATATTTCATCTTTGCCTCTGCATACTGGTAAATTTTAGATTTTAGATTTATTCAGCCTCAGGGAAATCCACAGCTCTTCAGAACTTCCCACAGAAAAGTCCATCTGGTCCTACCAAATGCCTTTTTGTCATCTAATCCTATCATCATCCAATTCTTTATTTTGTGATTCCACATCTTTGTCATCAACATTTTTATTATATTATAGAATGTTTATCTTCAGATTACAAGCACACATCAGTCTAAAACTACCAGTCTTGGCAGTATTTTAGCCAGTCTCCTAGCCAAAATTGGCATAAAATGCTTTGTACTCATGATTCAAAATAGATTTTGGACATTTTACATCTTTGCCTTATTTTTGTATTAAAACCATTACTGCTACATTTCATGAGGTGGAAATCTCCCCATATTCCATAACAGAATTAAACATCCAGATCCAAAAGAACAGATTACAGTAGTTTGGGCATATGTGCAGAAAAGCAGAAGACAATCTAGTGAAGAAGATGTGAGACAGACAGGAAGAAGGTAAGAGGAAATAAGGACATCCAGCAAAGAGGTGGATGGATTGTGTAAGAGAATATTTACAACAGTTGGGCATGAGTGTCGAAGAAGGCAGGAGTGTGGGACTGAATCGAGAGAGATGGTGACAGTTAACACAATACTACGGCTCCATGTAGAAAATTGGAAAAAGTGGGTTGATGATGATGATGATGATGATGACTCATACTTTAAATATTTATTTTTCATGCAGTTTCCATATCTCTGTTGCGATTCTGTCTAAGCCTGGCATTTTTCCCATCGCCTGACTATTAATCGCATCTCTTTTTTCATCATCATGATTTTTTTGTGGAAATCTACAATCTTCATCTTCGAACTTAAGTAAAACTAACTTATCCAAATACTCCCTTATCTCTCGTTTCCTTTACTCTTCTTTAGGGTCTGCATGTACTGTCCACATACACCATATTCTTGTACCACTTTTGTTATTTTATCTTGATTAGTTTCTAATTTCCAGGTGTGTGGCTCTGATTTTTACTGTTGCCCTGTTTACTGTTTGCTGCCTGACTTTTTCACTCTTACAATTACTTAGTGTGTCTAAGTATTCTTCCATAACCTTTGATGCCAGCAAATGCTTGCTATACTGTATGTCTCGCCTCTATCTCTAAATTTATGTTGCATTGTCCATATCTTACCTTATCCCTGACCTTTTAGAACTTATAGTGTATCCCGTCCCAGACTTCCTCACTTTACTCTTGGTCTCTTTTTTTTTCTCTTACAATTATTCCATATTTCTCCCATCACCTGGATTTTAGGTCTATTTCTTTGAGTACATATGCCCCATGTCTCAAAAGACCACTCCATGAAGGAGTTAATCTTTAGCAAGTTGGTCATTTTGTGCTGATGTTTTTCATTATATTCCCTAAATCATTTTAATATCTGTATAACTGTAGTAGTAGAAATGGAGTGAAAGCAGGCAATGGCTTCAGATTAAAAATCTTCAGTTTATTCACAAATTTTAAACACAGATAAGTGCTTTCGCTTAAAAGGTTCTTCATATCTATAGTACATCCACATAAAAACTAAGCCAGTTATATATAACAATTCAAAATATTCAGACCAATCAAACATCCTTACTAATTAATGCAATTAAAGGCGCACTGAATGCACTATACTGCAAATACTAAAGCCATGCTACCGTAATGCTTTATTGATGAGATCTAGTATGCATCCGACATATGTATTTAAAAATATCATAAAAGGCCAAGGTATGAGGGCCTCTAGATTGAATCCCACAGAAGTGGGATTTACAGAAGAGTTGGACAATCTGAAGGTGAAATAACTAAAGAGAGGTTATAGAGAATTTGAAATAAATAAGTATCTGGAAACTATTTTCACCTCAAGGCAAGACAGAGCGGCGCCATATTTTGGGCCAGCTGTGACCATTAGTAGAAGGGAAATACCTTCCACACAAACTTTTGTTAGAATTCCAGCATTCTATACAGCAGATAATATAGAGATTAGAAACATTATTAGTAGGAATTGGTCAATTTTGCAAATAGACGATGACATCAAGAAAATAGTTGGTGAACAACCACATTTCCTATATAGGCATAAGAAGAATCTGAAGAGGATGCTTTGCTATCCTAAGACTAAGGAAGTTGTGTCTGGAGATGAGTATACGAGACCATGTAGGCAGTGCAATTTTTGCACATATATAGACACTAATAGAAGGCTTCCTCATCCTGATCTACATAGAGAATTTGTTACATCAGTAAGAGCTAATTGTATGACCCTTAATTTAGTATACTTGGCCATATGTCAAATCTGTTCTTCCTTTTATGTTGGCAAAATGAACAGGCCATTAAGGGATAGGATACGTGAACACATATAGCATATTAGGAAGAACTCAGCACATAATGCCTTGGTGAAGCACATTACACAGCATGGCGATACTCACAGGTTTTCATTTAGAGCCCTTGAAGTTATTCCCCTTAGTGTACGCGAAGGTGACATTAGGAACTATACTGAATACAGGGAGAATAACTGGATCATCATATTAAGAGCAGATAGAGGTAGCGGAGTCAATGAAAGGGCGTCCATTAAGCCCTTGTTAAGGAAATGCCGGAATATTAAGTAAGAATTATTTATGATGTATATAGTATCTTTTCCTCAATGTATGTACATTTTGTTAGAGAACTATATTGGGCTCATACCTAAAGCATCCGATCTATAATTTTATTATTTTTTTCTGTTTTCCTGTGAATCAGTTAGTTTATAGTTTTTTATTATCATGCCTTAAGAATCCAGTTTTAAGTGTGTGTATATATATATATATATATATATATATATATATATATATATACACACACATATTTTTTATATATATTTTAGTATATATATATATATATATATATATATATATATATATATATATTATATCTATTCCTATGTTTTATAACTAGAAGAATTCACGATATGTATAGGTGTAGTTTTGTCTACATGTGTGTATATATTACTTTAGTTTTGAGCTAGATATGTATTCAGTTTAGTATTTGCAGTATAGTGCATTCAGTGCGCCTTTAATTGCATTAGTTAGTAAGGATGTTTGATTGGTCTGAATATTTTGAATTGTTATATATAACTGGCTTAGTTTTTATGTGGATGTACTATAGATCTGAAGAAGCTTTTTAAGCGAAAGCGCTTATCTGTGTTTAAAATTTGTGAATAAATCGAAGATTTTTAATCTGAAGCCATTGCCTGCTTTTGCTCCGTTTCTACTACTACAGTTATAGTATATACACTTGGACTTTAGCAACGGAGCATTCACTTGGTTGGTTGGCAGCGAACTTTCTAAGTTTATTTATTTTAATATCTGTGTTTAGACAGGTGCATGACCTGACAGCAGAAGGTGCTTTTTCAGGTGCCCAAGCATGTTCACATATTCCTTTGATATACATCATCTTTCATTTCCTTGCCCTCATTACATCCTGTAGACCATATTTCCTTGCCCGCATTACATCCTGTAGACCATACATTTGCATGCACTTGGCCTAGTATATCCTTTCTTTCTGTACTGTCATGTGTATTGCTCCCTTACACTGTTTGCATTATCATGACTAATAGCTATGTTCCAATCACCTGCCTCTATCAGCATCCCTGCTGAAAGAGATAACCTCCCCCATTATCATTTTACTTCTTGTGTATTTGTCCTTAGTGGTAAATATATAGAGGCCAAAGTGATCTGGAGTCCCTGACAACTGCTCTTAATTAGTATAAATTTGCCATTTCTGTTCCTTTTTTATCTTCTGTTTGTAATTTTGTAATTAATATTAATACACCCTTTCTCCACTCTGTCTCTAGACCTGTATAATATCCAGGGTTTTGAACTTCAACTTTCATTCTTACCATCTAAGTTAAGAATATTAAAAACAATTATATACAAGTTGATGTTATCTATGTTAATGGCTGTTGAGCTGATGCTCATTTGTGTAGTGAAGAGTATCCATAAATCTGCTATCTTATCATAGTCTATTTTGAGCTCCAAATTAGTTAGAAAAGCTTTTACTTTTACAAATAGACCACTCTTGAAACCTTTACTTCCTTGTTACCTTCTCTCTCAGATCCTTCTCCCAATTTCGTTTGACATTTTATGTTTTTACTTTAAGTTCTTTCTTAATTCCTTTCAGTATAGCTATCCATGCATGTGCTGTATCGAGATGCTGCCTGACTACTACTTCCTATCTCTCCTGCTCTCAGGACCCATGAAGCAACTAGCTACACAATCTCCTGTTGGTGGATGCTCAATTAAGCCACATGAGCTAACAGCACATTCAAAGCTTCACATTAAGGAATAAGTCGCATAGACTACCTTCTCATATGTTTTATAAAATCCATGTCTAGCCAACCCACTGAAATAAATTTTCCAGGGCATTAATATTAAAATACAGTTGTTTATATCTCTCAACTTTTGCTTTGTTATTCTGATTTCACCTACTCATGGATTACAAAGATTGAGCTTCTTTACTATTTCAGAAGCCTGCTGAAAGATTATCATTCCCTCCACAGTCCCACATGTAGAGAATGCACCTTCTTCTGACATTGCTTCTGTTTTGGGATTCTGACTAAGGGGTTTGGGTGTATGGAAGGTGCCCTGTTGTTTCCTGTACAGCATACAACTTATATAGTAGGGTTACTACAGCAGTGATCACTCAAACATCTACTGTTATGTAAGTTTACTTACACAACTGTACTTTAGTGTATATAAGCAGCAGACATGGTAGAGGGGTGAAGACCCTGTGGACAAAAACTCTTAAAAAAGTAGATCACAGCTTATTTTACAAGAAATCTAGATTTGCATCATCAGATGTTGCACTTCTGCTAGGAAGCCAAAATTATAGATCCCTGACTGTCCCATAAAACCATCATTTATATGCAGGTTTTGAAAGTGTAACATTCTCATATTTTGACGTATTTATATTTTTATGTTTTACAGAACAGACATTGTGTCATGTACATTACACAGAAAATGTCTCCAGCTGAACTACCAAATGGCACCTGACAAACCTGAAAGAAATATAGAAGGCATTTTTCTTTGTAAGCTACAACCCCATGCAGGACAGCTTCCCAGCACTTCATAACTTAATTATTCCATTAGCAGCTGACACACTTTCGGAAAAAGAGCAATTTACCTGGCTCAGCAAACTCATTTTTAGGCAGCTAGCCATAATGAATTTATGAATTTATCTAATTGCACTCATCTGTGGCTAATGATATGGATACCATTAAAATCAGTAAAATGTACCATATGTTTTTAATAACTGTAGATATTATCACACTGGACATAAACAAGGATAAAGTATTTATATGCAGGAATGTAAGTTGACGGTAAATTTTGCAACCCTGACTGTTCAGGAATGTAGTGCAAAACAACATATGACTAAAGTCAACAACTCCATAAATTAATTATGTGAAAGAATGAAACTGAATGGCTACTATTTTAGATTGAACAAGATAACATACCTTAATTTCTTTCTGCATCATGACTGTAGAGGAAAATAAAATAGCCATGAGGATTTTTTTTTGTCCTGAAAATGTTGATGTTTTGTTAAAGCTTGATTTCAAACAAGCCATAAATTAAATTGGTACAATAAATACATGGAACTGACTGGCGTACAACCCCCATCCTGTCCATGAGTTGTGTTTCCTAGCAGATTAAGGATATAAATAGAAATCAGATACACTAATAACAAACACATTGAGCAAAATTCACCAAAAGTCCAATACACAACAGTACTGGTGATCAAGTAAGAAAATAATTCAGAAACTAAGTGTGGCATATTGAAATGAAATATAACTCGTATTAAAACACCATTGAAGCTATTTAATGCAAGGAACAAAGCCCTGTGCATTCACCATACAGGGTGCAGTGAGTTTAGTTTTAGAAAGATAAGTAGGAGTGTGCATGAAAAATTAATGTTTGAATGAAAAGGTGATACTTGTGAAGACGTGCAAGACTGTGTTATAGCAGTTGGGGCTTATGTGCAAGTATTCATGGGCTAAAACTAAAGTAAGGGTTTGGTAAGGGGACAGATTTCATGTTGTCTTGTGTAGTGGCACTGTTAGGGAAAATGTTTACTAACATAGCATAATGTGTAGGGTTAGGATTAGGGACAAGGTTAGGGTTAGAGGCACAGATGGAGTTAGGGTTAGTCCCCCCTGCCCAACCCCTAACCCTGTAGTTGCCATTGACCCTGCATATTATGTTGCTAAAAACCCTTTCAAGTAACAGTAGCACAACAAAGACGATTTTGTAGCTGTGTTTTACTGATATAGCTCTTTTTTAATAGGAGAGACGTATTCAGTATTTTATGGTAGTTCTGTGTTTTGCAATTTTTTCTTTTTTGTTCTACTGTTTGTAATTCTGTCCTTTGAGTTTTCAGCCTTTCATGATAGAATCATATGAACACAAATATGTGTATATATACATGTATGTGTATGTATATATATATATATATATATATATATATATATATATATATATATGTGTGTGTGTGTGTGTGTCTGTGTGTGTGTGTGTGTGTGCTTCCCTGTATAAATATGAATAAATAAAAGACTATAAAGGTGTAATAGCAAGTTTAAGAATTTTCTGTTTCTTGTTGGAATTGCATTTTATTTTTAAATGTTAGAGTTTCCAAGCTGGTTTGGGTTGTGATAGGTTACATCAAGTAATGGGCCACTGGTTGAAGTCTTGTATGAGTCGGAAAATATTGCATATTTATAGACCTCCTGCATGTCTAGGAGAAGAAGCCAACATGGCAATAGCTCTGATTCCCCACACTATTAAGAGCTATGATGTCTCTCTCTCATAGGCAGAAATTGATAATTGGATTTTAATATAGTACCTTAAAATACTATGTCAGCCATCTTTCCAGTACATGTGAACAAGTGGTTTCCTATGTAAGTCAATGATAGAAGACTTTTTGCAGCCTATGACCACAATGTAGCAAATCTCCAAATTTGTCCCACTAATTCCCATTTTTTGTTATAAGCAATTGTATTCCACACACCACTTATGATACAAGGTGTGCAGTAGGTGTAGAAGGTAACACAAGTACAAATGGTTGCTTTTAATGAAGTGTAAGTTGTTTGTCCCTAAGTATACTAATCCTACAACTCATTTTATTATATGGTTAGTTACACGTATTCTCAGCTTATTTTCCTACCACTCATTTTATTATAGGTTTAGTTCCGCATTCTCAACTTATGTAGAAATCAATCAGCATGTGAATGTAGACAAAAATACACATATCCACAAAATGTTTAGTTATTGGTGACCCTTCTGGAATTAGAGCCCTGCACTTGCTGACTGCCTAAACAGGATCTGACTCCCCTATGTCACTGAATTATATAAAGCTGGTAATTGGAGAATACAGGACTGCATATGAATGTATGAATGAATGACTGTGTGCTTACATATTTAAGATATTATCTGCAAATGAAAGCATGTCAGTATCCACTTTATGCATCCATCTTGGCTCAGAAACATCATTCTTATAGGCGTTAGTCACCTTGTTTAATTACTGTTGTAGCTCTGTACCATGTTACATTTCACATTTAATAGCAGTACTCATCAGTGAGATCTGAAACTTGCAGTTTTCATCTACAGTGGTAGGTTTTACAAGTACTTGTCATTTTGTTTTAAAATATACATTTTCTAATACTTCAGCCCTAAACATCACATGGTGTCACATGGTTCATATTACTTACTGGCAAAAGGTTTTCATTTTTACCTTATTGATGATTATTATGTATTTATAGGTTTCAATATATTCTGCTGTCCCCATTCCAACCCTCTTTTTAGATCATATCAGGCACAAGCACATTCATTTACCCTCATATCATAAGGTGTTTGTTACAAACCCTTTCTTTATGTGATTGTCCTCTCTCCAGAATATGTTAAATTTCTTCCTTTGCCGTTTCTGACATATAGTTTTCAAAATAAAATAGTCAGCTATAGGTAATGAGTCTGAAACTTCTGTAATGGTGTAATTGCCTAGTGTGAGCAAGCAGAATGGTACAGCCCAAAACAAATGCCACCTAGAAAATGATATGAAATACAAATCTCAGTGATAATAGTTCAGATAAATAAATTAATAAATGAATGAATGATTGTGCTTTTGCACAAAGTGCCATGCATGTTCCCTGATCCAAACTTATTTAACTTCAAGTTTGCACCACATTGTAGAAAAGGGGAAAAAATTCAAAAATCCTGGGTAAGATTAAGAAAATTCCTTATGCAAATATTTTGCAGAAACATGTTTTCAAAGACTTCCATTCAGTGACATCTGATTTTGAAAGGATCACAGATTATTCTTTCCTTTTCATTAATGGTACTCCTTCCTATGTACTTTGAATCCATTATCTCTTGTTTCTGTTACTCTTTGGTCACCTTTAAACAATCTAAAATTAATGGGTTGGTTTGCTGCATGGCACAAATATTAAGCAAGCAATAATGCCCTACAGACTGTGCAATACAGGGAAATAAAGGGCCACCAGGAGTGTTCTGGGGCCTGGTGCTGCAAGTAGAGGGATTCACCACCTCTGTAAGGGCAATTATTTTCCTGAAATACCCACCTTGGAAGACATTATTTTGCATGGAAAATGGGCTGCCTGTTAAGATGTTTTGCATTTCTTCTATTATTAGTATTTATTTTTAATATGTTTTATTAAAAGTTTCCCCATGTAATGTTTGTATGTTAGTGTTGGGGCATGTTATTGAAGTGGATGCTTTATCTCTTAAATTTACAATTTTTGTAAGTATTTAATAAAATCTACCCCATATGCGCACACACACACACACACACACACACACACACACACACACACACACACACAGACACACAGAACCTCAGACACACACACAAACATGCATACATACACATACACACAGAACCTCAGACACATACACTTAGAGGCCCAAGCACACACACAACACATACACACACACACACACACACACACACACACACACACACACACACACACACACACACACACACACACACACACAGGGTTTTACATGCGAATACCTAGTTTGTCTTTGATTTAAATCTGGTTCTGCTGCAGTAACATACACAAGCACTCAGACTTGAAATCCATGTGCGTGTGTATCTCACAGTAGCCAGCACAGCTCGCTGTAACTGCTGCTACTGCTGTTGCACTCACTTCTGCTGGTTCTGCTTTTTTACACTCGATAACTGTGGCTTCAATTAAAACTAAACCAGATAGGAAAAGTTTAGAAGACTGGTAGTGCAGGGAGATGTGGGAGTGTTCTCTCCTGTGAGATGATCTACAGTTAATCTACTCCAGCAAAAAGTTTCTTGTGCTTTCTCTGGAAATTATATTTTCCATTGAGTTAGGTCTTTAGGGGATGAGTTTCAGACTTCTGTGAGTCATACTGACAAGTTTCATCCTTTAATCCCTCATACATCAGAAGGGGAAGACTTCAAGTAACAGGACCAGCAAAATAGTTCTGGAGCAATGGTTTTGTTTTTCATGCTAACTATCTTGTAATACACAAAAGGAAAAATAAGCATTATCCCAATATAGTCTGTAACCTATGGTATCATTACATAGAATGCATGTAATGTAATCTGAATATGTTTTACATTTTTTTCAGTTACAGAAAATATAATGGGAACGGTTTACCTCTCAAAATTCACAATAATTAGGTTTTGTTATCTGGATACTACATAAAATAGTGCATGTAAGTTGTGTGTCCAGCCTGAACTAATTGATTGGCAGCTATAAATTACAGATGGCACCATTGCCAGGAAATACTCATAACATGTAGATCTAACAATACAGTAGCGTTTAAATTTTGGAAACAAACTGTTTACCTCCCCTTAGTCAGTAGCATCAGGCTGGGTATAGCTACTGGAAATTCTACAAAATTTAGCAGCATCTCTGTCTTCTGTTGAATTTGAATGGAAATTTTCAAACACATCAGACTAAACAAATGAACAAGACCTGAAAGAATTTACAAATTGTCATTGCACTGTAAATCTCTATCTCAATGAAAATAAAAGCATTTTATTTATAATCTACCTTTCAAGCTACCTATCAAGGTATCATACGGAGATTAAAGTTGCAGATTTAAAATAGATACTGCCAATCATAAGCGGACCGGAGTTCCGCTGTGGCGACCCCTAACCGGGAAAAGCCGAAAGACACAATCAAACTATTGTTAAATCAGACATAAAGCAATTGTATTTATTTATTAATTTATTTATTTTTATTCTACCTTTGTTTGCTGGGAAAGTCTGGCTGGGTATAGCTAAACCCCTTTTCAGCAGAGGCCTGGGGAGAAAGGCTCTTCAGATTTTTGCAGTCGTTATCAAGGCTGCACATAAAATGATAGTGTATAAACAATATATAAGTTTTTACAGAGTACATGATATTTTAAACAGTGTGCATAAATTTGCAGAGTACATTAATAGTTAAGCAATGTCTATATATTTATAAAGCATATCACAATATGTATAGTGGCCTTATAGGTCTGAGTCAATTGTAGTGGTGATTCCTTTACATTTGGTGGTGAAGCAGGGTGAGAAAAATAGCAGAGTATAAAGGTTGCATTTTTGTTAAAAAAGAGTTGACAGGCTTATTAGCAGCACTGTTTTGGTGGTTAGTATTTAGACCCACATTCTTGAGAAAGAGAACAAGTTAAGAGGTGTTAATGGATTTATGTCACGCATCCAAGAGAAATTTAATGGAAAATTGCTCAGATTGTGGCAACTCAATGAAATACACTGAAAACATTAAGCCCTAGCTGTTCTCTACTATATTCTGAAAATTTCATCTCTATTAATCTCCAGGTATGCAGTATTGCTGAAATCCAAACTAGATGTATATGACTGCAGGAGAATTCTTTCTTGAAAGTAAGAATGCCAGTAGATAGATGTTCCTCATTGATAAAAGGCAAATCTAACTACAACAGGTACCTACTATTCTATAGACAGACCGGGGGGGGGGGGGGGGGGATTGACCTAGGATTGCTGTCTGAGACAATCCCTCAGAAAGGAAATGAATTACCTCAGAACTGCACAGCTCACCTCTACAGATGATCGTCAGACTCTCCAAAAGTGTAGCACAACTGAGTCTGAGATCTTGTAGGGTGGCCAAGAAGAACTCATATAGAATGTAACATCTGATGTCTTCCCAAAGAAAATGATATAGTGGAAGGATTTCCCCTCCTACTGAACAGCATTCCACTGCAGTCAGAAGATAAAGTCAAGTATTCTGTACCACAGAATTCTGTATCTGTAGTGAAGTACAGATCACCATGTTTACTGAACACATTAAGATGTACGGTCACTATTCTTTCTCATCACTAAACAGCAAAATAAATGTATGTCTACTCTATTCCTCCTCCCTTTCAGTTACATCATATTATAAGCCTATTCCCCAATTTGCCAACGCCAAACTACTTTTAGCCTTACTTCACCTAAACAAGCATAAAACCATATGCATAGCCTCCCTCTACATCCCTCCTGGTGACAACATACCTATTCTCGAAGACATACTCTCTTGGCTATCCTCCAATATTACAAACGAGACTTATATCCTAGGTGACGTTAACATTAACTGGCCCTCTGTCCAATCCCCCACAAAATCCCTAAATATAAACCTTTATAACTTCCAACAACTCATCAACTCCATAACCAGACCATCAAAAGACCTTTCCTCTGGGAGCACTATTGACTGGATCCTAGTATCACACCCTCATCTTATTACCAGCAGTGGCACCCTCCCAGACTCCTTCAGCGACCACTTTCCTACTTTCGCTCGTCGTCACTCTCCCTCACTGCAACTACCACAAACCACCATCTCTTTGCGTTCCTTAAAGAACTTCAACCCCAACTTCTTCTCTGACTTACTTAAGAAATTCAACTGGAATCCTCTAAAAACTCTTCCCCTAGACGAAGCGGTCAATTATTTTAATACAACATTTCTAAACCTACTAGACAACTTGGCCCCTATGAGAACTAAGAGAATTAAGAGCAAAACCATCCCCTGGCTAACTAAAAATACCTTAGCTGTCATGCGCCTCCGTGATAAAGCCCTAAAGAACCACTACAAAAGCAGAACCCCTGACACCCTAAATAAATACAAAACACTCCGTAACAGAGGAAAAAAACTCATTACTTCCGACCGCAAATCCTACTACATTACCCTACAAAATGATCACAAAACCAACCCTAAAAAATTCTGGGATACCATCTCCACCCTCTTCAACCCTGGGAAAAAGGAAAACCCTCAACCAGAACATAATGCTTCCGAAATTGACCTAGCCTCCCAATTTAACAACTTTTTCATCGACTCCATAAGCAAATTAACATCATCTTTCAAAAATAATTCTACTCATCCAACTTCACTTCCCACAATCCCCCCCTCCTCACAAACTTCCACCTCCCACCTATCTCTCTTCTCTCTCAAACCCATCCCCGTGTCAACTATTAAAAAACTCCTCCTAAAATTAAAACCATGCTCTAATGCCCCTGATAATATCCCTTCCTTTTTCCTAAAAACAGCTGCTGATGCCATTGCCTTCCCCATCTGTATTCTTATAAACCGGTCTATTCAAGAAGGCTATGTACCCCAAATCTGGAAGAAAGCATATATTATTCCCCTCCACAAAGGTGGAAACAATAATAACATCTCCAACTTTAGACCTATTGCCATCCTATCCCCCATCTCTAAACTACTTGAGAAATGTATTCATATTCAATTTCTACCCCACCTCATCAACATTCACCTACTTACTCCCACACAGCATGGATTCAGACCTGGACACAGCACTACTACTGCTCTACTCTCCTTCCTTGAAACCATAAATAAAGCACGCAACTCTAACTGTATCGTTTCCGCACTCCTCTTGGCTCTTTCTAAGGCTTTCGATACTATCTCTCACTCCCTCCTTCTGACTAAACTCTCTAATCTACAACTCTCACCCATTTCTAGTAACTGGTTTACTAGCTACCTTTCCAATAGGCAACAAGCCGTCAAATGGAAGAAATCCACTTCCTTATTTCTTAACACTGCCACTGGTGTACCCCAAGGTTCTATATTAGGTCCCTTACTGTTTAACATTTTCATCAACGACCTCCACCACACTATTCCTAATGCTAAAATCATCCAATATGCAGACGATTCAACAATTATCTGTGCTGCTAACTCCATTCCCACCCTGATACAGCTAACACAAGATGCCTTCTCTACCACTGAACAATGGATGCTAGATAATCATCTGGCTCTTAATCCATCAAAAACTAAACTCGTGATATTCACCCCATCCAAAACCTTAACTATCAACATAAATTCATTCTCCATAACCAGTCACAACAATACTACCCTTGAAATTGTTCCCAGTGCTAAACTATTAGGCGTTCTTATTGATAATCAGCTTAAATTTGATACCCATATACAAAGTAACATAAAATAAACTCACCAGAAACTTGGTATGTTCTATCGCCATATTCGCTTCCTCACCCCATCCACTAGATTCCTCCTTGCTGACACATATCTCATCCCTTCCCTCCTTTACGGTGCCCCACTCTTTACCAATCTACAATCCTCTACCAAAACAAAACTCTCCTCCTGCTATAATAAAATCGCCAAATTCATCACTGGCCACAGATCCTCCTCTCATCACTGCATTGCTCTTCACAAGCTAAATTGGCCAGAACTTCCCAATTACCTCATCTACACTCAACTAACTCATGCCCACAAGCTCATATTCAAGCCCTCCCTCTGCCCTTCTCTTGCCTCAACCTTCACTATTCACATACCCAGCCGATCCCTAAGAACCAACACTCAGAACTTAATCAAACTCCACAAACCAACCCGTCCAGCAGGCAAACTCCTACTCTCTTTTTCCCTAGCCCGTCTCTGGAACTCCCTCCCACCTCATATTCGTAGCACCTGCAGTCTCCCCTCCTTTAAAACTCTCCTTCACTCACACTTACAAACACTGTGGGAATGTTCATGTTCCCATCCTGCTTAACTTTCACAGCCACTATCGTATCTCTTAGCCAACAACCAGATCACCTCTACAGGAACTTACATACAGTAAATAAACACTTACATTTAATTCTGTGTACACACCTTCATACTATTTGTCTTAATCTAAATATCTATCTTAGTCATTATAGTGACTTAAAAAAAAAAAAAAAAAAAAGTTTTGTATACTGATGTGAACTGTTACATATTGTTATGCTTTACCTTCTATTTTGGCTTTGATTTACTTTGCCTTAAATGTACTCTCCTTGCATTTTACTATGTTTTTATATATTGTATTTCACTATGTTTTTATTGTATCCTTGGAGCTTTTCTCCCCAGGACTGCATTGAAAACGGGATCATTTGGCCCAATGGACCATCCTGGCAACCAAACTTCAAATAAATAAATAAAATAAAATATTTCTTTTTGTATCTTTATTTATAATACATTTAAATCTAATGTCCCCTCATCATTCATCTTAAAACTGAGATGTTCCTTTCTGCTATACTGCCTTGTCCCAGTGGCACAAACTGTAGTAGCACAATGTATTGTGACTACATCATCATGTTCCTTGACATGTACATGCAAATTATATTGTAAAACATCCTTGATGACTTTCCCCATCCCAAGAAACATGGGCAAATGGCATTTACTTTATACAATGGCATTTTTTAAATAATTGTGCTACATTACGGTACTACATCATGTTAGTGTGATAGGCGGCTCACATGTTTGCCTTTCGTGAAGCACTTTTCTGCACCTTGTTCCTCTCAATCATCTGTACCATTGCTATAACTGTACCCCAATATGGGCATTATCCAGACAGAAATCATTTTTTTTCTCTTTATGCTGGCAACAAGATTAGGGAGGTATAGTTTGGACAGCCCTAATGATCAGACCACAGCCATCTAAAGATGTGCATCCTCTGAGTAAAATGTAAATTGCCCAGTCCTTGTCATAGTTTATTGTTTAATTATTAATATCCTGGATAAGTGCAGCTTTAATTGTGCACATCTTTTTCAAACTTCAATAGGATTAAAGAAGTTATCACTGAATAGGAATTTATGCAGTTATGTGAATATAACCATCACCGATATGTTGATAAGATATGACAGTTTACACTTTCACTTGTACTTCATCACAAACAAGATCAAGATGGGCCTTGGAATTCAGAGAATTTCTTTATGCCCAGACTGACTCCCAACATAGGTTGGTCAGTTAGGGTGATAGAGAGAGAAATTCTGATTCAGCGACATGGTAAACCAACAATGAGAAACACCTCATTTGCAGTTCATTGCCAGTTCTCTGAATGGAACATAGCTCTGTCAGACCTGACCACACTAATATGCTCTGTAGCAGCCCTTGCATTGCATTAGGAAGGCAACCCCCTACCACATGCAGACACCCATGTACACACTCCCAACCATCTCCCTACACACCCCCACATCCATTCCACACATATATCTGAGATAAGGCTTCTTCATCACACAAAGCCTTTCTGAATCCCAGGGAGGGAAGAAAACCTGATGAAGCTGCTTTCAGAAATTGGGAAAATACCTTGCTACAAGGATGTTCAGTCTGTTAATCACTGGACCTTGCATATCTAAATAGTCCCCTAATGAGTAATGCAGGACTGAAATTTGAATCTATAGTAGGTGAGCTTCAACTTCTGAAGCCACTTACAGATTTTAGAGCATCACATAACTCAGCACAGCAAAGCACACCTAACCAGCAGAGCCTGCACTCTTAGAAAAGGTCACATCAATAGCAATGAAACTGGAAACATAACCTGACTGGGTAACACATTATCTTTGGCAACCTTCTCTCTACTTTGACCCACCAAATTTACATTTATCCGAAAGGCAATTATGCAAGTCCATTTTTGCGAAAGTGCATTTATCCAAAATGCACTTTCACAAAAACCCTGTTCACCGAACAGCAAAAAAAAAAAAAAACTATACAAAACACATTTATGCAGTGGGGCAAGCCCCCCTGCACCCCCATTGTGGGGGGCTGCCCCCCCCCACATGCACACACTACTTATATATTCTAACTCCAAGATCGCACTACAGTGGAAAAAGGGGAATATTCCCTTATCCTCAGTGTGCCACGATCTACAACAACAAGCTTGCTTGCTGTTCAGTGAACAGGGTTTTCACGAAAGTGCATTTTTGGATAAACGCATTTTCACAAAAATGGACACATGGAATTGCCTTTCAGAGAAATGTAAATTCGGTGGGTCAAAGTAGACCCACATATATATATATATATATATATATATATATATATATATATATATATCTATATGTATATATATATATATATATATATATATATATGTATATATATATATATATATATATATGTGTGTGTGTGTGTGTGTGTGTGTGTGTATATATATATATATATATATATATATATATATATATATATTATCTGGAGACAAAATAGCATAATTTCAGGAACATTTGTGAAAAAAAATAATATACAGACTTAAAATAACAAGGATGTGCAGAAAGCTCAAAAAAATCCTTGCTATTTAAGCAACACAAACAGATTCAAAATAACCTAAGGCAGGGTTATAGTGACAGGAAAGACAGACAGCGTCATTAAGTAATGAAATCAAGAGTTTTGAAAGTAAGATACAGAACGTTGATAAATGTTAATTTCCTTAGTGTCCAGCAAATTGTAGTATTGATACCAGTGTGGTATGCTTTTGCCAAATGCAACACTGACAATTTGGGCAACATATCTGAAGGGACCATGATGTTAATGAGCTTCAAACTTTGGTCAGTTCACAAGTACATGAGCAGGAAAGATGCCAGAGCTGTTAATTCAGCCCAAGAGGCAGTCACAAACTGTACATAAATTGATGACTCCACAGATAAAGCATCTGTAATGATGAACATCAAGTATTTCACACGCACACTGTACTGTACCCAAAATGTCATTCTGCGTCATTAAAACAAGAGATGTTTCCTGTTGGAAATGTCTACAGGAAATATAATACAAAATTACCAAGCATGTGTTGCTGTAAACAGCACAATGTATGATCACAATTTTTCCAAATAAAAGTACTACCATTGGAAGTCGCAAAGCTCCAGGCAAACTAGCCGCATTTGTACCCTACCCCACATGCACACACAATAAGAAACTCCATTGATATGACTTCTTTGCTTAGGTCGTGACTGCAGAAATATTATAAATCTCGTCGCACCTACCCAGTCAACAAATGCAATAGGTGAAATTAAATGCATAAGTAAAATACACCACAATGAAGAGATGCACAAGTTACTTTAGCATCTACATTTTTACCTAGAAAAGTAAAATGGTCTGTTTTGGACCTCTTCCAACCACAAGCTCGGCCTCTAACACAAGGGAAAATTCAATACAGGTAGGCAGTTTAACGGGTCTATATTATATCCTCGAACGCTTAAAAAAGCGAACGCTGATTGATCGAACTTATTTTCGCGAAACTGCAAAATATCAAAGCAGCAGAAACTCAAATTTTTTCCTAGGGAAAGAATTCGGTTGTCCGTTTCTGTTGCTCTGGTATTTTCAGTGTTATGGTGGAAAGTTACCGGTCGGATTCAGGTAAGTGTGCGATTGTGTGGATGTGAGTGTTAAGGTGATTTAGGTGAGTTAGGGTTAGGGCTCGGGTTAGGTGTGTGTGTGCGATTGAGTGGACATGAGGGTTAGGGCAGATTTAAGTGAGTTAGGGTTAGGGAGCAGGTGAGGTGAGTGTGCGATAGTGATGGAGCTTAGGGTTAGGGTTTGGGTTAAGATAAGTGGGTAGTTAGTGGTGTGTGCATAGTTTAGTGTAGGGTTAGGTATCAGATTTTAGGTGTATGTGTGTGGATTTCTGTTTGTTTGGTATGCTTGTGTTGTGTGTATGTGTTTTGGATCAGCGATTTTTTTCCCAAAATCGCTGATCTGACAGTTTGAGATTGTAAGCTTTCGCTTAAATTAGGTCGATCAATCAGCGTTTGCTTTTTTAAGCATTCGATAATATAATATAGACCCAGTTTAACCAATCAATGAACATGCTATTGGGAACCGAGTTTAGCACTCACTTTGAAAACCCATGCATACATGGGACGAAAATGCAAACTCCACACTGATAGTGACTGGACCTCAGTTCTGAACTCTAGACTCTGGTACTATGAGGCAGAGGTTTTACTGCTAAGCCACCATGCTGCTGTTAACATTTCAGCATGTAAGGATAAAGCTGGCTAAAGCAACAGTTATATTTCTGAATCTGAATTGCTTTCATTGCTAATATACAGGAAGTAACACAACAAAGTACAAAGAAATACATGTATTACAAGCACCGATACTTAATGATGTCTGTCTAAAGGAGTTATTATATGTGCTTCCAAATTGTGTCCATCATTCCACAGAGGTCATTCCAGTGGCAACGGTGGCATTCTTAGTGGAATGTACCACTCAGTGACTAATTATACTTCACTGGTTACAAAAGTTACTCCAAGTAATCTTATTTCAGTGAGACACATACCAACAAATGTTAGTTCCATAGATATTTCACATTGGCGACTTCTTACCAAGCTTTCATTCTCCAGTTAGGTGCAGGTGTTCTGTTATAGTCCAGTGCAAACATGCAATAGAAAATGTTTTAACAACACCAGAACGTGATAGGACATTAAACTACATGAGACTACAGAAGGCTCAGAAATAAGTCGTGTCACATAGAAAACAGAGCAATGGTGATGATGCTCGACCTACTATAAATGGAGGTTTGTATGTGCTTCTGATACTATGGATGAAAGCAGTATCACATAATGCTATCTGCAGTAGTACTGATACATAAATAGGAAAAAAATGAAAAGCAGTGGCAAGTAATGAAGTCTGTTGTGCAAGTTCTTTATCTGTTAAAGGCAGACTTTTTAGTGTAAATTTCCTGTTGATAATCAGTAGGTGAGATATGTTAAAAAGCTTTTTAAGCCAGCTTGTATGAAAACAGAGTTTTGAACAGGTATTCAGTTGTCCGATTAACTCTTGAGTCTTCCCCAGTTGAGTGGGACTAGCCAACTGAACAGAGCAAAGCTTCCTAGAAAATAAATGTCTTAAAAGTTCCATTCAGCTGGATGTTATTATTTTTTTTTAGTTGACTTAAAGGGACAACTATGCCCAAAATGCAATGTTTCCTTACCGCTGAGTGTATTTTCATACCTAGAGAATAATCCTCACACTTTCACATATTAAAAAGCATCACTTTGCAGTTTCGTCCCCACTGGGGCATTTCCCTCTTAAGTCAGCTTCCTTAGTGTACACTATGTTGGGGCTGAGTGAAATCTCAAAATACTTTATTGAGGAATTTGTCTCCTCTGTTCTTGGATCATTTCATGCATCACGTAGGAAAGTTTTTTTTTGCTAAGGAAACCACATTCACACACACACACACACACACACACACACACACACACACACACACACACACACACACACACTTTTGCTTTCACAGCCCTTGAGGTCATAAAACTATTCATGCTCAAAATTCACAACTCTGACTATGAACTGTCATAAAACTGAATTATTTCCCTTCCTTGAGGCTGTAAACATGTTGAGCTTTGTGTAATATGATGATTAATAAACCTGGTAACAATTTAAATCAATTTCACTAATTAGCTGGGCTTTACAGTTCTGGAAATATGACTGACTCAGAGAAGGAAGGCAAAAGGAAGACTGGAGTTAAGACTCACAAAATACACCTTTGATAAAGGCTATGCTATCTTAGTTATTTCTTTATCCTTCTGTGGGAACTTTTCACAGATGGTATAACATATATGTTTGAAATAAATATTTAAAATTACTGAAAAAGTCAGTGGCATTCTTATTGTGAATTCTCACACTTGACAGTATTGCTCATTACTTCCATCCTAAGTTAACGGGGAGGTGATCTAACAGAATAGACTAGGGCATTGTAATCTCATCACCTGTGCTATTACATTGCATTATGGGCAAGATGTAGCTTTGGAAGAAAACAAGATCACATCAGCATGTCTGTGCAATGGTGGAATTCCAGGTTATGTAAGTAGTTATTGTGCTGCTGTCAGATTTGAATTGTGAGAGAAAACTAAGCATTTTCTCTTCATTGTCTGCCTATAGTGGTCCTTAATGGAGCCAACCATATTTAATTAGCTTCACATATACCTTTCTGGAAAATAGCTGTTTATTAAAAACAGAGACAAAACAGCCATTGCATTCCAGTGCTGATGTAGATTGGAGCTTTTGTTCTTTCTTGGAGATCCAAAGATGTCAGAACTGATTCTATTAATTAGCACGAGTTATGACAATACAACTACCACATATGCAGGGTAAAGATTGTCTCTCACAGAAAAACAAAAATCAGCAAATTGCTACTAAAATCACTTTTTTTGTATAGACAACTTTATTTTAAATTACCTGTGTGTGGTAAAGGTAAAATTGATGACCTTTTCCATATTCTTTGAACCATTTTAAATCCAAGCTAAAAAAATAGAATAAACCAGGAACAAGTAAAGCATCTGTAGACCTGCCACATTATCTTGTAATTAAGTGACTACTAATGCAGGGATGTGGAGTATGAAATATTAACTCATGAGTGCTGGACCCCGATAACAAGAATGGAACCTCAGTGGTCTAATAAAAATTCATGCAGGTAAGTATTTCATAACCCATACTAGCACATCGAGAATTACTATTCTTGTAATTTTCAGTTTTGTTTTATTTCAGGTTTTATTAATTGTGATACTTACACTTACAAATGTGATGTAAACTACATGTTTGTGTATTACTTTACAGATATTTAAGGTGGAAAGATGGCTCCAGCAAGCAGACTGAAATCTCTACTTTTAAAGCAGTTAATACAGAAGATGAATGTTGTGAGAAGTCAAGCACAATCACAGTGTCAAGTACTACAACAGATAGCAAACTCACCTTTGGTGCAGAAGGTGGTGGGTTCCAGTCCCACACAAGGTAGATGGATTGCTAACACTGCAGTGCAGAATAAGGAGAATGCTGCACTCCTGAGTTTGCCATTCACTGGATGAGATGTTAATCCAAGATGCCCACTGCTTGAATTGGTGGTGGATCAGGTGGATGTAGAGATATCATGGCACCTATCAAAAAGAGTAGGCAAAGTTCTTTGATGGCCTCGACAAATTTCCCCTACTTGTAAAAGTACCACCTTGGGTCTCCTTTGAAAACAGGCTATTACTAGAGCAGAACTAACCTGGTTTATAAAGAATGACTAAATAAATATTTCAGGTACTTAGCAGGGTTTCTGAGTCCTGACTACACTGCAGAGGTCAATAAAGAAGATTTTTTTTTCATGTTGAAGTCCACTTTGTAACCATCAAAGTTTCAAACAAAACAAAACAACTTCATTTAATGAGAGGCTACAGTTACAAGCTGTAGTTGCATTTTATCGATCTGTTGCATGATCATTGGAAGCCCATAAGCTTGAACATTTAAAAATATAATTTTAATGAAAATCTCACTGAGCAGTAGTGCTAGTTGTTATGAATAATCGAGATCTACAATAGGACATTCACCTGCAAGGTTAAAAAGTCACAGGAGTGCAGCTGAATGAAAATAATGACAGAAAAGTTTAGGGATGAGTTTAAGGATAAACACCACCTCTGAAATATACACAATTTTTGTACTAAACGTTTTTCTGAAAATTTTGCATTTCATAATTACAACTTTCATCTGCATGCAGTCAGCAGACACAATAGGAAGCAGCAGAAAACAAAATTATATAACATTAATATATAATTCTCTAGCTTTCTTGACATTTATCATGATCATTAACCCTTCTTCCACTTTTTCTACATGGGGTTGGGGTGTCACATCTTTCTCAATTCAACACCACTCTCCTACCTTCCTTGATAGTCATGAATGGGAGTCACAAGTCTTCTCTTACAGAATCTATCCACCTCTTTACTGGATGCTCTCGGTTCCTCTTACCTTCTTGTCTGTCCCAAATTTCTTCACCAGATTGTGTTTGGCATTCCTGCATATGTGCCCCAAACCACCATAATCTGTTATATTTGACATTCTCTGCAATTGGAGCTACCTGGACTTCTGCTCTGATGTCCTCATTTCTTCCTCTGTCCCACTGAGAGCATCCTGCCGCCCTTCTCAGGCATTTCATCTCATTCATCTCTGGCTTCCTCAACAGCTTTGACTTCACTGCCTATGTTTCTGTACCATACACTAGTGCTGGTCACACCACTGTCTTGTACATCTTACCTTTCATTTTCTTTGGCATTCTTCTGTAACACACTATTCTTGACACTCTGTGCCAGTTGGCTGCATCCCCCCTGATTCTGGCTTTAACCTCCTCATTCAGACTTCCTTTCTTCTCAACAACCCTTCCAGATATTTAAACCTGCTAGCCTGTTCCACTATCATCCCTTCTGTCTTGGTCCACAGCTTCTTCTGGTTTCCTTTATTCACCGCCATTACAACCATCTTATCTGTAGTCGGTTTCATCCCATGTGCCTTCAGTTTTGCATTCCACTCTCCTATCATCTACTGAAGTTCTTGTTCAGAGCCTGCATGTAATGCCACATTGCCTGTGTACAGCAACTGTTTGCTAATGTAGTCTATCACCAGTATGACAAGCAGTGGACTCAGAGTTAAACCCTGATGTATACCAACTCCCACCAGGAACCGCTATATGAGTTCAAGCAGTCTTTGTACTTATGTTAATGTATCCATGTACATAGTCTGCACTAATTTTCCAATGTTTCTGGAACTTCAAACCATCTCAGAACTATCCAGATCAGCTTTTCTAGAACCTTATCATATGTTTTCTTCAAGTCTAGGAATGCCCAGTTGATCTCTTTCCTTATCTCTAGCTTCTTTTCAATTCTCTCACTGCAAACATCAGGTCAGGTGCTCTGCTCATCTCCCAGTCTTACTTTCTACTGCTTTGCATATTCATTTATCAGTCACTCTCTCCAGAACTTTCATGCAGTGTGACAGAAATTTGATATGCCTATCCTATCCACAGTTGTGAATGTCCACTTTGTTCTTGTACACTGGCACTAGTATGCTTGCTCTCCAGTCATTTGGGATATGCCTATCTCTCAGTGCTGCTATGAATACCCTCTAGAGCCATTTCTCCCCTAACTCACCCAACATCTTGATTATATCTGCCATGATCTCATCCAAGCCTGCTGCTTCCACTGACATCACTTTCCTGGGGCAGTACACCTTCTGTGGTGTTTCTCCGTTATGTGTCACCCATCAGACCGCATCATGTGATAATTATAATAGCCCCTCATTATGTGCCACCTATTGGACTTCATCATATGGTGATGACAAAACCCCCCATTATGTGTCACCCATCGGACCTCATTATGTGGTTATGACAAAACCCCTCATTATGTGTCATCCATCGGACCTCATCATGTGGTGATGATAATACCCCCCCCCACTATGCGTCACACATTGGACGTTATCATGTGGTGAGGATAATACCCCTCATTATGTGTCACACTGACATGCACTCTCAGGTGGTGATGATGATACCCCTGGTTATGTGTCACCTATCAGATCTCACCATGTGGTGAAGATAATACCCCCCATTATGTTTCACATTGGCATACACTTTCATGTGGTTGTGATAACACCCCCCCCCCATTATGTGTCAACCTGACATGCACTTTCAGGTGGTGATGATAATTCAGAAGCTGTTGGAAGTACTCCTGCCATCTGCCTTTGATGTCCTGTGGAGTGGTGAGCAGGTTGTTACTGGCATCCCTTATGAAGGGTATCTGATGACTATCTTCTTTTTCTTTTTTACTTTGCCTTGCAACCTGATAGAGTTTCTTTGTGCCATCTACTGAATCACTTTCCAGAAGCTTGGCAAAGTACCTGCAATACCTTGTTCTTTCCTATTGCCACTTCTCTCTTGGCTTCTTTGTTAGTCTGGTCTGTCTTTTCTGTTTCCCACTTTTTTCCTGTACTCCTTTGTTTTCAGGAATTCCTGGAGTATTGCATTCCACCACCAGCTTTTCTTATGTACCTTATTTCCATACCTGGCTCAGCTGCATACCTGTTCCATAATCCTCACACATGCTGTTTTGAGGCACTGCCCTTCTTCTTCAATTCCACCTATTTCCTCTTCTTCATGAGGTGGCAAAGCCCTGAGTATTTCTTTGAACGTTTGTGCTTTATCTGCAGTCAACTTCCAGGTCTTCACCCTGGTCTCTGCTGACCTTAGAGCTTTTTCTGACCACTGCTCAAAACTAACTCAGTAACCTGTGGTTTATGCTGCAGGAAAGCTGTTTACTGAGGGTGATTTTGATATCACTGATTCTACCCCAATCCCCTTTCCTTACTAGGAGGAAGTCTACCTGAGTTGCATGTTGTCCACTCCTTGTATGTGATTTTGTGATTGTCTGTCTTGTTGAATGATGTGCTGGTCACCATCAAGACATTTGTCAGACAGATATTTAGGATGGCCTCTCTTTCTTTATTCTTGTTGTTCCACCTATGTGGGCCCAGGCAGTCCTTATATACTGTTCTCTCTGTCCCAATATGTGTATTTAGGTCCCCTGTTATCAATGCCGTCTCATGTTGTCCTCCAATCTTTTCCTTGCTGTCACAACCCTGTTCTGGGGCACAGGCTAAGATTCTAAATAGTGCCCTATGCTTACGCTGGCATATGATAGCTATGAGTCTGTAACTAATGTTGATGACATCCTTCACTGTCTTCTGAAGCCTCTCCCTCACAACAATTCCCACACCATTTCTAGCCTGTCCTCCCCCTGAGTACTAGACTCTGGATGCCAAGCCAAGTGGCTTTGCTGCACTTTCCTTCCATCTTGTTTCCTGGATACTGAGGAAGTAAACGGCAGCATCAGACTTCAATCTTACTCTCCGAGTTGCTTGTGATGTAACTAAATATAATGGTCTGTGGTAAAGACACATTGCAGTGTCTATGAATAATATGTGCATTACAGTGGTATAACCACACATTTGCATTCTGTACTGACAGCCTTATAATGCTTCCCCCGCCCCCTTCATATTCTGTAATTGCGCACACCTCTCCAAATGATGTCACATACACACTGAACGGGCTATCCATTATTTTCATTTCTTATGCACATAAGATCAACTTGGTTTACAGATCAGTAAGCAGCTGTCTGAATAACCAGTGTACTAGTTAGTGGTACTGTTACTAGTTGTGACAGTGCTGCTCTTCTTTTTTATCTCTGTAAGCCATGCTGCTTCTCAGAGCTCCTCAGAAACAAAGGTACTCATTGGAGTACAATGGGTATGCCTGGCTACACCCCCAGGGGAGTAAAGTTACCAGTAGTCCATATACGTACATAGCAGTGATCATTACATTTTATCACACAGTAACATCAACAGCAATATGTTTACTCTGATATGGTAATGGGCAAGCTCAAAAAACACATCAGCCTGGCATACCTACCTCTCAGCACATTAGATTAGTTCCTGCTTATAGTGTGTGCTTTGCAGTGAGCAAAGCACCCTTTGGTTTATCTTTAGAAATGGAGCAAACGAGTAGATACTGTGTTGTGCATATGCTGCATACCACTGCTATATGTCTTATGCATTCTTGTATTGTTAGCAAAGCTTTCTTAGCAGCACTGTTAAAAAGACTTTTCTATTTCTGAGAAGCAGTGCATACATTTCTTGATTTGAGTATGTGTTGTTTTATTTTATGTCTTTCAAAGAGATAGTCATTGTCGGATTTCTTACATTTTGTATATGCTTCTTAATTGTTTCTCATCTATTTTAACACACACGCCGGCATTGTCAGCTGTTAGTTTTACCTCATATTTGCTGAATGGGCTATAAGCAACAAACCTGAGCTGTAGATTTTTTTATGCATAAGCAGTGTATTAGTTCTGATTTGGGACTTTTGTAAGTTACAGTTCACTGTCATTCGGTTTATATTGTTAGTCCATGATCTGGTAGAGCAGGAATGCTGCCTTGTTAGAAGTTTTTACTTAATTCCTTTAAGAGCTAGGAAAAGGGCATGGACACTCATGTTTTGCTGCCGGCCTTTTTCTTATTTTCATTTGAAGCGTTGGCATGAGGTTCAAGGATTAAACTGTCAAATCATATTTCCCCAGTTGGATTGAAATGGGTGGTTTAGCTACTGGGTGGGATTGTGTTGAAAAGGGGTCATTGTGCCACTTAACCATTGCACGTTAGTATGTGCTTGTGTTGTATAAGTGTTGATGTAATCCAGAGGCATGCGGAGACTGTGACCATTTGTGGTGGTCTCTAACAAGGGCTGAAAGAATGAAACCTCTATAGAGTGTGAATTACCCACACAATTTTCTAGCAAGATGGTAGCTTCAGTTTTTTGGTCGCAAAAGTTGGTTGTTGAGATTTTTAGGAGAGTCCTCCCTTGTGATGTTGCTCATACTGTTGTTGTCTTCAGCCTGAGGTGTTGCAATGTGTGGCACTGTTTCAGACTTTTTGCCATTTATCCTAAAACTTTGTGTATTTTAGACTTGTTACCATTTACCCTACAAATTTATTTCAATGTGTTAACTGGGGTGAAAAAGTAACATAAAATAAAAAAGGCACAGAGTTGTAGTAATATAGGAAAATAGTAATACAAGAATTAATGGGCGGCCACGGTGGTGCAGCGGTTAGCATTGCCACCTCAAAGCAAGAGGCTCTCTGGTTAGATTCCCGGCTGGGGTGCCTTCTGTGTGGAGCCTGCATATCCTTCCTGTGTCACATGGGTTTCCTCCAGGTGCTCCGGTTTCATCCCAAAGACATGATGTAGGTGGATTGGACACTCTAAATTGGCCCTAGGTGTGAGTGCATGCATGCATGTGTGTGTCTCCTGTGGAAGGTTGGGAACCAGGCTGGCAACTTGACACCATAAAACTCCACTGCCAATCATGAGCAGACAGGTGATCCACTGTGGCGACTCCTAACTGGGAAAAGAAGAAGGAATATGTCAAGATGTCCAGAAGGAACTGTTTTTTCTTCACAACACATTCACATGCTTCTATACACCTGCCTTTATTTGCTATACACACCTTTGCCTTTGGAATATTTATTGCTCTAACAACTAGTCAGCCTCTGTATCAGCTGAAGCTCCTGCCATGAGTTACAGGTAGCTCAGGTGAAGCAATGAATAAAGCATGAATGTGCTCAGCTGGAAGTTTGTGTTTCTCATTGCTAAACCTTTTTCCTACAAAGCTAAACCTGCCACCATATAAACAGATCCATTCAGGTATTCTGATATAATATATCGCTAACCTTTTTTTCTTTAGATATAACCTAGGCACAGAACTTTACTTGCACCATTGATCATGTGGCTGCAATCTGAGAAAAATGACTAACATTTTGCTTCTAAAATATATACAGTTACTTAGAAAATAGCAAATTATTCTTATAGTTTTCTTTAGTTTTTCAGACATTGTGTCCATGATTTTTAAAATTAAAAATAACCTTGTTAAGCTTTTCCCTGCTGAAGTCTACCTCTGTGGTACACTATCTTGTATGCTAAGTGAGTGATAATGAAAACAAATGCTTAGAAATTAACATGTGCCTCTTGAGGAAAAATCGTATCAATGGATGAACTGGATATCCTTGGATTCCTTGTGATAATGAGCCATGGGTGTAGCAGGATTTACTTACTTGCTTGTTAAAATGTAATAAATAACCAAACTCATATTTCTGATCTATTAATTATGCAGTAACAGTGCGGTCACAAAGATGGATATGGTGTTAGGTACTTAGTACAGAATGAAAACTGTAACAGACAGCTTAGGAACGCAATCCATCAACAATCTTATTCCTATTGCCCAGGTATTAGCAGAAGTGAAATACCTGCACTATCAGATGACAGGCTAAGTCATAGTCCCACTACCCAAGTACATAGCAAAAATGCAGTACCTGCACTGTCAGATGAGAGGCTAAGTCGTACTCCCAATATCAAGTACTTAGCAGAAATGCAATGTCTGCACTGTCAGATGACAAGCTATGTCTTTCTTTCTGCTAATAAACACAAGCACAAACCTGCTACCCTTTTATATGTATGTAATGCAACACAGGCAGTGTGGTTAAACATCATTTTACAGAAGCTGGGTGGAAAATCTGTTTCTTTTTGCCTGTCTGTATCTGCTATGATAATTTACTTGCTCGGCACTGAAATCATTCCAGTTCATCTGTTTCAGTTAGTTACAGAATCAGCCTCAAGTTCAGTTTAATGACTTTAATTTCACATTCCTACACAATTGCTAAACTGCTGCATCTTTTTAAGGCAACTCATCAGTAGCAGCATTGCACAACATTGCATAGTTCTCATGAGTATATGCCTGCACAGATGAACCTTCAACACAGTGAAGCTGCCAGAATAAGTCACGTACGTACTGTACAATAAGGTTATGAATACACACGTGTTGCAGCATTTTACTGCTCCTGAAATAAATTGTGGTGATCAGCTGTCTGAAAAACTGCAAAGCAAATTTATTCTAGCCAAACTGCCACCCCACATCCCCAGCTTTTATACCAGTCACTATCATAACCTGAGATATGTAGGCTGTAGAACTGCAATGTTTTAGTCACGCCTTGCCAATCTCAGTTCTGCCTGATGAAGTGCAGCATTATGCCTTTTTAGCTACAGGTTTTCTTTCTATTTGTCCTTCATTACCCATTCCAAGGTGGCATTCTGTCCTTCTATGATTCATTTTGCGTCACACTTGTCCTTCATTATTTATGTTATCAGATCATCAAACTCTATCATACTACAATAATAAAATAGCACTTCAGTCAATTAAAAAAAAAAAAAAAAAATCCCACTACTCAGCCACCCTGTGGTGTACTTTGGTATTGCAGTCTGAAGTTGCAGGTAGGACTGCATACACCAAGAAGCAGGCCAGAGCTAAATTATATGGACTGACATATTTCTACTTAAATGGGGAAATGAAAACAACAATCCTTTAATGCCGACCCCAGTCTTGTCTCTTACTCTTCTTGCATTTTCTGCTATGCTACTATTCACCAAATGGTCTTGTGCTACTTTGAAACCTTGCTATAGCTGTGCATCTAATTAACCTTTATAACTGTACTGTCATGAGATGCCTGATCTTTCTAACACGTGCCCAAATTGCAGCTTCACAATATTGTGCTTTCTAAACATGCATCTGCAAAGTATTTTTTATACGTCTGAATCCTTTACATAGGTTGTTTGATGGATGAGAAGGCTATCAAGCAGTTAGAAATGTTATGTAGACAAAACATCCTAGTTACATCCCAGTTTCTCTTTGTAGTATTCATATCATGCCTCCCCTTCAAAAAAAATGAAAATAACAAATTGGTACAGTATTATGTTTTTCACATTTTTAGTTTTTATCAGATATTATCAGGTGTTTATCTTGCCTACTTATGTTATTACTGTTAATTCAGATATGCCATTGACTAGCTTTTTGTAATGCTCAGTGTGATTTTCTGTCATATAATTGTGTCATTAATCAACAGTGAGCTGAAAATTATATAATTAGTAAGGAGGAGAACTTGGTAAGCTATATAATGCAGTCATGTAGATGGTGACATACCTAATAAGCTTGCCCCTTATTTGAAATGCAGGTCTACAGTGTACCCAGAGCGATGCAGATATTTATACTGTAAAAGTCATGCCTAGAGAACAAAACTGCTACATCTACTCAGCTACCCACCTATCCTATATGAATATTTAGCATCACTCCCGATATCACTGTGAAGAAATAAGGAACACCACATACTTATCTGTCCTCACCAGCAAAGACAGATGTCTACAGCATAGCAGAATTCCTTCATAGCATGAAGCTACTGTGGTATGACTTCTTGGTGTTCATAGGTTCATAGGTAGGTACGAGGCTATCGGCCCTAGGGCCCATACAAGCCTAGCCAAAAAATGTACCCTGGCTTCCACCACCCAAGAAAATTATTTTCCTGTGCCCCTGTCGAGCAGAGCCACAGAAGTGATCCCCAGGGTGAATTTCCCATTTCCCATCCAATCATCAAGTTTTTCTTGAAGAGTGCTAATGAAGAGCTCTGTTTGACATAGATAGGTAGTCTGTTCCAGAGTATGGGAAGTCTCTGGGACAGGAATCTATCCCCCCAGGATGTTCTGTTTATTGTGGTGACAAGGTTTAGGTCCCTAGAGTGTGTTGCTCAGAGGGATTGGCATTTCTTTAAGTGGAGCATGTCCAACAGCTCTGGGTTTGACATAGCTTTGTATGTTAGGCAGAGATCGCCCTTGAGTAGGCGATATGCGATGGAATAAAGCTGTAGTTTTTTGAGACGGTCTGCACAGGGCAACTGTTTGAGGCCAGTAATCCTCTTTGTGAGGTATTTATGTGGTCTTTCCAGTTGTTGTAGATGTCTTGTGAGGTATATACCAAAAGGGGCGTTGTACTCTATAATGGGTCTAATGAGTGATGAGTAGAGGGGAACAATGACCTCTTTTTTTCTAGATGAGAATCCTTTTGTGATGAGATGAGCCACGTAGAAGGATTTCCTGACCACTGTGGCAATGTGATTATCAAAGGATAGACTACTGTCCACCTTTGTCCCAAGGTCTCTTATCATATTTTTGGCATTAAGTAGACTACCAGCTATGTGGTAGTTCATGGGTACAGAGTTTTTACCAAAGGGGATGACAATATACTTTTTGGCATTGAGCTTCAGGCCATGGCTTTGACACCAGGTATCTGTCTCAGTGAGGCCCTTTTGTAGTTTGTCCACATCATTAGGAGTTTTGATTATGGCTCCTAGTTTGCAGTCATCTGCAAACTTTGTTAGCCAAAGACCTTCTGTGTTGGCCTGCACTTCAGAGAAGTAGATACCAAACAGGAGAGGACCCAGGACTGAACCCTGTGGTACTCCACTTGTCACTGGTCTGATGTCGGATTTGGAATCCGCTACTTTCACAGTGTGGGTTCTGTCCATGAGCCAGTTGGCAACCCATCTGGTGACATAGGGATTTATACCTAGTTTAGTGAGCTTATCTGTAATTCCAGAGTGGGGGATGGTGTCGAAAGCCTTGGCGAAATCTAGATAAGCTGTGTGAACCATTTTACCCTCATCTATGGCTTTGGTGACTGCTTCAAAGAAGTCAATCAGGTTTAGGAGACATGATCTGCCTTTTACAAATCCAAACTGGGTACGGTCCAGAGTTTGGAGATTACCAGTGTCTTTGTTTATGAGTTCCACGATGATATGTTCCATGGCCTTGCAGACCAGGCTCGTCAGGCTAATGGGGCGGTAGTTCCCGGGGTCCGTTGTGGCTCCCCCTTTGTGGAATGGGATAACCGTCGCGGTGCTCCATTCAGTGGGTACAAAGCCTGAGGTGAGGCTATGATTGAACATGGTACTTAGGTAGGGTGCCAGTTCATTCTGTAGTTCATGTAGAACGCAGCCTGGGATATTGTCAGGTCCCATGGATGCTGTGTTCTTGGCTTTGGAGAGAGTGTTTTTTACCTGTGCAGCCATGATTATAGGAACTTTGCATTCTTCTGGTATAGAGATGGGCCCTCTAGGGGGTGAGAGGGGGGTAAAGTTAGCACTGAACCTATCTGCTAGGATGTTGGCAATATCAGTTGGTTCTGTATATTTAGTGCCATTGTGCTGTAACTCAGAGCAGATCTGAGTGTTCCCATTTATATTCTTGACATAGCTATAGAATGCTTTGTGGTTGTCTTTAGAGTCAGTGGCAATTTTGTTTTCGTAACTAGCTTTGGAGGATTTTATGAGGGATCTCAACTTCTTACTGAGGTTGACCAGGGAGTTCCTCCAGTCATGGGATTTTATTCTTTTTGCAACAGTTTCTTTCTTCTGTTGTAGAGTTTGTTTATGGCAGAGGACCACCAGATTGGCTTCCTTTTTTTGGAGGATAACATCTTGGTTCTATTAGGGATAGCATGATCCATGCACTCATGTAAGTGCTTATAAAGTGCATTTGTGTAGGATTCGGCAGTCATACCTCTATTGTCTGTCTGCATGGGTGTCATGAAGTTTGCCACTTCTGTCTTAAGAAATGTGAAGTTGCAGGTGTATGAAGTGTAGGTGTATGAAGTGTTGGAGGAAGCACACTTCATACACCTACTACAAAATGTCACAAGTTACTGTTAATGCCCTGTGTTCACTAGTACCAGTCATCTGTAACATGATGTTCTATAACAATATAATAACAGCTATGAATGAAAAATTGTGCTGTGATGTGATTTATATAGATTTAACTTCAGCATTTGACGGGGTCATGCACAAAACACTGATCAATAAATCAGTATAACTAGGTATTGATGTACTGTTGATAAGATGGATAGCTGCATGGCTTACAAATAGGACATGGCAAGTATCACACACCAACTAGACAGGTAAAATCCTTGGTTACAGTCAAGGTGTCCCACAGGGCTCTGTACTAGGCCCTTACTTGTTTAGATTGTATCTTTCAGACCTTACGTTTTCATCTGAGGTGTTCTACAGTCTATATGCTGACGACCTGAAATTGGGTACACTGATTACAAGTGTTACAGCTAAGGCATGTCTGTAAAATAATTTGACTAAATTGACCATTTGGGCACAGGAGAATAATATGTTGGTAAATACATAAAAAAACTAAGCATATGAGATTTGGGAGACATAAACTGAAAGGTGAATATTTAATAGAGCACACAGTTATTGAAACTGTAGACTCATTTAAGGACCTGGGTATATGGGTAGATTCAGCTATGAGTTTTTCTAATCATATCAACCAGTTGGCTAATGATAGTTATAGAACTATAGGTTGTATAGAAATATTTATGAAGTCTAGGAAATCAAACATAATGAAGTCATTGTTTGCTAGTTACATTAGACCCAAACTTGAGTATGGAATAACAATATGAAAACCCTATAGGAAAACAAGCATGAATAAACTGGAAAGAGTACAGCGGAAATGCATCCATGGATGTAAAAATCTAAGTTATTATGAAAGACTAAAATATCTGAACTTGTACAGTATGTCTTACAGATGTCTAAGAGGAGATCTTATTCAGGTATACAGGGCATGTAGGGACAACTACCTCTGGGAATGTTTGGGGTTATCAAAAAGTACTAGAGAATCATCAGATAACCGATGTAGGAGATTCTACAGGAATGAGAAGTGTACTAATTGGTTCTCTGACAGAGTAGCTTACATTAAAGTAAGTACTAGTTTAGATACTTTTAAGAACAGCCTGAACAATTATTATGGGAACAAGTGTTTTGGCATATTGGCAAGCTAGGAGGGCTTTAATGCCCGGCGTGAAACATTTGTACGTATGTATGTATGTATGTATGTATGTATGTTTGTACGTATGTATGTATGTATGTATGTATGTATGTATGTATGTACGTATGTATGTATGTATGTATGTATGTATGTATGTATGTTTGTACGTATGTATGTATGTATGTATGTATGTATGTATGTTTGTACGTATGTATGTATGTATGTATGTACGTATGTATGTATGTATGTATGTATGTATGTATGTATGTATCTGTTTATGTTAAATACGGATAAACGTTCACCTAGTTAAGCAGCACACATAATGTTAAGCCCCACCCATCACTCCATTATTATATTTCCAGTAACTAGATCTCAGACCTGCTTCTCCTGTAGTGGAGTCAGGATTGTACTGCTGTCTAGCAATGTGTTATGACAGCACTCTGACACAGGCTTAGTTTTGTATGCAAGAGAGGTGCCTACATGAAGTCTGTAGTTAAGGAAACTCTGAATGCTGTAATGTGCCACCCCCAAAGTATTTCTGTACAGCACAATTAGGCAATTTTAGAGAGGCAGGATTTTGCAAAAGGATGCAGCTGGTAAGAGAATTAGGAGTCACTTTCAAAACTGTTCTACATTAGGAAACCATGTCAGAAGTCCAGAATGTTTTATGGCCCCAACATAATCATTTATGATCCCATGAAGCAGGGCTCTATAAAACTGGCAGAGTTTGAGTTACAGTGTATTAGCACCTGAGGTTTGCATAGCCAGGAAAGCTAAGGAGTTAACATTTCCTCATTTGTGAAACGATAACATTTATAATACCAACTATAATTGTAATTTTCAGTATTCATTTGTATTAACCATCTGAAAAGAAAGTAAACTTGTTGACAAGGTCAAACAGCAGCACTTGTTGATGTTATATCATCTCAGTCTGTAAAAAGACATGGAATCTGAGGCTTTACACAACAATTTTAAAACACTGCATTCTGCTTAGTATTTGTAAGCACCTGCCTATTATGCCAACTTAAACTCTCTGACCCCCCCCCATCCCTCTCTCTCTCTCTCTCTCTCTCTCTCTCTCTCTCTCTCTCTGCCTCTGTCTTTGTTTCTGTCTCTCTCTCTTTTCTGGCAGCTCACATTTCAGCCTGCAACTGTAAAATGCAGACTGACCACATCACATAATCAAATGTTAGTTTGCTGCATCTCCTGCATTTACATTTTCCGTAAGAAATATATTTTTAATTGTGACTTCACCACTGGACATTGTGGCATTCTAAATGATTGGCTTCTTTGTAAGCATACCTAACCACATGTAGCAAATCTGAAGTTGTATTTATGACTTGAAAGATCAATATATGAACTTCACAGCACAGCCTGAAATGCTCATGATATCATAAACAGCATATATTCTTATACTATTCTATTTAAAGCATGCAGTTTTAATTAAAGGTGCTTTTTCTTCTGTGTGTCACCATAGTAAACGTTCATATTAATTCATTAAATGCTGCCTCTCTGTGGCACAGAGCTTAAATACAGAACTTATCTCCAGGTGACGTGGCATTGACTAACAGGCACAGCCTAATGGATGGACGATCCTGCCTGGTGAGGGTGCATGTAGGCTGAACAGCCAACATCAGTTCACTTTTCCCATGCAGATATTGGTTTGGTCATTGGTCATTCCAGAGGAATATCATCTGAGAAAGGCCTGCAAGTGCAGCTCCTTGCACAGGAATAAGGGGAACATGAGCCCCACAAAGCAGTGCATGTACTCCATGAGACCCACAGGTATGCAGAAGTATAAACACACTCTAGTCTCAGCATAGGTGAGCTTGTATCATGCCAGCTGGCCAGCACAGGCAGAAGGTAGGCATATACATAAAATGTAAAACCAACACAGACGGTGATCCAGTGCTGATAGGCAACAGGGTATGGCATGTCAGTATGGGAAAATAAAAATCAATAGAATGGTGGTAGGCAGGAGGGAAAATTCAGGGAGGAACCAAAGCAGTGATGAACACTAGTCTGATGTTGAGCTCCCTGTTGAAAGTGTGAGCCATGCAACTCTGAAAAATAATGTGAAATGTAATAAATACAGAAAATGCTAGAATTCTCTATAATAACTTAAAAGCACTTTTGCAGGGTGATCTTCACCTTCTTCCTGCTAGACTTTGTCTCCCACAGCCCTGCTACTTATAAGTACTAACTTCGAAGTCATTGTACCTTAGAACAGAGTTAAATACTCACAAGACACTATAATCTCAGATTTATTTCCCTTGATTGTATTTATGGTCTTTTTCTATTGATTTTTGCTATTATGATTCTCACAATATCTACAGGTATCCTTGCTGATGATGTTAGTGGAGTTAACCCCCAGCTGGTATGCTTTGTGACCAGCAATGCCATCTCTGAATAATTTGGTAAAACCCTAAAACTGAAACCCTAAACTGATGCTTTTTACTGTTGTATTTTTTATATTTTTTTCAGTTCTCTTTCCTTTTTTGAATAAACATCTATGCCTTTTTGACAACATTACACGCATAATTGCCACTTAGTGTACTCCTCAGTGACAATGTAACCTTGCTACAAGTTAAAATTTGTTTTGTGGCCTTCTGGTTAGTGGAGTGGGATTACCACTGTATAATATTAACTATGTCAACATTATTTTGTTCTTCATTCCATCCGTAATCTGTTCTGTCATTGTGCAGTAGTTAGGATAAGGCACAAATGTGAAGCAGCTGTCAGGTTGTTTGCTTCACAATATTTAATGACTTCATAGAGACTTCAAAAACAAAGATTGAGAGGCTTTTCAGTGGTTACTAGGTATGAGGCAGGAACTTGATTTTATCAATAGCTGCTAGTGCATTATTTCCTTTTTATATACTATAGTAACTGTAATTTCGTTTTAGTTTTGCTAGAGCTTGTTTTTGTAGTAAGTGGATCTGTGAGTGCTCACATACTATCACAACATGGCATCAGTGGTTCAACAGATACCTAATATCATAACAATGGACTTTCGAATGTCACTAACTTTTGTCCTATGACAGAATGTGTTCCTATGCAGTAAACAGACTAGCCTGTATTTTTCTTGTTATCTTTTAAGGTATTTCATAATCTCACAGTAGTGCTTAGAGTAAAGCTTAATGTTTAAGGTTTACATGTAAATACTTATAATCCCAGTTCTTAAAGAGAAACTATAATATTATTACAGATTAAAAAAATAAGGACAAATCTAGCTTCCTCTGTACCTCACAATGTACCTTATTTTATTATTTATTTATTTAACATTTGTTGACCGGGAATGTCCGGCTAGGTTCCACAGAGCCTGTTTTCAGCGGAGGCCTGCGGAGAAATGCTCCAGATGGTGCTCCTGGCAGTTTTGGAATATGTGTCAGTGAATATGTATGCTGTGTTGGTTTGTTTCTTACTTCCTTGTCTTTTGCATGGGTACATTTTTGTCAGTGGATGTATACAGTGTTCCTAGATTTATCACATCATTTTATAATGTATTACAAATGCAATACAGAATAAAATAATCCAATTCTAGATTGCTGATCTGTATTTCAGCCATCTAAGAAGTCTACCATACACTAGGGCACAAATGAGGTTGCTCCTTCAATAGTTAGAGACACCTCAAGCAAGCTTTAAATCTGAAAAAACAAATTAAAAAAGTGTCATACTTTTTGGGGCATGTTAATGAGTTATAAAAATAAACTACATAAATTCTTCATCTGGAGCAGACAAGCTATTATACATATAACTGTTAGATGTTGCTGTCATCACAAAGGAAACTAACTAAGTACATAATATTAACCCTACTGGCCAACATATTTAGATAGTTCCCAATGTAGGTAACTTAATATGATCTATCCGGGTAAAGAAAAATCAATTAATACAGACATACATTTTTGCATAAATAAACTACAGAAGGAGGATACTTTGGGTAGACTGCATGTGCCAAGGAGAGCAGGCTTAGCAAATATCAAAGAAGGAATAATCTGATCTCATAAACTTTAGGTATACTCTGAGTCTGGATGAACAGTATTTATTCCTGCTCCAGTGATGACTAAACATGTATAGAAATTAAACCAACAGAAGTCAGGAGTGTTCAGACCTAAATAATAAATCTTGAAGCTGCTTCAAGTTAGAGCATTTGTGCTATATCATTACGCTAGTTATGTCCCACCAAAGGACTCATGTAGTCCAGAAGTATGAGGAACTGACTGTTTTTATTCATTCATCAATAGGCGTAACATGGATGTTTCTAATGCTTTGTTTAATAAAATGAAAATATTGAACAATACTCAAAAGCAGACAATTCATTAGGATTTAATTATCTTTAACAGCTGTTAATTTTGCTTATGCATAGTTATAGCCGATGTTACCTAGGCAGTTTTGGGCTGTACCCTCTCTCATGTGATTTGTTGAAATATTGCAAAATCTTGTGCTCAGCTATAAAAATAAATAAATAAATAATTGCAAAACTGTGGCAATAAAAATCATTTTCCTTCTTCTGTCCTTGACTTACAAAAATGAAATCACACCTTTGAGATGAGAAGGTTGTAGTGTGAGGGGAGGATGTCTGCCACCTCAGCTGTTAAAATAGTAATTGGTTAATTATCTATAAAAATATGCAGACAGCTGGTTGTGTAAATTTATAGAGACCAGACAGTGCAGAAAGAAAAAAACGAAATTAAATTCTAACAAGAGTTGCCACATGGGCATTTTTTCCTTGTCTGCAGTGTTACTACAGATCTGTTAAAGTCTAATTGTAATGCTCTTTATTCATGTTTCTCTATATCTGTGTTCCCACAGACTTGCATTACACGAAAAAGAAAAAAATCACACAGTTCACCTTCACCATAGCATAGTACATTATTTCATAACTCACCCAGGATGGTACTCAGAGATTGCATAACAACATGACCAAGATCTTTTTTTCACAAAATTACAGTCAGTCAAGTCAATAATTAACTGAGAAAAATCTAATGGCACATAACTGACATACCTAATAGCTCCCATAAACCCTCCAAGATCTTTAGTTTTCATTCAGTGTCTGCATGGTAGAAGAAGTGACTGGCCCTCTCACCCGCTGACTTGTGACCTACAGTAAATGCTATGCTCTTCAAATCTGTGCTTCTGCCCTGTTTGACCACTGTGCAAGCCAAGCTCATTAGCCACCACTATCATTACCTCTCACAGACTGCTGTGAGGAAATTGTTCATAAAATAAGAGGGGAGAAATTTGTAAAGATAAATGATTTTGTGATTGTACTGACCTTACTGTGCCCAGCAGCACAGTTCATAAACCTTCCTTCACTGCATTTTATCTGCTCCTATCTTCCCCCCAAAGGATACATATCTGGAAAATCAGTTACACTGAAAGCAGTAAAAATAGGTTTGACTCACACAGCTGGTACTTACATAATAGAGTACAGGTATTATATGGTTATTTTACTTGTTTCCAGAAATAAATTTGCTTCTATCTGTCCTAACATGTTTTTTAATCTAGTTGTTAACCAGGTCAGCCCACTGCACACATAGACATAAATATTCCTTTCTCAAGGGCACCCTTGGCACACTGTCTGATTAAGTGAGCTGCTCAGAGTTGCACAGTAGTGAAACTGAAGGAATCAGACCCTATATCCTTAAACTACTGGAAAGAGCTTGTTAACAGCCCATGGTCTTAACCCTCCACTCTAACTGCCACACAGTTCAGAAATACTCAGCAAAATGCCACCACCTGCTCTGCAAAAGAGCATGTACCTTCTGTACTTCTTTATATGACACTAATGAATTTAAATCATTTTTTGCTTATATATAGAGCAAATTCATTATCTGGGCTTGTTTTGCTTGATAGATGCACTGTGCAGCTTAGAATATAATATAGACCTGAAACAAACTGACACATTAAAAGATGTATTCTGCCAAAAACACCATTTGTCCAGCCCATTACAAAAGCTTAGGCAGCTTGCTCTCACTCTATACATCTGACCTTCAACCTATGCATAACTATACATCTGACCTTCAACCTATGCATAAGACTACACGCTGCTACATAAGGGATGTATAGGTGGGAAAATCTTCAGAACTTTCTTGCCTCCAGTCTATGGAGAAAGAGATTAATCGTGGCATAGTCTGACAGATCTATGATCACTGTGGGCAGCTAAATAACCTATTGTGGTTGCTTCCTCTTTTACTATTTTTTTCTTCAGAAAATTATTTCATGTCATCTAAGAAAGGGAGATGTGACTGCAGTTGACACATCTCTTTCAAAGTTAAGTATTCTAATTGTCTTTTTTGTATAGGTCCTAAACATAATTATAAAAAGTGTTTGACTTATCAGTCCTTTATTGTTCACAGTCATCTATCTTCTCTCAAGCCTTAAATTGAAAACAAATGCCTGCAAGTTTTGAAGTGTGCTAGGATGGCCTCTGATCTATCTACCTCAGATGCCTCCAATCAGCCTAGTAAGAAATTGAAAGAAAAAAACAAAATTACCTAAAATTTCTGCTTCTTTGAGTGAGTCATAGTTGGACTTCCCTGTTGAAGCACTTTGATCAGCCCACAGATTGTCTGACAACCTTACCTGTTCCCAATATTCATAACTCTGGGAAGGACTACAAGGCACAAGGAGTCAGCACATCCTTACAAACTGGATGGCCAACTTGGCCACAAATGGAAACCAAAAGCTGAATCTCTCTGCAGGAACTCACAGGATACCTCAATAGTCAGGAAGATGTATCAGGGACCCTTACGGAGGTACGTCTAGGATCTGTTCTCTATTTCTTTGGAGACTTTGAAGAAAAGGAAACAGAATACGAAACTTGCGTCTCTCTTCTAGTTACAACTACCCTTAGGAATCCTCAGGATGAATGACATAACTTCTTTCAAGGGCTTTTTAAAGCTCTTATAGCTGTGCAGACCCCTCTTTGTGCTTTTCCCACTTTTCCCACGTTAGCCCTCTTCTGATGAAGAGCGGTCTCCAGAATCTCAAGATCTGATTTACTCTTCTCACTTTCAGTCACATATAGGCTGTAAGTCTGAAGCAGGTGACATGCCTTCTTAATTTCCCTATGAGGATCTTACTTTTGGAAATTGTATTCATAAAATGATGGTGCACTTCAACTGGAAGAGGGGTCAGTTATTTGAATCACCAAAAATATATTATGACCTGATGCAGGTGGAAATTCCAAAACTCTCTGCTATCCCTCTAGTCTTAGACGATTTATCTCTGCATCCCCTGAATCCCAGCCATCTAGGGTCTAAGAAGCCAGACATGTTCTGTAAAGTACCTAACACCTATAAGTACTTCTATAAAACCCCTCTTCAGACCTAACAATTGTTTCTGTGAAAACAGATAAAGCTTTCGATTTGATCTCCTCCACTAACAATGCTTTACAAATTAAAAGTATAGCAGAACCATTGAAAGATATGGAAAATAGGTCAATACTTCTTCCACCTTGTCTTTCCATGCCATTAATTACCCAACTTGCATGCTTAGATACATGTTTCCTGTTACTGATAACGTGACTAAATCACTATCTGTTATCTCTGACTCGGACACTAAAGCATCTTTATAGGCACTCCATTAACTATGGATATCATGCTGTTGCTAATATTTCCTGTAGTGAAGCTGCAACTGGTTCAGTCCTCAGAAGATAAGGCTAGCTTTGCCTGCAGTCTCCACCTGATTATGTTAAAGCCAACCTGCTGGATGTGTCTTTAAATAAGGATAACTTGTCTGTCTTCTCTTCTGCTGAGATATTCAAGAAATTAAAGAGGAAATATAATGCATGGCTTTAAGCAGCTTTTTCATCTCCCCATTCCTAAGTTCCAAAGGAACTACTGTATGTAGTCTCGTTCCTTTTTCTATAAATCACACATTTTTGTCAACAGAAAGAAAATAAATATTCAAATAAAAAATGGCAAGACAAACACAAATCTAATTTTAAAGGACCCAATGAAACCTTTTCAGACAAAGGTTCCAACTTCGGAATATTTTCTTACCTGTCTTTTCCCTAGTGTCCACCTCAGTCAAACCCCTCCCAGCCTGTCTGGGAGATGGTATTACTGTCTCCCCCTTTGGAGAAAAATAACTTCAGATGTTTGGGTTTTTGTTGGACTTAAAACGCAGATAAAAAAAGCATTTTTTTTTTGTTTATCGCACAGTGGGGGATTCTTTAGTCTGCTGCAGTAGTTTGATCCTCCGCTTTTTTTTCACATTTTTTGTTTGTTGAGAGGAGGTTGGGTGGCTGTTTCTTTTTTTTGGGATATCATAATGAATGAGTACAGACTACACTGTAATTCTTCTCCAATGCTATCAGAAATTCCTTGTGTGCCCCTCAAACCAACAATACCCAGTCCTTCCATTTCTGTTAGATCTGTTCCTTCAGAGGATTACAGAGCCTGTTGCTCCCTCTCATACAGGAAAATATTTTTACTTCAGACTTTTCTTTGTCCCCAGAAAAGAAGGAATGTGGAGACCAATATAGAACTTATCCATTCTGAGCAACTTTTTAAAATTTCCAAAATTCAGCATACTAATCCTTCTAAACCTTTTTCCTTTCATTTCCTCAAGCCTTTTTCATTACCTTGGACCTAAAGAAAGGATGCCTCTTTGCGCATCCAAAGTACAGACAATTCTTAATAATTTGTGCATGGGATATGATTTTTAATTTTCTACATTGTTCTTTTCATTGATTATATCACAAGGGTTTTCACAAAAGCAGGCCTTCCAGTTTCTAAACAAACCATTTCTGGGTGACCATCCATTTCTTTCTGCTATTCCTACCATAGTAAAACACTTCAAGGTCAGATTAAGGCACATTCTTATAGGTTCATAGGTATTTACTAGGCTATTGGTCTGCAAGGATCTTAAGAAGTCTCACCTTACATTTCCATGGTAGTTTTTATCCCCTATATTTTGGATACGAATAACCCAGAGATGGCCAGAACAAGGAAACGTTGTAGGCAGCTTTCTCTTACTCCATACATCTGACCTTTAACCTCTGAGGAACATAGGTGCTAAACCAGGGGTGAGTTTGTGATTTCCCATCCATTCATCCAAATTATATTTGAATAGTGTAAGAGAAGTACTTTGCTTTATGCAGAGTGAAAGACAGTTCCATAGAACAGATGTATACCTATCACTATAACATGTTCTATTTATGATGCAAAAGAGATCCCTTGAGCAGATATTCATGCTACCACTGGATTTGTAAATATGTAATAGGTCTGACAGACAGGATAGGCTTTGTTGAAACTCTATATGTGAGGCAGAGGTATGATACCAAGTAGAGGGGCAAGGCTTTGTATATTTTTTTGTGATTTAGGCCATTTATTTGTTTTTTGTTTTTTTATTTTTCTGAGAAAGCATTGTGGTAACTCCAGCTGTGACAAGTGTTTGGATAGCTGCATACTAGAAGAAACATTATGGGATCCGCTTTCATGAGTGTGTCGTCAATGTTATAGTTATAAGAGAAGTCATACTAGCCAAAGGATATAGTTATACATTTTTGACATTTAGTTTTAGTCCACAGTTTTTGATACCAGCTATTTGTTTGGGAAAGGCCATCTTGAAGGTTCATGGTGTTCTCTGGGAAGTTTATGATGGTATCAAGATTGCAGTCATCTGCAAACTTGTTTAGCCATAAACTCTTAACATTGCTTTGACATCTGAAAAGTAATTGCCAAAGAGGAATGGCCCAAGGAGCAAACTATAAAGTACAGCATTAGTGACAGGTATTTTGGGGGAGGGATAGCAGCCTGCCCTAATTTCCTGAGTTCTATTTATGAGCCAATTTGCTATCCAATGAGTTGCATAAGGATTTATGTGTTGTTGGGAGAATTTATCTGGATACTTTGGTGTGGGAGACTGTAGTATGCCTTTGCAAGGTCTAAGTAAGTGATGTGTCCTGTTTCAGTAACCTTCTCAAAGAAGTCATCCAAGTTAAGTATACAGAACCTGCCATTGACATATCTGAACTGGCTTGGTGGAGAGTATGTTGGTTATTTTTGTCCTCATTTATTAATTCCATAACTATCCTTTCCATAGACTTACAGATGAGGTGGGCAGGCTTATGGGTCTATAATTACCTGGCTCTGTTAATGCTTCACTTTTGCATAAGGGAATGACTGTTGCTGTTCTTCATTCAAACAGCATGAAGCCTGCTTAGAGGTTGATATTAAACAACCTCTGCAGTGGATCTGATGAAGTCTTACAGTAAGACAAAACTGCTAAATCTTGTAACTTTGTGGAATAAAATAGGAGAAAAACTGCTTTTTGTGCCATTGCTGGTGGTGTTTTTTCCAGATTTGGAGCTGATTCCTGGGTTGACTTCATTTATTTGTTTTATCTATCCTGGGATTTGATCCTACTTGTGAGTTTAGCTGTGTCTTTTGGATTGATGTTTCAGGCTAATCGGTTGCCAGTCAGGTATGTTATCCAGCCCCATAGAGTGTTTATACTGGCTGATTTGCTCAGGGTCCTGAGTTCCTTGTTAACTTTAGTAAGAGCATTATTGTCATCCTGACTGTCAAATTTATTTTTGATTGTAATGAGTTTTTTCTTTTATTGTAGAGTTCATATATAATATATGTATACATATATATATATATATATATATATATATATATATATATATATATATATATATATTATGTATATATATATATATATATATATATATATATATATATATATATATATATATATATATAATGGTTCCACCATAGAAGTTTATTTTTAATTTTGGCATTGAATTTACTTCAGATAGGGACAGATGCATCTATGCAGCTATTTACATGTGCATAGAATTTGGTGGAAAAGGATTATTTATAAGCAGTGGGGTCATCACCAGAGATATGGCCTTTTCTCAAACATTTTTTCAAGGGTCTTGACAATTAATATGTTCTCTAGGCAGCTACATGGTCCTCCATTCACATTTTCACAAAGCATTAAAAGATGGATGGATACCTTTTTTTCAGAGCTACAGCAGGTTTTGCCAGAGCCATCCTTCAAAGGTTACTGGACTCACTCTTGCTCTGTTGCACAAACCTCCACCTTTTCAGAATAGAAGTTTTGAGAACCATCTCAAAGTCAGTAATACTACAGCAGTGATCTAATAATGGGAATAGATTAGTTGTATAACAACTTATCAGGACAATATATATTTGAATAAGTCAATATTGTCGTATATGCACCCCTCCTCCTTCCTTCCTTCCTTCCTCCATTTTACTTTCATACTTCTCTTTTTTCATCCTCGACCAAGGTGGACCTTCCTCATATTTTTTTTCTATCCTTGCTTGTTTAATTCTGGTTTCTGCACCTATCCTCTTTGAAATTAGGTTCAGTCTTTTTCATGGGGTAAGAAAGCTCTCTTGTATAGGTTGAAGGTCAGATGTATGGTATGAGGGAAAGGTGCCTAAACTTTTGTAGACTGTCTGGACACAAGGTATCCTTAACAGGATATGTCCCATAAGTTAGCAATATTGCAACAGTGACCTCTTTAAATGTCTACTATTATTGGCTTCCATTCAGGCATCTACTGTTATGATAAGTTCTTACACAACTGTACTTTCTCTTCCTTAGCAGGTTTGAAATGACCTTTCACTGGCATCTTTTAAAGCGCCTTTTAAAATATTTATTTTCTCACATCTTTGATTTTTTAAATGTAGTTATAAATGTGGAATAATTTATCATCTTATTTTAGTATTCTATACATTACTGATTTTTCTTTTTTACAATACAGTGTTAGTTAAAATAACATTAGAATGTGCTGGTAGGTTAGTGTTCTCCCTCAGATAACACCAGAAGTGTGACACCCTGTACTCCAGAAGCAGTCAAACTATTAATATCATAACTATGAAAGCAGTGCAACAGTTTTCCACCTTGCCAGAACATTTCTCTGTGGTATAGGAAAGGCAGGCAATTCTCTGAAAAAAAACAGCTGTTGAAGATTCCATACAAATGTGTTTAGTTATCAGTGTTTAATAGCAGGATATATTACTGTGCAGCTAAATTAATAACAGATAAAGTCTTGCCACAAAAAAACACAAGGTAGTAAGGGAAAGGAATGGGAGAAATCAAATGCCATCATGGAAGTATCAAATAGAGAAAACTATAAGGCAAAGAAGACAAAAAGTGTCACTGTTAGAAGAGTATAGAAGAGGGAACAGATCAACAAAAATAGTCAGAAAGATAGATGTGATAACAGCAACGAGCAGTATTAAAACAGATCAGGATCTATCATGCACTATGGCAAATAATAATAAAAAAAATATCAGCACAGGCAGAAAAACTTAGAAGATATGCAGATAAATATAAAGGAAAAGTACAAAATAAGCAATTTACTGACAGACCAAAAAAGTTTTAGAGATTTAGAAAAAAAGGCAAAAGGAAATGAAACACCACCAAAAAAGAAGAAACAGATACATTTTGGAGAAATATCTATGAAGATCATGTGGAACATAACAAAGATGCTAAATGGATAGAAGTAAAAGAAAGAATAAGAAGTTTAAATGTACAGCATATAAAATGGGATGAAGTAACAGTCAGAGAGAGTGAAACAAAGTTAACAAAAGCTCCTAACTGGAAAACCCCAGGCCCAGATGCAGTATCTCAGGAAATATCATCAAATATAACTCCCTCTACTATCACTACGGGACAGGTCCTTAATGCTCTCTCTAGGACCAAGAACACTGCATCAATGGGCCCAGACAAAATCCCAGGATGCCTTCTAAATAGCATGAAACATGACCTATCAGGCCTCTGGAATTACTATTAAACTGTAGCCTCCAAATAGTCTTCATGCCTCATGAATGGAGAAAGGCAACAATCATCCATCTGCACAAAGGTGGGCCATCTACAGACCCTGGAAACTATAGACTCATAAGTCTCAGTAGTCTTATATGTAAAGCCATGGAATTATCATGGAGATGATCAGGAGAGATATAGTAAACCTCCAGGCACTGGACCCAACCCAGTTTGGTTTCATCAAGGATAGATCATACCTACTTAACCTGGTGGACTTCTTCGAGAAGGTCACCAAAGCAATGGATGAGGGCAAAGTCGTTCACACTGCCTACCTTGACCTGGCCAAGGCATTTGACACAATACCCCACTCGGGTATTGTTGACAATCTCAGAAGGTTAGGTACAAGCCCATATGTCACCCGGTCGATAGCCAGCTGGCTCATACACAGGACCCAGGAAGTTAGAATTAGGGAGTCCACCTCCACAAAGAGGGCAGTTACAAGTGAAGTCTAAATCTGCAGATGATTGCAAATTAGGAGCTGTCATTGAATCTCACACTGACACAAATGTTCTCCAGGAGGGGCTGACACAGACAAACAACCAGCGTCATAGTCATGGACTGAAACTAAATGCCAAGAAATGCATAATAGTATCCTTTGGGAAGTCATCCATCCCTGGTAACCATCATATTGACAACACAATCCTAAGAGTTGACCCAGTAGTCAGGGACTTAGGGGCACACATAATCTAGTCTTTGATCATCACGTGTCTACAGTGGTGAAGAAATCATTCTACATTATTCAACTCATAAACAAAGTTATGACATCTAAGTCCAAGGAAGTCATTGTTCCACTTTATTCGTCATTCATCAGACCTATTATTGAGTACAACGCCCCCTTCCGTATGTACCTAACCAGGCATATCCAACAACTGGAACGTCCACAGAGGTTCCTCACTAAAAGATGGACCTCCTGCATATCCACAAAACAAACAGCCAAAGAATTACCCATTCTAAAGACTTAAACCTTGACTGTGATATAAATAGGACCTGCTGGAGAGATAGGTATGTATCCCAGTGACTACCCTTTCTATGGAACAGGTTCCCCATCTATGTGAAGCAGAGTTCCTCCTTAACACAATTCAAGTGCAACCTGGAAGACTGGATGGGAAACCAGAAATTCATCCCTGGTTTGGCACCTATGTCTCTAATGGACAGAGGTAACCTTAAATAGTTAATTTCCCAGGCCCATGCTTACACTTATCAAAGGTATCAGAACTTGTCAGAGATTTGGGATGCATGGCTAGGCTTAAAAAGGCCCTTGCAGTCATTAGCCTAGTAAACACCTATGAACCTATGAATCCTAACTTCTAAACGTATTAGCATCTTTACATGAAGATTTAGCTATGAGTAAGAACTATTTATATGTGCACCCTGACCAGACAACAGCCTGGTTGACAATAGGAAAAACAATACGGCTAATTAAGAGCAAATTTGCAAGCAATCCTAAAAACTATAGACCAATAACGTGCCTTCCAGTGAAGTATAAACTATACACTGGAATTGATGCCGACAGAGTTTATAGTCATTTAGAAGAAAACTCAAACATGGCAATAGAACACAATGGTAATAAAAGAAAGTCATATGGAACAAACAATCATTTGCTTTTAAATAAAGTGATAATGGAGAACTGTAAAAAAGAGGAAGAATCTATGTAGGGCATGGATAGAGTACAAAAAATCATTTGACAGTATCCCACATTCATGGATACAAGAGTCCTTAAAAATATATAAGGTACACCCTACTCTGATCAATTACATTACAGCGACCATGAAACAATGGCAAACCACTTTGCAGTTAAGCCATGATAAAGCACAAATTGTTATTCCAGGGATAAAAATCCAAAGGGGATATTCCAGGGTGACTCTCTGTCACTGCTGCTATTTTGTCTTCCCCTTAACCCATTAAGCTGTCTACTTAACATATTAGGTCATGGCTATAATTTGGCTCCCAGCAAACAACAAAGTATAAATAGTTATCTTCTTTTTGGAGATGATTTAAAACTGTATACTTCATCAGATGATGAACTGAAAGCACAACTGCAAGTGACCAAAACTTTTTCAGATGATATAAGAATGTCATTTGGTTTTGATAAATGTTCAAAAACAACCTTTAAAGCAGGAAAACTGCAGCACCAGGAAAACATCAGTCTAGGACAGGGATGTGATACAAAAGAACTTGAGCAAGAGGGAGTCTGTAAATAATTGTGATGGTGCATAAGGATCAGAGTGGACTGTGGTTTCATTCTTGGACAGCAAACATCTGACAACATTTTAAATCCCTTATTCATTCCTGATGAGGAGACCAGGCATGTATTCCCATTTATGGTAGCAAACCTACATGCTGAAACATTTGGCAAGGCAAATTGGAAGTACCAGTTTAGGGTTCTAGAGTGGTTTAGATTCCCCTAATAAGTTTATAAACATCCGCAAAAATGTATAATGGATCAACTGCAAGAACTAAGACAACCACAGAATTGTCTGAAAAGTTGAAGTTGCTGAGATAGCAAAGCAGGAATGTCCTCTCTTTTCCCTTTTATTCTCTTCGCAAGAGCATACATCATATCACTTTTCTACCATCATCCTTCAGCTTGAAGTTGTGGATTATATTTACTTCACTTAGTCACCCTTTATTGACCAAGTTAGTTGCACTATGCCAGTGGACTCTTTTAAGGGGAGACCTGAGGTGGTAGTTATACTACTAAGGGAAATTTAGCTGGGGCATCACCGAACATCTACACTTTTCAGTAGGTAACAAAGCGATCTTTTACATCCAGCTGAACTACTACCAAACCAACTCAAGCAGATGGGACTTGGTTTGACATCTCAGCCAAAGGATGACACACTCGGGGGGTGCAGCACGACCTACACTGTACTGCAATGTTAGTAATCCTTCTACCTGCTGTGGGAATAAAACCCACAGCTTTCTGCACCAAAGGCGAGCATGCTACCTCTATGCTATTGGCACTGACTATTAGTATTTAGCTGCAAAAACTGATTAAGGAAACATATTAACACTAATTTTACTTTGCTTGATTTGGTATTACATAGTACTTTTTTGAAGGAAATCACTACAAACAAGTGAAGATGGGTGGCAGTGAGTGCAAACATGGTGCCAGCATTTGCATGTCTTTGGAATGGGAATCAGCTATCTTGTACAAGCATCCCTTGTTCCACTTGCTTAAGTTAATAAATATTTTATTGATGATGCCCCTTTTTATATACAGTGGCACAGAGGAGCGGTTCTTAGACTTGATTACAGATATGAATTACAGTACCAATGTTCTGTCTTTTAATTCTAAAATGTAAATACTGGTTATACTGATTATATGGTTATGTAGCTAAGTTGGAATGGTAACAGATGTTTGTCACATAACTACTTCTAACAAGGCCATATTTAAGACACTTCTCAGAGATCACCTTACCAGCAACTGGCTATGCTCCTGTAATTCTCCAGGCTGACCTCACACTATTTCGTCTCTAACTCTCGTCTCCTTTTTTTTCTGCTCATTTCCTCTCCTTAGTACTCTAAACCTTGCACTCCAAATATCCATTCTACTTCTCTCACTTCACTTTTTTTCTTCATCTTCTCCCTTTCTAACCATTATTTAACTTTTCTTCCCTTTTTCCTTTCTCTAAACCTTACTTCACCTTTTCCTTCCTTTTTTATTTTTTTCTTTGATCTCTCTCTCTCACCACTGCTTCCCCTTCATCCTGCTATCAGTTTTTGCTTCTCCTGGAACAGCACAAATATTGATTGTTGCTGAATAGTTTTACATACAACAACAGTATCTACCTTGAACTATGTATTCACAATGCTATCCTGCAGCTGAATTATGTTGTTTTGTTAGCCTACAGTTATACTTATTTATTTAGTATTATTTATATTAGTCAATATTTTCATTTCTATTTTATTATATTATTGTTTTGGAGTTTTCTCCCCGGGTGTTCTCTAAAAATGGGCCCAGTTGTACACTCCCGGCAAACAAATGTAACATTAAATAAGTAAATAAAAATAAATGTTTGAGAATGAATATGTTTATAAAAAAAATATTTATTTATTTAACATTTGTTGATGGGAAACTTTGACTAGGACAGAGCCTATTTTCCGTGGAGGCCAGGGAGAATTGCTCCATCACATGTCTTTGAAATATGGGAGGAAACCAGAGCACACACAAGGAAACCTACGCGAACACAGGGAGGACATGTAGACTCCACACAGAAGGCACCCCAGCCAAGAGTCAAACTGGAGAACCTCTTGCAGTAAGGGGACAACATTAGCCATTGCACCTCTGCACCGTCCTACATACTTCAAATATTCATCACAAATTTATGGAAAAAATAGTGTACTTAGGGGCCAATTTATTAGAATACCTAGACCAATTGAGTAACTTTTTAGAAGACGTTAAAAACTGAGTGATTTATTTGTGGATCGTGGGTATTACAGGGACAGAGTTGAAGACTATTTCAAATGTCATTGTGGCATATGAGATAGGTTCCACCTATTAGCTAAAGGCAACTGACTAGCACCAAGTAAAATACCAGAACTTTGCTATTCTTTCATTATGATTTTACCTCATTCAATAATCTATCCCCATATATACAGGTCACACTGTGTATATCAGTGGCCATTGCAGCTGGAATACTGCATCTGGTTAGTTATGTCATACAGGGAGTAGAAATCCAGTAAAGAGATAGGTTGCCAGTATAGTGAATGGACTGTATGGAAATAGCTATTTATAGAGGCTGTTCTTATTAGATTTTCTCTTCATTTTGGATAGGAGAAAAAAAGGGAACATAATCTTAGTCCACCTATAACCATCAGAGACTGTGAAGGAGATGTGCCAAAAAGAAAAGAAAAGATGGATGTAATAGGAGGAGTATGGCTCGCACATCATGCGGAGGGATAACGCAACTTACATATAAGGAAGTACATCCTCACAGAGGGGAGTGGTAGATGATTAGAACAGACTCCAAGATTGTGTTTTGGAATGCTGATTTACTGATCCTTTCAAAGGAGCCTGGAACAGATGGTGGAAAGGGAGAGGAGAATGAACAGCGTTATAGCAGGGTGCTCGCTGCAACAACTGAGCAGATTAATGAAAGTTTCAGGCTTCTCCTACTATCTCATGTGTGTGCATATATAACTATAGCACAGATGTGCCATAGTTCTGTCCTCAAAATTAATTCTGCAGTTATTCTTCAAATGTGCCCTTCAAGCAGAATTATTATTATTATTATTATTATTATTATTATTTATTCTATAGAGTCCATAAACTCTACATTTTGAAATTTTGGGCTAGATTTTTGAAAAACACCAACGTTTTTAGTATGCTAACCTCAGTATAATATACAACCATTTTTTTGAATCTTATCATGAATATGGCAACTGCCATTTCTCAAATCCAGACCAGGTATCTACCCCAAAAGGAGATGTCATTCTTTCTCTGAAAAATGTTTGCTATGAGTTTGGGACAGAAATTAAAAACTAAAATGAAAATATAAGAAAGTATGTATAGCTGTTAGTGCCAGTGTAAAGTACCGAGGGCTACAAATACTGAAAAGTTCACTATCAACAGCACAGTGCAGTTTAAGCTTAACAGCTGGAGTCTCGTGCCTTGCATAACAAATGGTCCTTTGAAGAAAGATCCATTACTGCCAATGACTTTATTTTTATTGGGGCATAATCAGTCAGGATTTCAACAACTCTCAAAGAGTATCTGTCATGAACACATACATAAAACACAACAGTAAAGAAAGAATTATTTTAAGACTTTGCCACCACTGCATATTTCATTTTTTTAGCCTTAGAAAGAAGTAAAGCCTGGCTACAAAACTTCATTAAAGTTGTAATGAATTCAACAAAATAAATGTCTCTTTATTGTGACTGATTTTCTCTGCCTCCCTTTCCACTGTATGTTTAACTTGTTTGAAAGCATGGAATTGCATATCACTCACATCTTCATTGTGGAACTTGTCAGTAATGGAGGAAATATACTCTCTCTCTCTCTCTCTCTCTCTCTTTCATCTTTTTTCTTGTCATGCCTACATAAAACAGCTTGCATTAACATCACAAAACATATATTATATACTTGGCTGAACAGGTTAGGGTTTGGTTAATGATTACTTTCTTATTATTCAAAATACATTGTATTTGATGTTTACCATATCTGCATGCAGAACAAATACCACATACACGAGAGCCTTTGGATAAATCTGAATACTATTGTCTTTCCTTTGTATTAAGATATGTAACTGTGTTCTGTTTACAAATGTTCCCTAAATTATTTCATCTCTTTTTGCACATTTACTTTGTACCCCCTTTCATCTATCATCTGTTATACTACAGTGTCCTGTCTGAATGCGCATATATGCTAGGGGTGGCTTTTCCTCTTTGGCCTACCTTTAGTCCTCACACCCAAGGTGTGTAATGCCATCTGTATACTTCACAGACAGTTTACCTTTAAATAGTCGATTGCACTTTATCAAACTGCCACTTTATCAACATGTTTTGTGCGAACCAAAACCGCAAAAAATTTTAAATGTTGAAAAACATTCGACATTACCGGCCGCGTAACACCTCCACACCCATGTTACCATGGGTCAAAAAGGGGCAAGGTTTTGACATTCGCATATTCAGAATTCGATGTTGGAGACGTTCGCAGTTCGGCATTCGCGCAAGTCATGTTGCCCATATCAGGATTGTCATTATAAAGGTAAACCTTCACAGTCATGTGTTTTCATGCGGTCACCCATATCACAGTTGATCTGCCCATACCCCCACTTTTTCTCCTGAGCTAAAAAATCTGACCTTCACCACAGGCCATAACCAAACAGAAGACGACCCATACCCCAAGAGAAGTACAGTCTGCAGGTATAGATCAATTGTATCCCTCCCAAACCTCCACCACAAGTTGACTTGCAACATGGTCACCTGGGTCACCTGAGTCATAGGCAGGAACTCTCTCTCTTTGTGTCACATAATCATCTTGTATTTGTGACCTTTGTCACCTAATTTCAGATTTTAATAAACACTGATTTTTTTTCTAGAAAATACATGGAATAAGCAACCTCAGTGTGGGGAATTCAGTCACAAATGTCCAGTTAATCCATCTCTATAATCTGCTTTTGATATGTGTGTACTTATTCCTTGTTTTTCTTAATCTTTTAGGCTGAATTAACTCATTTAAATTGACTGTTGCAGCAGTGCCAATATGTCAGGTGTCAAAATAACTATTTCACCTGACACCCACCTAGCAGATTTTTTTAAAAATAATTCCTAATTAACTCCATACCGCATTTTTAATTATAGTGAAAGCTGTTTAGTGTAAGCTGAACAGTTCATCATGTAATACAAAAGCCAAAAACAGACCTAGAAGCAGGTCTATACTGCAGCCAGTCAGCATTATAATCCCTCTTCCAAGTCCGATGCACACAGTGGCATACATTATGCATGTTACATGCTACCTTGCACCATGACCACCAGTAACTGAGACATCAGGCAGTCCAATCGGTATCCAAGGCCTCGGTGAGTATGAGGAAGTGAGTGGTGTGTAGCTTCACACAAATATAAATACTTTTTTGAGTGATTTGATATAGGGATGAGAGATGGTCCATGTGTTAACAGTAGACCACTACCGTAGTCACATTTAATGATAGCAGTCTGTGTGGAGGTGAAATAAATTGTCTTCTTTACTTTGGGAAGAAGTTTAGGCCTGGGAGTTGTGAGTGAGCATAATGGTTAACTTGCTTACCTCATTGATGAAAGGGGCAGGGTTTGATTCTCACCTTTAGTCGCTAGTTATTAGCTATGCATATAATAGTCTGCAGATTGATTACCTAATATTTTTTTTGGGGGGGCAAGGTTTACATAATGTTTAAGTTCTTTACCTAAGAGATACAAGGCAAAGAGTTTGATTCTAACCTCTGCTTATTGGCCAGGCTTGTAATAATCTACAGACTAATATCCAAGTATTTATCCATAAACCTAGGAACAAGAAAACAAAGGGCTAGCCAGTCAAATGGTAGTAATTCAGTTGTGGGAGGGCTTTCTTTGAGAATTGTGCACCTATTAGAAGCTGCAGTTCTGTGCGTGTCTTTATTCTTTATACCAAAAATCACCAACTCGCTACATTCTGTAGCTGAGTATCGCAACATATTTTTCTAAGAATTTTGCTAGAAATTTTTGAATATCATATATATATATATATATGGTCTGATATTTGTAAACACTACCAGTAAGCCTACATAGCCATTGGATTAATCAGTGTTTTGCTATTTGGATCAAAGCAAGTACATCCAGATGGTATATTCTGGCTAACAAGCTCAAAAGCTATCAGGTTCATAAATTATTTCTTGTGTTGCTGTAGTATCAGATTTACGTATTTTCTTGCTTATAAAAAATATATTTTTTGAGATTGACTTTATTTCCTCAATGTGAATAATGTATTCAGTTTATTTTAACTGGACGACTGATGTTGCATTTTTACATCTGTATATCTTCATTAAGGCTCCTCATTGAAATACTGGAACTCCAAATGCCAAGTGCCGACACTCTGGAAAAAAAAAAGAAGAAAACGCAGGAGAAGAGCAAATCTCGAACATTACTCTTCTGTAAGCCCCACTTACAACCCTGATGTGAGGGGCAAGCTCCACACACCCACTGAACTTATATATACTAACTCTGAGATTGCCAAACCTCATAGAAAAGGGGAATATCCCGACAAATTGCCATCTCAGACTTAATATATATAAATCTGTTTTTTCAGCTATTTAGTTTCCGTGTTTTGAAACTTGCTTTAGTGGGTTTTAACATTTCAAATGGTTATCCTTCACTACATGTTACAATATTTGTAGGATTGCATTTAACTAAATGCTTTATAGTCTGAGATCACAGCATCTTGGAGAAAGTGAGAGTTATATTTTATTATTGTTAGGTTGATCACTCTTTCTCTAAGTTGTGGTGATCTTGGAGTTGGGGATGCAAGGAGCATGACACTTGCAAAACCATTTGTTTTAGTTTGCAGATATTGTATCTACCGGAAACTTTATATTCCAGTATTGGTGGTAATGTCATTTGTGTACTCAGGGTAATAGTTCAAGCCCTATAAGTCAGGTAATTTCTTTCTGTATTTGATTTCTTTTGATATCTAACCAATCAGCTTCACTACTGATCCAGTTGTTGTGTTCTTGTATTTTCTGCTTACTGTCTTGCTGTATAACTGGCCTCCCCATCTGTGACTTGTTTATCAGTCTATGTATTACCAGCACACAGGCTGGTTTGACACAAATGTATTAAACAGGCTAAGCCCTAGCACAGAATCCTTTAAAAGTGCCCTGTATGGAAGATTTTTTTATAAGTTAGTTCTGCACCAGAAAACACCATTCACTTCTGATCAAGCTTTTGGTTTCCTGCTTACTTCACTTTTATAGGATCCCAATGTCATTTGTACTTTCTATTGACTTCATTTGAGATACAGTGTCAAAGGTCTTGTAAATCCAAACATACACCAAATTCATAGTGTTTCCCTTGTCATAGAACTGGCTATTTGTAAAGTCATGCTGTTTTCTATTGGCAAGATAATGTGCATTCTGCACATTCACAACCCTGCATCATCATGACCTTTTTTGGTTAATGCATAGGATTAAGGCTATGTGCTGTTAACAAGCTTTAGACTGTAGTCCTGGGTTTGATTCCCGCAGCCTCCATTTTCCGGGTCTATATTAGATAATCGATGTTCCGTTATTCCGAACACCTAATGGTCGAGCCATTATGTAGAACTTTGAGTATCTAAAAAAAAAACAACTACACAATGCACAAAACTAAACTTGTTTTTAGCAGGGGGTCAAGCACCCCCCCCACACCCCCCGCTACTTAAATATACCAACTCCGAAATCGCACCACATTGAAGTGAATTGAACCTCTACCCAATCACTCTTGTGAAATGTAGCTCCAAGAAACACATTCAAATAATTGGGCCTGATCTGTAACATTCTTCTGCCTCCCCTCCATGTAATAATAGGGTTACCTACCATTTCCGTCCTGTGTTCCTCACGGTTTCAGAACATTGATAGTGGCTGTTTCTCTCCTTTCTCATGTTGTCCTCCTTCAATGCCACCTTCATCGAGCAAATAAACTAATTACAAAGTTTCGACTATTAAAACTGCTCTATGTTACTGCAGCTTCCAACACCGAACTTTCTTCAAATAAATACTTGATATAAAGGAAAATACAGCTTATTTGTAAAGCTGAAAATATTCTCAAACTCATATAAAAATTGAAAAAGAAAAAAAAGGATTTGCCACAAACTCTTGACAGACCATAGAGGATTGGCATGTATGTTCATAGGTACATAGGTAAGTACTAAGCAATCTATATGCAGAACATTTCAAGCCTAGCCATAAAACCCTATTCAAAATTTCCTTCTAGTCTCAAGGAGGGCAAGGCAAGATAGACTGGGAGAGAATTTGAGGCTGCCCATCCAATTATCTAGGTTTACCTTGAAGGTGGCAAAATCTGCTTGACATGTAGCAGAAGTTTGTTACAGAGGCGAGGGATACACTGGGATATGAATCTATCACACCAGTATATCTTATTTATCTGCTGATGAAGGTTTAGTTCCTTTAAATAAGTTTGGCCAAGGAATAGGACATTAAATAGGGTTGGATCTTTCATGGCACAAAAGGCTAGACATAGATCTCCATGGTGGAGTCTGTAAGAGGCTGAATACAGAGAAAGGGCTACCAGCCTCTTTTTATAACTAAGATTTTTGATGCATGTGATCTTTTTAGCTCTGAATCTCTGAGCTATATCAAGTTGTGTGATATGTTTAGATAAAGCATCTGCTGCAGTCTCAGTTAAGGTATATTTTTTGACTTACTCGATTAAACACTTACCATGCATTCAGAATCTGAGGGACACTGTAGAAGTGTCTCCATAGTTATTGGAGACATTACTTCTAGGCAAATCTTTCATGACCATAATACTAAACTTGTTAAACTCCAACTTATCTTTAATAAGAATAACTATCTAGTTATAGCCTCCTATAGGGCACAGATTGTGCCCTCAGTAGTCCATGTTAGGTTCCTAAATGTACTTAGTTTGCTACCCTTATGAAAAATACATGCATGATTTAATTCATCCTTCAATTAACTGGTGTACCTATACTGCTAAAGATGGACCCCCCCCCCCAAGATTCCTAGACCTAGCACATGATAACTTTTAAGAACAAATAGCCAGCCTACGAGGGGCCAGAACTTTCTGGACCTGATAACCACCAACAAATCCCTCAAGTGTAGCAAGCCTTTAATATCTCCATCCTAGTAAAGGTATACATTTCTGATTTCATTGACTTTAAACATGCAAATGTCCTTAAATTCTGCCAAGAGTAATCCATTAACTTGTAATGTTACCACTCCCAATGAAACTTAAACTACTACATTTTCATTTGAACTCTACTCCCGCATAAAAAGTGAATTGATATAACAGACTTCATTATGACCAAATATAATGTGAAATTTAAAAGTAAGCCCCTTGGTAGCCCACCGCAATAAATAAGTTTTATGACAAAAGAAAAAAAAATTAAATTCCCATAAAAAAATCTACTCACATTAAAGACTTAAAACTAGAAATGTCCGTCAGAAAAAAACAGACCCAAAGATGAATTGAAACTGGCATCAGAAGCCATGGATAACTGCAAATCCTTCTTAAATGATATTAGGAAACCGATAAATAACGCTTTGCAGTATGCAAAATTAATCCAATATGGCAGCACACACTCTGATACTATGACATAGCTTACATACTTGCAGACAGATTTAGTGCTAATTTTACTCCCGTCATTGAAATTCCACTGTCTCTGAAGTAGAAAACAGCTGTAGTAATACCTTTTCACAAAGATGCCCCTATTACAGCCAAATACAGGCCCATCAGCCTAACTAGCTTAGGATTTGTAAGGACATGTGAGGCATCATGTTAAACTATGGTATTAAAATTCTCATACCACAGGATCCACAACAGTTTGGTTTTGTCCAGGTCAGATCATGTCTACTCATCTAAGCAGATATCTTTGATAAGGTTACATTGGCAGTGGACAGTTGTCACTGAGTCCCCACAGCATATCTGGATCTAGCCAAGACCTTCAACACAGAACCCCATACTGGTATTATAAACAAGCTAAAAGATCAAAATGTGGATCCTTATAAGATGAACTGAAATCTGACTGAAGGCTAGAACACACACAATTAAGGTGGCAGATGGCACATCAGAAAGTAACAGTAGAGTACTGCAGAGCTCAGTACTGGGACACCTCCTTTTTTGATATATATTTCTCTAACGTCTATACCACAAACCTGAGCTACGGCTAATCACATTCTCCAGCGAGTGCAATTTAGGTGTTATTGTCCTTTCTTTCAATGATACTTTAGTGCTTCAACAAGAACTAATCTTTACAGACCAATGGTTTAGAAAAAAAAGGGCTCAAACTAAATATTGTCACTTTAACCTAGTTAGTACTCCATTCCCCACTCCATGCAGACAGAGGTACCAGGGATCTTAGCACCTGGGTCAACAATTCCCTCACCTTTGACACCATGTTGCACACAGTATTTAGGGAACTTTTCTATCTAGCATAATCAAGTTCCAAAGGTATCGCAATAGGTCAAAACTCAAAGGATGCTATGATTTCTCTGAATTCTGTTCTAATTAGACCAATTATTGAATACAATGCCCCTTTTGGCATGTACCTAGCAAGACTTATCATGCAGTTTGAAAGGCCACAAAGGTTCATGATAACAAATTATTAATATGATGACTCTACACTACCAAGACAGACTAGAAGCCCCAGCCCTATATTATGTCCCTTCTTTACTCCTGCCTAGAGAGCTACACCTAACATTCTGTGCCATCAAAGACTCCACTCTTATGGAGCTTTTATAATTTGGCAGAAAGAACAGCACCATAAACACATGAATCAAACATAAATAAAAACTTTGGAAGGATAGATTCATTACTCAGCGGTGCCCCATTTCTAGAACAAATTGTCCTTGCATGCTGAGCAGAACGACACCTTGATGATTGGATGGGTACCTGCAAGTTTATTCTTGACCTGACATAACTTGCCTTCTGAAAGTGGGGGGCACATCTTGAGTGTGGTATTTTGTATGACACACACGATCTTCAGACTTACTTGCCTTGTAGTTCCTATGATTGCATTAATTGCTATATGAAATTTTCAAGTATGTATTTTCATGGCAGAAAATGGCCTGCATTTAAACTTCAGAGACAACACCAGAATGTTTCATCATGATTATAAGTTTTTTATTATACTTCAAAAGATTTTTCTGAGTATCTAGCCCCACCCCAAAAAATTCAAGGTTTTTAACCAGATTTCTTCTTCCAATTTAGGGCTTTATTTGTATAACATTACACACTCTTAAGAGTAACTGATCCTTACATATCCTTTCCGGCCATAATCTGGGGATACAATGCAAAGGGGTCTGTGCATTTGATAATAAAAGTACATAGTCAGTATAATACAAAAGGTAAACTAGATAAGTAAAGTGCAGGCTAAGTTCACACATCTAAAAAACGGGCAGTCTTCTGTAGCCATTCATTATCAGTAGCTGCTTAATTCAATTCAGATTCACTATAGGCTGGAGCATAATGTAAATAGATATTTAAACACTGCAAGAAAAACTCAGTCAAGCTAACGTTTTCACTATGTGATACCTTAAACCTCCTGTATGGGAGGCCCATGTGATATATATAAATGACTCTTTAAGGACATCAAAAGTTTCAACTACTTGGCCATATGGACATAACTCTTTACATTTTAAGTCTTTATGGATACATGTAGGCCAAACCCCAATAGCTGTGGACATGTATGCATGTTTCAGCCTTTTTATTGACCTCATCAGCATAGCATAAGTGAATTGTTTTATTGACCTGAATATATATATATATATATAAAGACTTAAAAAGTAAAAGTCATGGCCAAGCCATGTAGCTAAAACATTTGACATCCTTAAGGGATCATTTGCATATATCTCATGGGCCTCCTTTACAGGAAGTTTAAGGTATCACACTATGAAAACTCTTGCTTGGCTGAGGTTTTCTGCCAGTTTTTACTAATGGTTTGTCTGTGTGACCTTTTTATCCTTTGGTTTTGGATGCAAGTTGGGATATTTTTGCAGGCACCTTAAAGGACCACTACGGGTAAACAGTGAAAAAACATATATTTTTTATCTTGCCATGATTTACTGCACCTCCTAAATCTGCCTGCAGCAAAATAAGTACTCATTCCTAATTTTATTTTTTTTTACTATTGTCTGCCCTCATGGGGGCAGACATTGTGATTCCTTTGGAAAGCTAAATCTGTCTCAATGCACAGTGTGAGAACAAACAGCCCTACCATTTGTTGTCAGACTAGACTTCCATTCACTTAGAATGGACCACCTGAAAAAAATGCCAAGTTTGAGAGTCTGCAGCTCATGTGTCATTGACTGGTATGTGCTGAGTTTCACAAATGTTGTTCCTACTGATGTACTACACATTCTCTGAAAGAAACTTGCAAAAGTGTCAACAAATTACTGAGATAAAAAAGACTTTTCACAAGTAGCAGTTTTGCAAGTTTCAATTCCTGGCCAAGTTATTCCTCCCCTCTCCCCTCCTTCAGTGGGCTACAGTCTCAAATTTCCAGCTTGGGTAGATTCAACTATTTAGTCAGCTTTGCATGACAATAGACATAAAAAAATCACAGCCTGTGCCACTAAAACTGCTCCCTTATGTGCCTCCACTTCTGAATAGCATTTCCCCAGGAAAAAAAAACAAAAAAAAAACAAAGCACACACATCAGTCCAGAGTTTGGGCCAATCTATCCATTTATTAATGTGCACAGTAAAACATTCAGTTTATAATACATTCTAGCTGCTAACATGGTTATCTTTACATAGTTATTCTCTTATAGCATAACCTGAACTTATGGTATTCAATGCCAAGCTTTACAACAGTTCTCAATCTCTTAACAATGAGCTCCCAAGGCTCTGATGTGACCTAGTACTTTGTCAATATAATGTAAATACACAAATGAATACAAATATTTGTGCACATATGACACATACAATAATACACATATATCATCATTAAAACAAGATAAATGCTAAATAAATCATATCAATATAGTTATGATTTCTAGTTTATGACCCTGTTTGTCTATGGAAACTTTTCTGAATTTATGTTCAAGCAATTCTATATTTGTTGTATAATATCTTGTTTAATTGTTTCTCAATATTCTAACCACTGTATGCTGCATCAGTTGTAAAACTCTGATTGTACTCCTTTTATATTTTCTATGCTCTTTGTGCAAAATAGCTATGTTTGTATAATTTATTTTTATTATTTTTTTATAATTGTTTACTATGTATCTGGAGCTTTTCTCCCCGAGCCTCTGCTGAAAACTGTCACCATGTGTCCAGTTGGACTAACCTGGTAAACAAATGGAAAATAAATAAAAAATAAAATATACTAAGAAAATCAATCAATATGCCAAGAAAAATCCAAAACTTAAGAAAAGAACACAGAAGGAAGGAACATGTTTCCTTGATGCTGTCATGAAAATCCCACTCACTTATTCAGATATTATGGGCAAACATATAGTCAGGCACACTGATGCCCCACTCACCAGGCTGAACAAGGAGAAGGTTACTGTCAGCTGCCTGTCGGGTGCCAGGATCCGCCACATAACCCACACACACAGGTCACTCCACAGCAAGTACAAATATGACTCTGTCATTGTCTATGTTGGTGTGAATGATCTGAGACGTACCTCCCTGGACTACATGAAAAGAGACATGGAAGAGCTCTCAGATCTTGTAGCCCAGGCAGGTATGACCCTAGCCCTGAGTAGTATTCTAACATCACCCAGAATGATACCACAGTACAAGGACAAAATGATTGACTTCAACAATTGGCTAAGCTTCTGGTGTAATTCTAAGGGGATCCAGTATCTGTCTGCCTGGGACGACATGGTCGACAGACCACAATGCTTTGCCAGAGATGGCCTGCACCTGTTGCCCCTGGGATTCTGGATACTGGCTAAGGCTCTTGCTGCCCCTATAGTGCCCTTTTTAGATAAGGTTCAAATGACAAATTCACCACCGTAACAGGAACAGGCAAGCAAAAACTGAGGGTAATGCTACTCAATGCTAGAAGTCTAAATCCCAAAATGCACTCACTTGAGGCATTCCTTAAAATGGAGAACATCGATATCTGTGCAGTGACTGAGACCTGGTTCAAGGCTCCAGAGAGCACCCCCTGCACTACCAGGCTATAACTCATACCACACTTTTCGGCCACGTAACCTGGACCGGAACACCAAAGGCAGAGGTGTATCCATACTCATTAAGGATAGCCAAACCTCCAGGCTAGTTGCTCAGCATAATGCATCAGAGGTTATCCAAGTGCAACTACCTCTGGGCAAAACTACTATCCAAATTGTAGCTTGCTACAGATCCCCCACCATGCCCCAGGATTACCACTCCTCTTTTCTTGATATACTGGAAAATATTAGGTTTCAGCCAAACACCCTAATAATGGACGATTTCAACTACCCCACCATTAACTGGGAAAACTACTCATGTACCAACTCCTTCACTTAACGCTTTCTGGAATTCATAAATTCCAATGCCCTGGATCAACTTATACACACCCCCACCAAGGGCAACAATATCCTAGACCTAGTCATTACCAACATGAGTGACTGGTGTTCCACACCTGAAGTCAACTCCTCGTTGGTCAGATCCGACCATAAGCTAATCACCCTAGATATCCACATCCCGCCCTCACCCCTCATTAAGGAAACCACAGTAAAAAATTTCTCCAGTGCCAACTTCATGCTTCTTAAGACAGAAGTGGCGGACTTCATGACACCCATGGAGATGGACAATACAGTTATGACTGCTGAATCCTACACAAATGCACTCTACAAGCACTTACACGAGGGCATGGATCATGCTATCCCAAACAAAACCAAGAAGCTATCCTCCATAAAAAGGAAGCCAATCTGGTGGTCCCCTGCCATAAACAAACTGTACAATAGAGTCCAAAAATAGAGGCAGACACTCCAGGACAATCGAAGCCAACAAAGAACTCAATGCAGAAAATAAAGCAAAATATCCTTTATTACTAGTAGACAGTAAGCGCTTTCGCGTTGCTCAGAACGCTTCTTCAGACTTCAATAAAAACATACTAACTTCAACTTTATATATATGCAACCATAACCAATCATATTCATGTAATTCAAAACATCCAATAGGACATACAAACATAGTCACATGAAACACTCATTAATAAATTCCTGCTTCTCATAGCGTGGAAAATGAATATATAGCACACATACTCCTTAAAAAACAAGTTAAATACACTTAATATTGAAAACTGCAAATATATATATATCCTCTAAAAATTCTTATACAATAATTCAAAATCAATCCATGTATTAATAATATAATTCATAATTTAAAATTTTTAAAAACATGTCAATTAGAAAGAAATGCATAAGAAAAAAGTAAATACATAAGAAAAAGGGAAAAAAAGGGGGGAAAAAGGGGGGGGGAGAGAAAGGGGGGGTTAGGAGTAAGGAAAGGGAAAACAATACAAATGTATAAATGTATAAAAAGTAAAAATGCCTATTGATACTAACGTCTATAAGGTCTTTCTGCTAAAATATATATATATATATATATATATAAAGTTGAAGTTAGTATGTTTTTATTGAAGTCCGAAGAAGCGTTCTGAGCAACGCGAAAGCGCTTACTGTCTACTAGTAATAAAGGATATTTTGCTTTATTTTCTGCATTGAGTTCTTGGTTGGCTTCGATTGTCCTGGAGTGTCTGCCTCTATTTTTGGACTCTGAAATTATTTCGTTTGAGGAGGCACCTTACCCTGTTGGTGTTGGGTTTATCAGTGTTTGTGTTTTTTCTACACCTTCGGGGACATGACAGAAGAAACCATGATTGCACTTGAAGAGAGTGCAGAGCCTGTAATGCCTAATTTTACTAAACTTATTTCTGCAAGTAATAATCCTTTGTTGAAATTATCATATGTTGAATTGGCTAGAGCAGCCTTGTGACAAACTGATGCAGGTCTGCATGTAGACACTATGCAACTTATGAAAAAGTTGGAGGACATTGTGAGTAAAATTAAGAATATACAGTGGCAGAAAAAGCACATGGAAGCCTGTGTTCAATTTAAAATTGTGCCTAGAGGGCTAAGGGTATTGAAAATGCCCACTTTTGGCTCCACTTATCCCAGTTTACTCTCAAAATGGCAGCAGCTCAACTTAGAGACTAGCTTTGGCTATATGAGACTTTTAATTGAACAGTACTCCACAATAGAGATGGAATTAGAAAAAGAGATACAACTTATAGAAAATAAACTTGCTAGAGTCCTTTCCGACTCACAGAAACGTGATTTTTATTCGGAGATGACTGCTACCTTACAATCATTGGATCACAGGCTTTTGTTAGCCAAGAAAAAGAAAATGGAAAGAGATTGTTCCGATTTTTCCAAAGGGAACGTCTTTTTTTGGCCAAGACAGCCCTTCAGGAACTTTAATAATGAGACACATCGCCATCCTGATATACCTGTACAAGTGAATACTGATTCAGGAGCTTCCCTCACTTCCTGTACAGCGCTAGTCCATCCTGCGAGAGCCGATAAATCGGCTACTGACGTCTCTAGGGTTGCTACATTCAACGTAGAACCTCTTGCTTATCCAGAAACAGCGTTAACTGCTTCTACCTCTACTGAGCATTTAGATAATGCTCTAGGAACATGTATGGTTACTGCGAGAGCCGATAAATCGGCTACTGACGTCTCTAGGGTTGCCACTTCTAATGTAGAGCCTTTTGCTCACCCAGGAACAGCGTTAACTGCCTCAACCTCTACTGAGCGTTTAGATAACGCTCTAGGTACATGTACAACTAACGAACCGGTGGTACGAAGGAAAACTAACATGGTTATGGGGTCAGAAGCGGATGCACGCTCCAGTGGAGAATCTAATCTTGTTTTTCCGCTCCCTTTTCGTTTGGAGCAGAGGCGGTCATGGAGTCCACACCAGTCGACGAGAAAGAGAAAGAATTCAGGAGGACCTCTCGAGTTTCAGAGAAAGACCCTGAAACCCATAACACGGACTTAGTGGTAAATCTTTCTAAATATGTACTAACTGAATTTGAAAGTAAGCTTTTGAATAAAGGTTTGTCCTTTATTCCTTCGCAGAATGTAGATGTTAGTGACTATATATTGGATATTAAGTATTTCACTAGGAATGTGGCTTTAGGAATGTTGTATAACAATGAAACTAATGAGAATGTTCCACCTAATGTATTTAGAAAAACTTCTGTTTTCGTACCTAACATGCATTCTTTATTAGAAACTTTTGAGAGAGCTTGTGCTAGTGATTTGTTGGCATATTTTGAGAACAAGGATAAGAAACCTGATTTTTACAATTTATCCAAAGGAGAGAGGGAAGCTTTATATGATTTACAGCATAATGATAGTATCACAATAAGACCAGCAGATAAAGGAGGGGCTATAGTGCTATTAGATAGTGTCTTTTACGATGATGCTATGAATGTAATGTTGTCTGATGTATCTACATATAGAAAGTTAGATAGGGCTGCTTTGAGTAAATTAATTAATTCAGTGCATGCTGACTCATATGATATGCTTATTTGTGGAATAATAGATGAGAGTTTATACAAATATTTTTTAATTGAAGATCCTGTTATACCTGTTATTAGAGGCCTGCCAAAGATACATGGTCAACCCCCCACTTAGACCTATAGTGTCAGGACGTGGGTGGATAACCGAAACTATCTCTATTTTTTTGGAGAAAACACTTAGACCTAAGGTTGATTCAACTAGCTCAGTTTTGAGAGATACTCAACAACTTTTAGAGACTCTATCAGCCCAGAATGGTAGTATTGGTGTTACACAACCAGCCATATTAGTAACTTTAGATGTGGCCTCCCTATTCACTTGTATACCTAATGAAATAGGGTTAGACTACTTGAGGTTGTTTTTGATGAGAAAAGGAATGAGTAATTCTGAAATAATAAGAGTTACTATGCTTTTGGATATTGTCCTTAACAATAATGTTTTTCTTTTTAAAGATGTTTATTTTTTACAAACCCAAGGTGTGGCGATGGGAACATCTTGCGCCAACTCATATGCCAACCTTGTGATGCCATATTGGGAAACCACCTATATATTGGAACATATGGTTTTCTCAAAATGTATAACATATTATAGGCGTTTTGTGGATGATATCCTTTTTATTTGGGAAGGTGATGTAGATACCTTTAATGACTTCATGACATATATTAATGGTACCACTACTTTTTTGAGCTTTAGTGGTAGCACTTCATCTACTCGAATAGATTTTTTGGATGTTACTTTAAAGCTAGATGGAGGCTTTTTAACATCTGATATATATAGGAAACCTTGCAGACACAATGCCATTTTGCATAGGACAAGCATGCATCCACAACATATTCATAAGAATATAGTGAAGAATCAGCTGACACGTTTTTCACGTATTATAAGTGAGGATGCTGATTTGGTACAAGCAGTAGATACTATGCACCATGAATTTATAGAGAGAGGTTACCTAGATAAGGATCTACTACCTATAGAATACATGAGGAATGAGCGTACAATACCATCTATTATGAAGGATAGTAACAAAATGTATAGACATACACCAAGATGTAGTGATAGAAGGAAGAGGTTATTGATTCCATATACTAACACCAATAGTTCAGTTGTCAATATAATAAACAAAAACTGGAACATTTTGTTGTTAGATGATAAGATTAAGGGATTAGTGGGTGATAGACCTGCGATTAGCTATAAGAATACTAAATCTCTCAAACGTCATTTGTGCTATGAGAAGAGTAGGAGTACCAAAATCAGTTCAAAGAGGAAAGGCACTTATGCTTGTAGGAGCTGTAATCAGTGTAACTTTATTATGAACTCCAACGTATTTATACACCCTGATAATGACATCAGATATGAATTCAATGATTATGCGGACTGCAAGTCTAGAAATGTTATATACCTAGCAGTGTGTAAGAAATGCCAGAGTTTCTATGTTGGTAAGACCAATAGAACTCTGAGGGAGAGGATAAGGGAGCACATTTATGCAATAAATAGAGAGAATGAGACCAATGCTTTGGCAAAACATGCGTTGCAGAATTGTTCCTTACACACTTTTAGCTTTATGGTTATAGGATGTCAGGAGGTAACAAATAGACTAGGCAACATTAATAATAGAACAGAGCAGGACGAGAACAAATGGATTATTAAGATTAGAGCAGATAGAGGGCACGGCTTAAATGATAAGTTGTCGTTGAAACCTTTTTTAGCAGAAAGACCTTATAGACGTTAGTATCAATAGGCATTTTTACTTTTTATACATTTGTATTGTTTTCCCTTTCCTTACTCCTAACCCCCCCTTTCTCTCCCCTCCCTTTTCCCCCCCTTTTTTTTCCCTTTTTCTTATGTATTTACTTTTTTCTTATGCATTTCTTTCTAATTGACATGTTTTTAAAAAATTTTAAATTATGAATTATATTATTAATACATGGATTGATTTTGAATTATTGTATAAGAATTTTTAGAGGATATATATATATTTGCAGTTTTCAATATTAAGTGTATTTAACTTGTTTTTTAAGGAGTATGTGTGCTATATATTCATTTTCCATGCTATGAGAAGCAGGAATTTATTAATGAGTGTTTCATGTGACTATGTTTGTATGTCCTATTGGATGTTTTGAATTACATGAATATGATTGGTTATGGTTGTATATATATAAAGTTGAAGTTAGTATGTTTTTATTGAAGTCTGAAGAAGCGTTCTGAGCAACGCGAAAGCGCTTACTGTCTACTAGTAATAAAGGATATTTTGCTTTATTTTCTGCATTGAGTTCTTGGTTGGCTTCGATTGTCCTGGAGTGTCTGCCTCTATTTTTGGACTCTGAAATTATTTTGTTTGAGGAGGCACCTTACCCTGTTGGTGTTGGGTTTATCAGTGTCAAACTGTACAATAGAAGGAAGAAACTGTTGCAAAAAAGAGTAAACTCCCATGAGTGGTGGAGCTCCCTGGTCAGCCTCAGTAAGAAGCTGAGATCCTTTATAAGAGCCTCCAAAACTAGCCATGAAAACAAAATTGCCACTGATTATAAGGATAACCACAAAGCATTCTATAGCTATGTCAAGAATCTCAATGGCAACACGCAGATCTGCTCTGAGTTACAGCACAACGGCATGAAAATTACAGAACCAGTTGATATTGCCAACATCCTGGCAGATAGGTTTAGTGCTAACTTTACCCCCCTCTCACCCTCTAAAGGGCCCATATCTGTACAGGAAGAATGCAGAGTCCCTGTAATCACAACTACACAGGTAAAAGCTGCACTCTCTAAAGCCAAAAACACAGCATCCATGGGACTGGACAACATTCCAGGCTGCGTTTTACACGAACTTCAGAACGAACTGGCTCCCCACCTAAGAACCATGTTCAATCATAGCCTCACATCAGGCTTTGTGCCCACTGAATGGCGCACAGCAACAGTTATCCCACTCCACAAAGGGGGAGCCACCACTGATCCCGGGAACTATAGACCTATTAGCCTGACGAGCCTGGTCTGCAAGGCCATGGAACGTATCATCATGGAACTCATAAACAAAGACATTGGTAACCTCCAAACTCTGGACCCCATCCAGTTCAGGTTTGTGAAAGGCAGATCATGCCTCCTGAACCTAATTGATTTTCTTGAGGCAGTCACCAAAGCCATAGATGAGGGTAAGGTGGTTCACACAGCCTCTTTTGACCTCGCCAAGGCTTTTGACACCATCACCCATTCTGGAATTATAGCTAAACTCACTAAACTAGGTATAAAGCCCTACGTCACAAAATGGGCTGCCAACTGGCTCACTGACCAAACCCACACTGTAAAAGTTGCTGACTCCAAATCTGACTTCAAACTAGTGACAAGTGGAGTACCACAAGGTTCAGTCCTGGGACCTCTCCTGTTTGGTATCTACTTCTCTGCAGTACAGGCTAACACAGAAGGCCTCTAGCTAATGATGTATGCAGATGACTACAAACTAGGAGCCATAGTCGAGTCCCCAAATGATGTGGACATCCTACAGAAGGGCCTCACTGAGACAGTTGCCTGGTGTCAGAGCCATGGCCTCAAGCTCAATGCCAAAAAGTGCACTGTCATCCCCTTTGGTAAAAACTCTGTACCCATGAACTATTACATAGGCAGCAGTCTACTTAACACCGAATGTGTGATAAGAGACCTTGGGACCCAGGTGGACAGTAGTCTCCTTTGATAATCAGATCGCCACAGTAGTCAGGAAGTCCTTCTACGTGGCAAACCTCATCACAAAAGAGTTCTCATCCAGGAATAAAAGAGGTCAGTGTCCCCCTCTACTCGACATTCATTAGACCCATTATAGAGTACAAAACCCCTTTTGGAATGTACCTCACAAGACATCTGCAGCAGCTGGAAAGGCCACAGGAGTACCTCACAAAGAGGATTACTGGCCTCAAACAGATGCCCTACACTGACCATCTCAAAAAACTCCAGCTTTACTCAGTAGTATATCGCCTACTCCGAGGTGATTTCTGCCTAACATATAAAGCTATGTCAAACCCAGAGCTGTTGGGCATGCTACACTTAAAGAAATCCCAGTGCTTCCAAGATACATGCTCTAGGGACCTAAACCTTGTCACCACAATAAAAAGGACATGCTGGAAGGATAGATTCCTGTCCCAGAGACTTCCCATACTCTGGAACAAGCTACCCATCTATGTCAAGTAAATTTCGTCATTAGCAGTCTTCAAGAAAAATCTTTGAGTGGATGGGAAATAGGAAATATACCATGGGAATCACTTCTGTGGCTCTGCTCGACAGTTGTACATTAAAATAACTTTCTTGGGTGGCATAAGCCAGAGAACCTTGTTGGCTAGGCTTACTTAGGCCCTTGGGCTGATAGCCTAGTACCTACCTATGAACCTATTATTAGACTAAATACAATATTATGTAGCATTAAAATGCGATGACATAAGGGTGACAGTTCATTATTTACTCAAAGCAAATGTCAGAGTGGAAAAGTTCAAAGTGGATAAAGAGGAGGAGTGGAAGAGAAGAAAGAGTGAGAAAAAGTATTTGTTAGAAGTAATAATTAGGGTATATATGGGAAGCAGGAGAAAAAACGAGTAAAAGCAACATTACAAGTAAGAGAAATGAAACCAAGGAAAAGAAGAAATAACATGAACAACAAGATTTACAGGTGAAAACTGTCGAGTGGATTGGTAGCAGGTGTCATAAAACTGGGTTTGGAGAAATGTTTGGTGACTTTGAACAAACAGATTTGTGGTTGCCTGGTTTAAGCCAAGTCTCTGTTAGTATGCCTATCTCAGGTTGATAAAAGGAGAGTATCATTGTGTGTGTGTGTGTGTGTGTGTGTGTGTGTGTGTGTGTGTGTGTGTGTGTGTGTGTGTATGTGTGTGTGTCGTATAAGAGAAATCTAAAGCAAGTCTGCACTGATACCTGCGTGCTGCCCTGCTGAGGGGGACACTTGTGCAAGTGCAATGGACTGGCTCCAGTAGGAAGGGATGGCCGCATACTTCTTAACATCATTGAACAAGAAATCTGGACAAGGCCATAAATAATAGGGGACAAAGGCCCATAAATTGGGACAATTTATAAATATTGTACTTACAAACTTAGAAAGTTGATAAACAGGTTTTGCATTAGAGTGAATTTTCTTAAGGATATGAAGTCTGAAAATCAAATGCCTGTCAATTTTCTGACTTCAGTGTTCAATGATTTGCCAGTGATTTGACAGAAAATCACTGCAATTTTATGAAAAACAGACATAAAATCTGGACTTTCTGCAATAATCTGTACTGTTGAGAGTTATGGATGGGAGTCTTGAACCAACACCCATTAATCATTTTCATTTGTGTGCCAAAGCCATTACAGCAGTGATTTGCAGAGAGGTGAGAAAAGCCTTAAATTTGACTGGTATGTTTATTTTATTTTACATTTGTTGACTGGGAGAGTCTAACTGGATTACAAGCCCATTTTCAGTGGAGGCCTGGGAAGAAAAGCTCCAAGAGAACAATTTTTTTTTTACAAAACATAGTTTTAAGAACAGACTTTTGACATACAAATTTCCATAGAAGAGACTTTGACATACATATTAACTAACAGATGGGATACATTTGTTCTCGTCAATATAATAAATTTTAGAAGATATTCCTAAGTTTAGGATTCCTGTGATAGATTTACTATCGGAGTAAAAGCAGAGAGACGTAGAATAAGTTTCTGAGAGAGCAGATGATGCTCACTATAGTTGAGAAGGATAGCAAATTGATTCACTATATGTCTTTGCCTGGTTTTAGTTGAGAAGGATACCAAATTGATTTACAATATGTCTTCTCCTGGTTTTAGTTGCTTATGGAGAGCTCAACATTGCTGGGGTAGTTTTCTCTAACTCCTGGAGAGATGGGATGAGCAGTAGATTAACAGTCCTAAGTGGGTACAGTGCTATGATTGGTTGGCTTAGCAGAGTTACTTAAGTTAGGTGAAATGTTCTAATGAGACATTAGCCGGGGGGGGGATACAGGAGCACAGTTGATTATTCAAAAAGTGAGTTTTAACAAGTTTCTTGAACCATGATGGGGATTTGTTGTCAGTTATATGGGCAAGAAGGGAGTTCCAGGTTTTTGCTATACAGTGGCTGTCAACAGACTTACCAGCTTCATTGTTATATTTGGTTACTTTGAGGAGGTTTTGTGTGCTAGACCTCAAGGGCCTGGCGGTTGTATAGGGTTGCAAAAGATTTTGTAGGGCTGGGGTGTTTTCAGAGTTATGTATTACTTTGTGGGCTAGTGATAGTTGATTGAGTTGAAGTAGTAGTGGTAGTTCTAGCCAATTGAGTTTTTTAGGCATTCACAGTGATGTGTTCTGATGGGAGAGGTTGTAGCGAATTTGGCTATCTTATTATAACAACTATCAGGTTTGTTTAGGTCAGATTTGTGCAGATTTGTAAGCACGGGGGAGGCATAAAGTAGGGTGGATAGTAGGTGAGTCCTCGCTATTGTAGTTTTAGAGTGGTCAGTGAGGAATTTTTTATTGTGATACAGTAGGCCAAGTTTTGTATGTACTTTTTTATGGTTATAGAAATATGTAGGTAAAATCTAAGATGATTATCTATTTCAACCCCTAATAGTTTGGTACGATTTGTGGGGGTGACTGCGGTCTTGTTAAAGGAGGAGATGAAGAAAGAATCAGTGGGAGGTGTGGCTGTGTGGGAGCTAGAGAGTGCTAGCTTTGTTTTACTTGGGTTCAGAATGAGCCTTTGGTTTATAATCCATGTTTCTGCTAGGGGAAAGCATTCTTGAGTTAGGGAGTGAAGGATGTCCATTGATTTGGCTGCACATGTTATGGTAGTATCATCTGCCTATTAAACTATTGAGGCTTTAGGAATACTGTTTGGGAGCTGATTGGTGAAGAGGGTAAAAATAAGTGGCCCCAGGATGGAGCCTTGGGGTACTCCTAGGGAGACTGGTAGGGAGGGGGAGAGTTTTGGTTTTTCCACATAACAGCTTATTTCCTTCCCTCTAGGTAGTTTTTGAACCAGGAGATAGCAGGGGTGGTAAGGTTTAGAGTTGCTAGTGAAAGAAGGAGTTTATTGTGGTTAACCATATTGAATGCTTTGGAAGTCAAGGAAGGTGACAGATACAAGGATTCCATTGTTTCTGTGAGTATCGACAATGTTGGTGAATTCTCTTAGTGCGGTGAAGGTGCTATGGAAGGGTCTAAAGCCATGTTGTTGTGTTGCTTTTAGATTATTTTCTAGGAGATATTTCATTAGTTGCTTGTGTATTACCCTCTCTAAAATTTTAGATAAAGAGGGTAGTATGGCTATAGGGTGGTAGTTACTGAGTTCCAGGGAGGTTCCCCTTTATGTAGAGGGAATGATATGTGATATTTTCCATAGCTTGGGTACTATACACTCAGAGATGGACCTGTTAATTAGGATGGAGACAGGATATGATATCGCTTCTGCAGCCAAGTGGAGGTATTCAGCGGATAATTTACCTGCAGCTAGAGACGTTGGCTTGAGCTTCCGGAGTAGTTTTTCAATGGATTTGGTTGGTTCTGGGTGGAAGCTGAACTTGAGGCAATTGTTATTTGGGGGTGTGGGGTGGATTTGCAGGGATGGGGATGTTGTCATAGGGTTGGTTGTTTGCAAGGGTCTGGATGGTTTCCGTAAAGTATTTATTAATTTGTGTGGGGATGTCTTCTTGGTTATCATCTATTTTGGGGGTTGGGGTAGTTGTTTTACCTGGGTGTAGAATAGAGTTAATTGCTGCCCAGAATTTTTGTGGGTTGTTCCTGTGCTTATCCTGTAACTTTTGGTAGCAAGATGTTTTGTCTGTTTTGGTGAGTTTTTTTGGCTTTGTTATGTAGTTCAACATATATTTGTTTGTTCAATTGGGATTTACTGTTTAGGTAGTTGGTCCAGGCCTTGTTTCTTTTTCTGAGGAGGGATTTTGTGTCTGGGGCTAACCAGGGGGCATATTTAGTTTTAATTCTTATTGTTATGGAGGGGGCGTGATGATTAAGGGTGTTTAAGAAGGTAGTATTGAAATATAGTACAGCTTCATCAAGAGGTAGGTTTTTTTAGGGGGGTCCAGTTGCACATTTTTAGGTCGTTTATAAAGTCGAAGCAGTTAAAGTGTTTTTTTTCTAATTAGGCGTGTAGATATTTGGGTCAGTTGTGGTGATTTTGATCTGAGTAAGAATGTGGCTTGGTAACTACTTGGTGTGTGGTAGACACCCTGCTAGGGATATCAGTGATGGGTGGGATACCAGTATCCAATCTAGAGTGGATTGATGTTTGGTTCTCTTGTCTGTTCTCGTGGGGGGAAGTGATGAGTTGGGTTAGGCCATGTAGGTTAATATGGGAGAGTGGCTTATGACTGGAACAGTTTTGCCAGTCAGTATTAAGGTCTCCTAATACTATGCTTTCCTGGGGGAGGGAGTTAGATATCCATTCTAGGAGTTTTTCTGTAATGGGGATATTGTTCCCTGGATGGATGTAGCACCCTATGATGTTGATGCGTTTATTATCATTAAAAGTTTTAGTTTTGTTAGAGTGAGTTCAACTTTATGAGGTCTAGGGTTGTTATGTCTACTTTCTCAAGGATGATGTGAGATTTATACACTACAGCAACACCCCCTTTTTTTACCTATTCTATCACTACAAATTATATTGTAACGTGGTGGAGTGATTTCATTGTTGTTGTTGCCTGGTTTAAGCCAAGTCTCTGTTAGTATGCCTATCTCAGGTTGATAAAAGGAGAGTAGTGCATGAAGGTCATGGACTTTGTTTAGTATACTTAACATTTAAATTTAAAATGAGGAGCGTGGATTTGTCTCGGTGGAGTAGGGTATCATTCAGGTTGAGGGTTGGGGCTCCTAGATTTTCTGGGCCTGGGTTTAGGTGTATATCACCGCAGCTAATGAGTTAGGTTCTGAGGTAAAAATAGGGTTTGAGTAGTTTGTTTAGGGTCTTAAAGTTCTTTGTAGTTGTTTGAGACTGGTGGTGTGATGGCTGTGATCTGTGTGCATAGTGGTGAATAAAGAAGGTTTGATAATGATGTGGGACTAGTTGAGTAAAAGGGTGTGTTGTAATAATGTCAGTGGAAGTAGTTTTTCTTGGTATATGGATAAAATCAAGTTGTTTTTGGTGGTTGGTGATAGAAGTTAGCAGTGGGAGTGTGGATATACCTAGGAGCAATAGTAAGAGGTGTATGTATGTTGGTTTGGGTAGTTTGGGCATGGTTTGGTTGGGTTTGGTCATGAGTGAGAGATCTGCTTGGGATGGGGTGGGTGTGGTGGATGATGAGAGGTGTTGTTTGTGATTGTAAGGTAGTTAGATGGAAGACTGTGCTTTACAGGATGTGGAATAGTGGAAGAGAAGGAAATGGGTATAGGGGTGGGGCAGATTCAGTGATTGGTGGTTAGCATGATGGGCGTGGCTAAGTTAAGTTGAAATGTAGCACTAGTGGGGGCGGGTGGGAATAGGAAGCAGGGTGGGGAGCGGAGTGAGCCCAAGCGCAGAGGGGATAACACTAACTCCAATTATATCAATGGGCTTACTTGTTTTTTTTCTTTGTACACCAAATGTATCGTTCCACTTGTTTCTGTTTACACCAATTGTGTCTGTTTGGCTGTACTGTACTAGTTTAATTTACTTATACTGATACAGTCACACTGAAAAAGGTCTGGGGAAGCTTCCTCACCACAAGCAGGCCAAAAGATAACTTTCAAAAGGGCGCCGCTCAAGGAGACCCACTAATATAGCCTAGTTAATGTGTATGGGGGAGGAGGGAGTTAGAGGAGGGAGATACAAAATGGGGGAAGGTATAACCAGAAAAAGCCGGTGGAGATCTGGCCCACCCCCTCACAGAAGACTGCAAAAAAAGTAATCAGCATAAGAAGTGGAAGCCTTGGAGCTGTAATGTAAGTGTAAGCAAGGAAGAGGTCGAAGCAGGAAATTAGGAGTGTAAGCAGTTAGTTGCAGAAACACTACTTAAAGGCCTTGGTGTGCAAGTAATACAAAGGAAGGTAAATCTATCTGGGGGACAAAATACACCAAGTAAATGGTACTTGCCTTACTTTACAAGTATTCAGTGTGGAGGCAGATCACTTTGGGACAAGATACAGCAAGTATATTGTTAAGTTATGCCACCCAGTGGCAATAGACAAAGCTATAGTTGTCTGGGGGGGGGGGGTTGTAGGTGTGCATGCTGGCCAAAACAATGTTTAAAAAATAACTAGTAAAAGTAACAAATGTGCTGTAAAAGAAAATGTAAATAACCAGTCACAATGTTTAAAACATAACTGTTAAGGACCACATCTGCTAATAACAAGAACTGTAAATATCCAGTCACCTATGCAGACTCGCCTGGTAGTATCCTTATTACAAAGTGTTATTCTTGGCTTGCAATAACTCTAGGGAGAAACCAGACCGTAGCAGTGGTTTTATCTGGCAATGTTGCAGTTGCTGTGGGGGGGCCCAAGTTGCGATGATGCACTATGCAGACTTGCCTGGTAAGTATCTTTATTAAAAAGTGTTATTCTTGGCTTGCAATAACTGTAGGGAGAAACCAGACTGTAGCAGTGGTTTTATCTGGCAATGTTGCAGTTGCTGGGGGGGGGACCCGAGCTGCGATGATGCAGGTAGACCAAGTGTGCTATGCAGACTTCTCTGGTAGGTATCCTTATTAAAATGTGTTATTCTTGGCTGGCAATAATGGTAGGGAGAAACCGGACCATAGCAGTGGTTTTATCTGGCAATGTTGCAGTTGCTGGGGGGGGGCCGAGCTGCGATGATGCAGGTAGACCAGGTGTGCTATGCAGACTTGTCTGGTGGGTATCCTTATTAAAAAGTGTTATTCTTGGCTTGCAATAATGGCAGGGAGAAACTGGACTGTAGCAATGGTTTTATCTGGCAATGTTGCAGTTGCTGGGGGGGGGGGGGCCCAAGCTGTGATGATGTAGGTAGACCAAGTGTGTTATGCAGACTTGTCTGGTAGGTATCCTTATTAAAAAGTGTTATTCTTGGCTTGCAATAACTGAAGGGAGAAACCATAGCAGTTGTGTGGGTGTGGGTTGTTGTGTTTGTGGAAGGTGGTGGTGTGCCTTTGTAAGTGTGGTGTGAATGTTATGCATTATGAAATGGAGAAATTAAGAGTAAAACTTTGCACAGTGAAGTCCCTAGCAATTTCATCACTGCTTGATTCAGACATATACATTCCCTTGTGTTTGTCAGTACTATGTTTGAGTGCATTGTTTTGGAGTGTGGTATCACTGCTACAGCTGCTGGTACTCTTTCAATAAAAGTATATGCTTCTCCAGGAGTCTGTTGCTGAGAGGATGAGAAACACACTACAAGTATACAACTAAGACAAACTACATAAAGCAATAGTAAGAAAGTTTTAGGTCACATCACAGGCTTGGGAGGTCATCGTCAAGAAACTGAGAACTGTTGTAAAATTTATCATTAAATACCATAAGTTCAGGTTATACTATAAGAGAATAACTATGTAAAGATAACCATGTCAGCAGCCAAAATGCATTACAAGTTGAATATTTTACTGTGCACATTTTAAAAAATGGATAGACTAGCTTAAACTCTGGACTGATGAGTTTGTTTTTTTTTTTTTTTTTTTTTATTATTGGGAATTGCTATTCAGAAGTGAAGAGACATACAAGGGAACAGTTTTATTAGCACACCAGGGCGGCTATTTTTTTATGTCTATTGTCATGCAAAGCTGACTAAATAGTTGAATCTCGCAAAGCTGAAAATGTGAGACTGTAGCCCACTGAAGGAGTTGGAGATGGGAGGAGTAACCTGGCCAGGAACTGAAACTTGCAAAACTACTCCTTGTGAAAAGTCTTTTTTATCTCAGTAATTTGTTGACACTTTTACAAGTTTCTTTCAGTGAATGTGTAGTACATCAATAGGAACAACATTTGTAAAACTCAGCACATACCAGTCAATGACACATGAGCTGCAGACTCTCAAACTTGGCAGTTTTTTTCAGGAGTTCCATTCTAAGTGAATGGAAGTCTAGTCTGACAACAAATGGTAGGGCTATTTGTCCTCACAGTCTGCATTATGGGACAGATTTAGCTTTCCAAATGCATCACCATGTCTGCCCCCATCAGGACAGACAAGAGTAAAAACAAAATAAAATTAGGAATGAGTACTTATTTTGCTGAAGGCAGCTTTGGGAAGTGTAGTAAATCATGGCAAAATAAAAAATATGTTTTCTTCATCATTTGCCCGTAGTGGTCCTTTAATGTTTAAGGCATCAGATGGGTTTAAAGACCCTGTGTTGTAAAGTATGGTCAAACAATTCACTTATGCTGTCCTGATGAAGTCAATAAAAAGACTGACACATTAATGTCCACAGCTATTGGGGTTTGGCTTTATTGGCCGGAATATATCCATAAAGACTTTAAAAGTAAAGTATCATGGCCATTCAGAAGAAATGTAGCTGAAACACTTGATGTCCTTAAAAGGGTCATTAGCATACATCCCATAGGCCTCCATTGCATGAGGTTCAAGGTATCAAAGTGTGAAACCTCTAGCTTGGCTGAATTTTTCTTGTAGTTTTTTAGATATAACCTCCCACCACCACCACCAATTACAAGAGTGAAATAATGCACCATAGCAGCTCTGGTGATATATTCACGTAGCGAACAGGGGTGTTTGCAGCTGCAGGTAGCACTAAGAGTTCCTGTACTTCTGTACTTGTTTTTTTTTTTTTTTGGGGGGGGGGGGTGATGAAACCAAAGTAAAGCATCCAGATGAATTAAATCTTGGAACAATGTTTGTAAAACCCTTGGCAACCAGAAGAAAGTCTGAGTTCTCAGTCAGAATAGTAAACAGTGGTGACTGAGTAGCTACAGAAGCAAGCACTAATGGAGAAAAACTCATACTCTGCTCCCATATGTGTGAATAATTATATATGAAATATGCATACATATGTTTATATCCCAGAATGTACATGCCTGCATATATGTGTAAGTAGAAGTCTTTTGTTAACATCCCTCACTCTCTTTCTCTCTCTGGCTTAGCCTGCAGGTCCTTGACAATAGAATTCCAAGAACAGATGTACATACATACATACACACACAGACACACACACACACACACACACACACACACACACACACACACACACACACACACACACAGGAGCAGCAATGTATACAGACAATGCTTATACATGTGGCACTTATGGGAATCATTAGTACCTATGCAGACTAAGACTAACACCATAGAAGTGAACACAGCCATGGCCCAGCAGCCTTTCTCTATTAACCCCAGACCTGGTAACACAAAAGGGGGAGGTACAGAAAGAGAATCTGTGTGTTACAAATATGTTTGGTTCTGGGCCATGTTTTCATAGCCTCATTAAACCACAAAGCTTTCTTTCTTTCTTAGAATTCAGTGTCAATTACAATTTAGCTCGTTCAAAGGACCAGCAATACAGAAATCTTAGTTAAAACTGCATTTTCTGTTCATTTAGGAGCCCTTACGGGAAAAAAAGAAAGAGTCTTTAAGTATGTGGCATTAAGTGATGATATACATCTAACAGCTACTGAAGTAAAGAGATATAATTTTCTAAAACAGGAAGCGATGCAGCTACTGGAATGCCGAATACTCCTGTTAAGCATCATTCCTAGTATTATTCAGAATCTGCAGACTTGGACTGACAGCCTGAAAGGAGAGAAGGATTTCAAATGAAGGCCAAGAAAAACAGAAGTAAACAGAGACAGTTTGTGTATTGTAGCTAAAAGTAGCTGCTGTGGCATTTTGACAGCTGTCATAGTAAGGATAGTTGTGTCTGACTATTCAGGATGCAGCTTTGTTGTGAAACCATGTTAGGGAACTGAGGTCAATGGTGCAATATCACTTACAGGACCAACATGAAACAATTCGCTGTGTGTTTGGAGAATTTAATAGTTCTGCTTGATAATAGTATTAAATATAAACACTATTAAATATAACTGTTACAAGATTCTGTAGGCAAAGTATTAAAGAACTCATACTGAACTCAAGCTATTTGTGAGAGTTAAGTCATGAAAAAATGTGGCATGTTGTGCACTACAAAACACAAAACAATGACAAGGACATATGTCCTGTAGCTTTTTAAGGGTAGTATTTGTTTGTTGGCTATATACATACACACACACACACACACACACACACATATATATATATATATATATATATATATATATATATATATATATATATATATATAAATATATATACACACACACACACACACACACAGACACACACACACACACACACACACATGCACACACATATCTACAGGCCGCGGTGGTTCAGTGATTCAGTGATTAGCATTGTCACCTCACAGCAAGAGGTTCTCCCATTCGATTCTCGGCTGGAGCACCTTCTGTGTGGAGTCTGCATGTCCTCCCGGTAGTCGAGTGACATATAAAGACATGCAGGTAGGTGCATGCGTGAATGGGTGTTCCTCCTTTGAAGGTTGGGCATCAGGCTGGCAACTTGGCACTGTAAAAATCCACTACCAATCATTAGCGGACCTGAGTTCTGCTGTGGCAACCCCTAACCGGGAAATGACATTACTATTTGTTTGTTTAAACAGGTAAACCCGTTAGACAAAAGAACCCCATCATAGGTCATCCCAGGAGCACTGTTTAAGTAACTTGGTCAAATTCACACAGCAAATGAAGGCTTGGGAATCAAACACTGTACTATATACGAATCGGTTTATTAACAGTTCATAGCCTTAATCCTCTGCTCTGACTGCCTAGTCAGCAAAAAATGGTTTCAAGCCATGTGAGCTCTGCCTTGTAATTGGCAACTCCAACACAAAAAGGCACAAAATTGTGTACAACCATCAGATCTGTCGACACATTTAAATGACTAATAAAGATTCCTCATGATTCAAATTACATTGAGAACTGCAAGTTAATTACTCCAGTCTAGCACTGCACTTTTGATCAAGGTAAAGATGCATTTGTGTGCTACAAAGCTTCAAGCCTGCTGGTTAGGTACAAGGAGGTTACAGTAAACCATTGCACTGAATGCCTAGTGGTCTGCTATTACTATAATTAGTATTTATTACTCTATAATTTCCTTCAGCTCCATATACTTTATTTTAAATAACCATTTTTCACTTTGTGTTTTGATTCATTTTGATTTCAGATAGTTTTACTGAAATTGTCCTAGCTGCTGCAATGAAAATATTTTCTGGAAGGCTTATGACTCCACATTACATCCTTAAGAGGAGCAGCCTATCATGGCAACCCTCATCTCTCCTCACTTACATGTGCATATTCTCTAAGCAAATCCTTATGTAAACAGTGTTATTGTTACTACAGGCTGAGGCAGAGTAGGATAATTTTTACACAGGGGTGCTCTGTAACTGAACCCAAAGTACCTGCATTGGTTTGCTAGATAAAGGCTGAGCATTCTCACTGAGATTTATTAACTGCAAAAAAAGGTTCATTTGTCCAGCTCTTTTCAGTGAATGAATGTATTCATACTGTAGTGCTTTTTACATGTTCATGTACACATGACACTTTAATGTGGGATAGAATCTGGCAGCAAAAAAGTTCTGAGTGTCAATTTGCCATTTTTCTTTGAACTACAATTGGCCGGTTTTGGGATTAGATAGAATGACGTTCCTGGCAATGAGTGTATTTAATATTCTGTGTAATTAACCACCCCCAGAATGTAGTTGGGACCAGCTTATTGAAACTAGTCACAGATGAGCTAAAAGGAAAGCGTAATAAATGTTTAGGACTAGTCAGCATACACTCCAAAAGTTCCTTGCTCCATGCTAATCCAGAGATGACCTGCTGATCCCAGTATGTGCAAGGTGTGAGTGACAGGCAACATCAAGCATGTCTCCCTCTGAAGAGAAATAGTGCATTAGATTTGCATATTCAAATATGCAGCCCTAACAGAGCTATGGAATCTGATGAAGTCGGTTGTTCAAAAAAGTCATTTAGAGAAACAGCAGTTAGGTTAAACATAATATAGTGCATAGATGTTTTTTTAAACAGACTGGTGACTGCTAACAGACATAATTTAAGGTTATGAAAAGGTAATTCACTAAGAGAATAGCTCAAAAGAAGAACATTTTAAGAGACAATCAAGGGTCTGAAATACATTGCTGTTAAAGTAATCATGCTGCATTTCTGCTTGCACATTGGAAAATTGTGTCTTTTCAGAGTATCCAAAGGGAGCATTTCTAATATTATGGTCATAAAGTCAGGAATTTGCAGAGAAAAAATGATAAAAAGAACATATGAATCTGCGTAGCTCATCCTGTCTTAATTTTTAAAGCTGTCATTATGCATTTTTGGATCTGTGCCTTCTCGATTATTTTTTTAACTTTCTTAATACTCTCACCACTAGACCAGTAAACTTCTGGTGCAGTAGTCATGATAAGTTTTGAGTACACCTATTCCTGGTACTGAGACACACTCTGAATGTCTGTTTCTTTAGATGAAAATGTATACAATGCCCCACTACATATTTTTCTTATTTCATACTTAAGGCAATGTTCCATACTTTAGGTACAGCAGGTTAATTGAGCAGGTTAATTATACAGTCAGTGAGTTAGCAAGCTAGTCTGGGAACTGAGTAAAGTACACTCATACTTCAGACCTCATGTCAAGTGCAAACAAAGTCATAAGACAGCACAGTCAACACAAACATATGTGATTCCCCTTCATAAAACTGGAAACAAGGCAGAGGCTGAAAACCATAAATCTATCAGGTGATCTCAGTTGTAGGGAAAAACTGTTGAATCACTATTTATAGGAAATAAGTTTAATGTATCTGCACATTAGTGAGATGCGGCATTCAGTAAAACAGGAAGACTACACCAGATAGAGACAAGATGATCAGCTTTAACAATTGGCTCGAGTACTGGTGTCATTCTAAAGGGATCCAATATCTGTCTGCCTGGGATGATATGTTGGACAAGCCACGCTGCTTCGCAAGGGATGGCTTACACCTGTCACCACTGGGCTTCCAGATATTGGCTAAGGCTCTTGCCACCCCCATAATGCCTTTTTTAGGCAAGGCTCAAAAGACAAACCCACCTCCTTAGAAAACAAAAATGGAAAAAAACTAAGGGTAATGCTGCTCAACGCCAGAAGTCTAAATCTCAAGATGCAGGCACTTGATGCACTCCTCAGCATGGAGAACATCGACGTCTGTGCAGTAACTGAAACCTGGTTCAAGGCTCCTGAGAGCACCCCAGCGCTACCAGGCTATACCTTGAATCATGCTTTTTGGCCCCAAAACCCAGGCCGAACCACAAAGGGAGGGGGAGTGTCCATATTCATAAAGGACACCCACACCTCCAGGTTAGTAGCAACACATGAAGCAACAGAGACCATACAGGTGCAACTAACCATAGGCAAAACTGCTATACAACTGGTAGCATGTTACAGACCACCCTCCCAATCTCAAGAACCCCACTCAGCCTTCCTGAAGACATTGGAAGATATGAATGTATCACAAAATACCATCATACTGGGAGACTTCAACTACCCAAACATAGATTGGGTACATTATTCTAGCCCTAATACCCTAGCTCAAAGGTTCCTGGAATTCATAAATTCAAATGCACTGGAACAACTAGTCACCTCTCCCACTAGAGAAGAAAATATACTAGACCTGATCATCACAAATATGGGGACAAAATGCTCCACACCGGAAGTATACCCCTCACTAGTGAGATCTGACCACAAACTAATCACCCTGGATATACATATCCCACCTCCACCCCCAGCACAAAAGACCACAGTGAAAAACTTCTCAAAAGCAGACTTCACTCTTCTTAAGAAGGAGATGGTATCCTTTAAGCCCACTGTGCCAGTGGAGACCACATCCCGCAATGCCGAATCCTTCTCAAATGCTTTCTATGGACATATCCAGGAATGCATGGATCATGCAATCCCAAACAAATCCAAGTCCCTCTCCACCAAATGTAAGCGTCCTGTCTGGTGGACCTCAGCCATAAACAAATTGTATAACAATAGAAGGAAGCTACTGCACGTCAGAGCGAAATCCCATGAAGGGAAGACGTCTCTGATCAACATTAGCAGAAAACTACGTTCTCTCATAAAAACATCCAAGGCAAACTTTGAGAGAAAAATAGCTAAGGACACTAAAGATAACCACAAAGCCTTCTTCAGCTATGTTAGAAACCTGGGCGGAAACCCTCAGATATGCTCTGAGTTGGTTCACAACAACAAAAAATACACTGAACCCACAGATATTGCTAACATTCTGGCTGACAGGTTCAGTGCAAACTTCTCGCCTCCTCCACCCCCAAAAGAAGAAATACTTATCCCAGCTGAATGTAATCGCCCTGTCATCTCAGATGTCCAAGTGAGAACCACCTTATACAAAGCAAAAAACACAGCATCAATGGGACCTGACGGTCTCCCGGGGTGCGTGTTACGAGAACTCCAAGAGGACCTAAACCCACACATAAAAATGCTATTTAATCTTAGCCTTACTTCGGGTTATGTACCTGTACACTGGTGTACAGCAACAGTGATCCCACTCCACAAGGGGGGTGCCTCTACAGACCCTGGAAACTACCGCCCCATAAGCTTAACTAGCCTGGTCTGCAAAGCTATGGAAAGAATCATTATGGAACTCATAAACAGAGACATAGAGGACCTACAGACACATGACCCCACCCAGTTCGGCTTTGTGAAGGGCAGATCCTGCCTTTTAAACCTGGTTGACTTTTTCGAAACAGTCACTAGAGCCATTGATGAGGGCAAAGCAGTCCATACAGCATATCTGGACTTGGCTAAAGCCTTCGACACAATACCCCACTCAGGCATCATAGATAAGCTAAGCAGCTTAAAAGTAAACCCCTATGTCACTAGATGGGTTGCAAACTGGCTAAAGGACAGAACCCATAAAGTTAAAATCGCTGGAGCAATGTCAGACTCAAAGCCAGTCACAAGTGGTGTCCCACAGGGATCTGTCCTGGGACCCCTCTTGTTCGGCATTTATTTCTCAGATGTTAAAGCAAACATGGGAGGGCTGTGGCTGACAAAGTTCGCAGATGACTGCAAACTAGGCGCCATAGTCGATACACCAGCTGACACACACATCCTACAAAACGGCCTCACTGAAACGGACAACTGGTGCCATAGTCACGGCCTTAAACTAAATGCCAAAAAATGTATAGTCATCCCTTTCGGAAAAAACAAAGTACCCACAAATTATCACATAGACAGCAACCCACTGAGTACGAAAAAAGTAATCAGAGACCTAGGGACCCAAGCAGACAGCGACCTCTCATTTGACACCCACGTTGCCAAAGTGGTTAGAAAAACATTCTACCTTGCACACCTCATCATGAAGGGATTCACATCCAGATCCAAGGATGTCATTGTACCCTTATATTCCTCCCTCATCAGACCCATGATTGAGTACAATGCCCCATTTGGTATGTACCTCACCCGGCACTTGCAACAGCTGGAGAGACCACAGAAGTACCTCACCAAAAGGATCAAGGGTCTCCAACATATGTCTTATTCCGTCAGATTAAAGAAACTTCAGCTCTATTCAGTGGCATACCGCCTGCTCAGGGGTGATCTCTGCCTGACGTACAAGGCCATGTCCAATCAGGATTTGATGGACATGCTCCACCTCAAAAAATCCAAATCCATCAGGACTACGAGAGCTAAAGACTTAAACCTCGGCACAAGTGTGAATAGGACATGCTGGAGGGATAGATTCATAACCCAAAGGCTTCCCATGCTTTGGAACAGGATCCCAGTTCGTATTAGGCAGAGCCCCTCACTAACTCTCTTCAAGAGAAATCTTGATGAGTGGACGGGAGATCGAAAATTTACCCCAGGGGTCACATCTGGGTCACTGCTAGACAGGGGCACAGTAAACTAATTCTATTATATAAGGGGACCTTCATTGTGTCACTACTAGACAGAGGCACAGTATTCTAGATTTATTCTGTACATTTTTGTACCATTTCATGGGGTGGCAAAAGCCACATCTCTATGGCTAGGCTTACAAATGCCCCAGGGCAGATAGCCTAGTACTATACTATGAAACTATGAAACTATGAAGAGAGTTCTCTGACTGAATAGCAAATGTATTACATTTGAATGAGCAGGCATGGCCAGTTTGGACTTTAAAAGCATAGCAAAACCAGAACAATACAATTCAGTAAACATGTTCAGTAAATAAAATGTTTAAAACTCCACAATGCTCTACAAAAGCATCATTAGACATAACCCACTAGTCTGCTGAACTCCTTTAAGTATTTACATTAACTAAAAGAAAAAAATGCACTTATTCACACAAAGCAATTATTATGTAACATGTTATAATAGTTGTACAAAACAGATATAGCTGAATTCGTCAAAGCTGACTTCTGAACTGCTTCAGTTATAGCTAGAAGACTAAGCAGATGACTGATGTGACAGCTATACTGTTCGTGCTGAAGATCCCACCCAAATATCTAATGATTTTTTTAATTCATCTGTTGATTTACTCTGTCTAATCCCTAATGATAATGTGTTCCATAACTTGGCTAGTGACTGAAATAATTCTAGTTCTAGAAGGGGTTCTCCACTTGTCTCGTTTGTATGTCACCCTCCTATCCCTAGAAACTATCATAAGCTGAAAAAGTTCCATATTAGGTACTACTCACAGTTACTCAGTCTAAGTTTAATGCATCTTGCCTCTGAGTTATCTGTAGCTAACAGATTATAACCCAAGATGTTCACGTCAACATGTATAAAGGACATTTTTGCAATCAATGATATTTCTATTAAATTTTCTTTGAACATTCTCAAACATTATAAAGTCACATTCACTGTACATACAAAATATAGAATTATACTCTAGAAAAAGACTGACATAGGATATAAATAGTTTGACAAGGATAGAATATGAATGTGTTGTAATTTTTTTTTAAGATAAGACAAACTATACGTAACGCATTATTTTTTAACTATATGAGCATTTACCTTGAATCTAAAATTATTTGTTATCTTAAATCAAGGACCTTCTTTAATTTGGAGTTGTCTATAGAAATAAGAAGTTCAAGTTTATATGGACCAAATAACAGTATATTAATTGTATCATTGTTTATATTTAATCCTCTCTCACTGAACCATTTTGACAAGTTAGTTATTTGCTTGCCAAAAATGTTCTGATTTTTTTATATCATTAGTCTATTTAGTCAACCAGTCAGTTTTGTATAATGGAATCAATAAAATTTAGACCCAGAATCGAGTCTTTAGAGACTCTGATTGATACACTACACCATTTAGCATAGAAGCCATGCACCTTGCCCCTCTACTATCTGTGCACCAACCAGCATATCAACCATTCACTAACGAAAGGGTTTATATGCAACGTAATCATGAACTGAATGATAACATAGTGAGGAATACTGTCAGACATCTTTGATAAGTCTAGATATACAACACCAACACTAATTCTCAAACTGATAGCCTTACTAACTGGTTCATACAATTCAACAAAAGTAATTAATGTAGATGTCTTCTTAGTAAAACCATGCTCATTAAAACTGATACAAATGACAGTTTTCTCATGTTTATCCAAGACAACCAGAAGACATCTTTTGAAACATTTACCTAATAATAATCTAAGGCTGATTGGTCTGTAGTTGGTAAGTGAATCATGTCCCTTCTTAATGAACAGGTACCACACTGGCCAGCTTCCAAGAACTTGATACAAAACACTTAGTTATTAGTATATTAAATAAAGGTATGAATGATAGTGCAAGATAAGAAAGTTAACCATGAAACAACCTGCTATAGAATCAGGACCTGTACTTTCTATACTTCTTAACCTTCCTTAGTGACACAGCAACCATGTTTTAAGGGAGCTATGACCTAGCACAATTACATTTATTTAATTTTAGATGAATCACCTGATTACTATTCTTTAAGACGACTGAATCTGAGAAAATATTTGTTAAATGCAGTAGCGAAGTCCAAACCCTCATAAAGACGTTTTCCTCTCTCTAAGACTGGCCTAGTTCTAAAGGAACTACCCTTGATATTGTTTATGCAGGAAACAGTTCTTGCTGTCAGGGTTACATAACAATGTGTCCTCATAGCTGGCCTAGAACAACTTAATAGAATTCTTTAGCTTCTTGTTAGCTGTGTTGAATGCCCCTTTAGCTGAATGTGAGTTATATTTGCTGAAAGGTAAACTTTTTCTTTTTAGGTCTTAACAGTTTAGTTAAGGATTTATCTCACCATGGAGGGAATACTTAACTTTTAATTAACAGTCCTAGTTGTTCTAAACTTACCCTGAACTTTAAAAGTAAGTTTGCTCAAAAGTATTCTAACTTTGAAAGGCAGTGTTCTAATAAATACTATACCAGTCTATCTTATTAAGAACTTTAATCTTATCATGGTCAATTATTTTAGAAAAATCATAAAAGGTTTTGATCACCTTTAACTGATTTAGATACTGACATATGGAAAACTGAAATACAGAGTGATCTGAACTACTGTATATAAAGGAGCAAAGAACATTATATTTTTAATAATTTCATTAGAATATTAGTTAGCAACATATTAAAAATTGTTATATCTTGAGAGGAACTGTATAATTTGCAAAATATTTACAATTTGCTGGTATGTTTAACTTTTTTATCTTTTTTTCCAGGGGTGCAAGCCCCCTGCACCCCCCCCCCCCATGTGGGTGGCTGCAATGCCTACACCCCTGCAAATTTTATATATATATATATATATATATATATATATATATATATATATATACACCAACTGCGAGATTGCACTACAGTGAGGAAAAGGGTAGATTTCCAGATCCACAGTGTACAGCGATCTGCATTAAACATATATATCATATAGCTAGTTTGATGTTCTAACTTCCGAGCTTGTGCATTGTCAGTCTTCTAAACATTTGTGCCTCTCATCTCACTTTTGTAAATTTCAGTTATGTGTGAATTTGATCTACTGAAGTAGAGCCATATATATATATGTATATATATATATATATATATATATATATATATATATATATATATAAAATATACATAAGCCAAAGTGTAAAAAAGGTCATACTTACAAATCATTCAGTAAAAACTGCAAGAAAAAAATAGCCTATCTAGATCTTTCATTGTAAGATACCTTAGATAACCTATAGTGGAGGTCCATGGGATATATGTAAATGACTCTATTAAGGACCTCAAGTGTTTAGGTTACATGGCTTCTGAATGCCCATGTCTTGCAGAAGCTTGGAAAGGTGAGCAGAAACATAACTTCAGAATGAACTACACATTTGCAGTTATATGATTAAGAGGACCCTGGTGGTGCCCTGAAGGGACTGCAGTAGAATGTATATGTGTTTTGTAGTAGGGATGTTAGATATGGGTGCTTTAGAGAATATATTTTTTTATGATTTTCTATGATTTTTGCATAGAGATCTGCAACAATCCAGGTTAAGCATTTTATGAATTAAAATGCTAATAAGATGTTTAGCCTGACATCTGACATAATACAACTTTGCACCTGTCCTAAAATAACTGATTTTGTTTTGAAGGGTCTAACGTTTAATAGCTTCTTTGATTGTTATGCATTAACTAGTAATGTGTAATCTAGAATGGGTAGTATTACACCTTCATACAGTGACTCTCACTTGTCTTGAGGGAAGGCGGCCTATTCTGTGGCAAGTTGCCAGTACAGTTTATTATGAAACACACATTCCTTTCGCCTTATAAACAGTGTACAGTTTAGTTTGTGTAAAAAAAAAATCATGATGTGTTATTAGTGCAATCATATTTTACTGATATGTGTGGTGCCAAACAGCTCAGAAATTGGATGATTGATCTGTGGAATATGAATAGATCATAAGTTTCTGGCAAGAGAATTTTTTTCCCATCCTTTTGTAAGTCTAAACAGCAAATTGGTTTTATTCAAGAAACTCATATGCAAACTGATGAATAGACAAACATTAAAAATGGATCAATAATATTGTTACTGGATCTCATAAAAAATAAACCTGACATAGACATTACAATTGACATAGCTTTTAAAGCTAAAATAATTGATTGAAATATTGATATACATGGTAAATTTCACTATATAGTTTAACAACAAAGCTGATAAACCTGTCATAATGCTTAATCTTTATACACGTGTTCTGAACACTTTGAATTTATCAACCCAGTCTTTAGCCTACTATCTAATTTTAAAAATCGTTATTTTATTTTCAGGGATGATTGATCTTCCAAACAAAACATATAATATTAATGTTTCAAACTTGATATTAGACCACCAAGCTGAGTAAGACTTTTTGTTTAACTTATATACCTCTACCTATCTTCAAAAATGGTGTTTTTCTTCCATGCACAAGACTTGACAAAATTATGTGTGTGTGTGTGTGTGTGTGTGTGTGTGTGTGTGTGTGTGTGTGTGTGTGTGTGTGTGTGTTTCATTTCAAACTAAATTTCACCCATTATTGTAGAATTGCAGATAGACCTAAGACATTTTTCAACATTCCAAGATACAACTCTGATTAGATTTTTCGTGCTTAGATAACAGCACACAAAAAAGCTGGGAACTGTTCTCTAAACTTGTTCTTGTTTAAAGAACCTGACAACTGAAATATTAATACATTATTTAACAGATTTCTATAACAAATTTGAAGAAGCTGCTATTAAATTAAGTGGACAGCCCTCAAAACAACATTAAAGGGAGAATATTTTATTAGCAAAGCATCCTACTATAAAAAGCACAGGAAAAGAAAGTAAAGAGCAACTTGGAATTCTGCAGCATAGTCATTTATTTATATATGATACCTCAGTAGAACAACATACTAAAAACTAGTCATTTATTTATATATGATACCTCAGTAGAACAACATACTAAAAACTAGTCATTTATTTATATATGATACCTCAGTAGAACAACATACTAAAACTAGTCATTTATTTATATATGATACCTCAGTAGAACAACATACTAAAAACTAGTCATTTATTTATATATGATACCTCAGTAGAACAACATACTAAAACTAGTCATTTATTTATATATGATACCTCAGTAGAACAACATACTAAAAACTAGTCATTTATTTATATATGATACCTCAGTAGAACAACATACTAAAAACTAGTCATTTATTTATATATGATACCTCAGTAGAACAACATACTAAAACTAGTCATTTATTTATATATGATACCTCAGTAGAACAACATACTAAAAACTAGTCATTTATTTATATATGATACCTCAGTAGAACAACATACTAAAAACTAGTCATTTATTTATATAT